>NW_006159715.1:440348-484188 GCF_000334495.1 Tupaia belangeri chinensis | reverse complement strand
CTTTAAAAATCTCATCAGGTTTACAGAATGAAATGCTATTTTGCAACAGGTCTACTCAAATAAGAAGTGTCTGTGCCATTTTTCCTACTACATCTGTATGCACCCACCTTGTTGAGATAGGAAAATATAGTCTCCTGCAAGGTAAGGAGATTCTCAATTTAGAAGGAAGTTGCTCATCATCCCCTTTCCTAGACCAAACTTTCTCACCTGTTTAGTAAAGATTCAGTTCCTAGCTTAAGTCTATATTCTACAAGGAAAAAGGAATAACCTCTACATAAAAGAAGAATAACATGCAGATTATATGTCATG
The DNA here is from genome assembly GCF_000334495.1 of Tupaia belangeri chinensis. Lineage (NCBI taxonomy): Eukaryota > Metazoa > Chordata > Mammalia > Scandentia > Tupaiidae > Tupaia > Tupaia belangeri. Next base: position 483,879 of record NW_006159715.1, on the reverse strand, counting down.
AATTCTGTTGATTCCAAACACTTAACCTGTGTGTGTGTGAGAGAGAGAGAGAGAGAGAGAGAAAGAGAGAGAAATCTGAGTCCTTCTTCTCATAAACTTTGTCCATTTAAAAAAAAAAGAATATGGGGGAATATTTCTTAAAATAATTAATAATTAGTTTTTTTTTAAGTTGTAAAATAGGAACTGCTATTTATGACTCAGTGGTTAAATCTGGCTTGCTCTCTGTTTTTATAAATAAAGTTCTGTTGGAACACAACTATGCTCATTCATTAATGTGTGACTTATGCCTGCTTTCAAAGTCCAAAGACAGAAATGAATGGTTGTGGTACAGTTTAAATGCCCATAAAACCTAAGTGCTTACAATATATCCTTTTATAGGAAAATATCCTGATACTTCTGTTATACAAGATTAAAAGCAAAAAGAATTTCTAGGTTAGAATTGTGAGTTAAATACATGCATAAAGTTATTAAAGAAAACAGGATTAAAAAGAAAATTAAAGAATTATTCAGACAAGGAGAACATAATACAGTAAGACAATATTGGAAGTTGCAAAACAGGTGGTTGACAGGTAACAGAATAAATAGAACAAAGAGTGCAGAATTCTAAGGACATGAGAAAAGTTGAGAAACATAGAAATGTTTTATAACATGGAATCCTCAGAAATCTCAAAAGATGACAGCAATAGAAACAGAGATAAATGACATGGTAGTGATGAAAATGCTTGACTGGATGAGTGATGAGATAATAAGATGCATGAGCCTTTTTTTTTTTTTGGAGAGGTTTTCGCTATAGGGCGCGTGTGCTCGCCAGACAGACAGAGACAGAGAGACAGAAAGCGAGAAATCACCCCCCAGGGGGGATAGCCATGCCGCAATCCCTTCTCCTCCATTCTCCTCTCAGGATCTTGGGCACACACACACACACACACGCCCCCGGCGTGAGTTTTAAGCCACCAAGTCCGGGACGCGAACCGTAGTCAACTACGTGGGAGTTGACATAGCCATTACGCTAACTGCTGGTCCCTGATGCAAGATCTTAATGTGAATAATGATATTAAAGTCTGCTGCCTCTCTTGAGTGAAGAGTCTACCAAAATCCTGCCAATCTCTGTAAATACAATGTATTCAAACAAACAAACAAACAAACAAACAAAAGAAACAACAAAAAATCTTACTTGGGCTAACTCTATGGCCTGTGGATAAAACAGCTGGATTCCACATGAGCAATTACGCAGTTTAAATCTCAATCTCTGAGGGTCCAGAAACACACCAGACACATGTGGTACACATGCTCAAAATCCCAAGAGAGAGAGATGGAGGACCATTCTCCCATGAAGAACATCTCTCCTCCCTCTTTCTCTGTCTCCCTGTCTCTCCCTGGTGAATGAATGTACCTTCTTAAAGAAAAGTATCTTACCCAATAATGGGAATTCTGATAATTCTGAAAAGCTGCACAGTTAATATCAGGGTTGTCCTGGAAGGGAAAAATGAGGCATGTGGAGTGAAACAGGTATGAGGGAGATTTATTTTTATTGATTTGACCTTTTGTACTTTTTACATCTTTTCTATGAAAAGTTATATATCATATATCAAAAATCAATAGTATAAAACACATTTCCCCTGGCCAGCTCCATGGCTGGTGATTAAGGGAGCTGGATCCCCCATGTACAGTCACATCCTTGACTGTACTCCCCCACCCAATGCGCCTAGCGAGAGAAATGCACCAGGCACACATGTGCGTGCATACTCAAAATCGTGAGAGGAAGAACAGAGGAAAAATCTGTGTCTTTATTTCTCTCCGGTGAGTTCACTCACCCCCTACCACTAGCCATGGTCTAAACCATGTAATGTGAAGGAAGGATTTTCTATATATCCTGAAAGGAGTAGAAGCCTTTAAAGGCTTTTGAAGGGTAGAATTATGTAATTTGAATAACAATTTTAAATAATCTCTTGAGAAAATTGTTAATGGGTTAGAAGAAGGCAAGTGTGATGAGTGGATATCTTTGAAGAAATCATGGTCATAGATCAAGGAAGAGATTGTGATAATGTAGAACAGGGCAGTGAGTGATCTGGAGAAAAGCAGAGATATTGAAGAAGTAGTAAAGATGCAAAATCTATCAATACACACACACACACACACAAACACGCACACACACACACACTCACATATAACTAAAAGAAAAAGAAGGCAACTCAGAACTTCTGAGATAAAAGTTTGGAAACTGAAAGGATGATACTGAAACTTCCAAAGTAGACTATTGGGCAACTTCTTGCAAGCAAATACATTATGTGTTCTGGGAAATGTGAAGTAGCTAAGAAAGTTACATACCCTGTCTTCTCCATATGAAAAACTAAAAAAAAAAAAAAAAAAAAAAAAAAAAGAGCAGGTCTTGTGTGACTCAGTGTTTAAGGTAACTGGATTCCACATGGCCAACTGCTAGGTTGGAATCCCAGTCCTAGTGGCTAGAAAAATAGTCTGGGCATGTTCGCATGCATCCCCCAAATCCTGACAGGATAGAGAAGTGGAGGAGATGGGACTGTAGCATGATTTCATTCTGTGAGGGATGCTTTCTCCCTCTCCCTCTCTTTTTCTCTGGTAAACACATACACCCTCTCACCCTCTGGTAATTAAAAAAGGAATAAAGAAGGGCAGAAAGAAAGAAATGAAATGAAAAAAGGGAGACATGGGTCTCTTTTCTGTCTTTCTGTTGAAACTCCATCAAAATTTTCCATATATTCTATTTATGTGGAAAGGTAGACTAGCACATTTCAGCTATTTTTAAATCAAACTGACAATGCTGGTATGAGGACCATACTCTACATATCTGATTTATAGTCACCAAAATCCCAGTTTTACAGGTCTTTGAAACATGGGCTGGTTTCAAGATTTACTGATCAAAACATAAAGAAATGCAATCATATTCAAGATGAGAACTGTCTCTTGTGACAAATCAAATAGTCCCTATTTTACAGGCATTGAGAGACTTCCTACCAAACTCTCAGATTATTTTTCCTTACAAGTTTGAAGATAACTTAGCCAAGGAAAATGAATGCTTCTAAGCTTCACTGCTTTACTACAATTAAATTTTTGCTGACAGTAGTGTGTGATCACTTTCTTTCCTCTTTAATAAACACCAAGTGGAGCAAACAGAATTACTTTCCTAAACCTCTTTGGTAAAATGATGATAATGGATTCAATCCCTTGATCAGGGTACTGTAATAAAATAAAGCTAATTCTTTTTTATTTGTATGCCTTTTCTCTCTCTCTCACTCTCTCTCTCTCTCTCTGTTTCTTTTTCCTTTCTCTCATTCTCTCCTTTCGTTCTTTTTTCTTTCTCATAGTCTACCTGTTATAATGTTAGTCTTTCTAATGCTTTTTAGTAACATTTTAACTCATGTGATACTCTTTTGTTTCTCAAATATTGTACCAGTCCTGTATAACTAAATGAGTAAAGATTGTCAAACATTTTTCCTATTATCTCAGAAATACATTTATCAATTTAATGTCAGTTAAATTAGCAATATGCATAGTGAGTGACTTAGAACATTACACGATTTCTTACAGGGATGGTTCTCTTGCTTTAAATACATTAATATTCCACATTAAAAACCATTCAAGAAGCCCAATAAGCAGCAGAATTTGTATGTGTTTGCTAAAAGTGTCTCTGTCCAGTTCTTACACTAAAACTGCAATGCGCTGAGACAGTCAGTCACTATTTTAAACTACTAGATGAAACAGATTTATAGCCTAAGAAGTAATTTGCAATTTAAAAAATATTTCTATAGTAATGTTATGCCCTGGAAAAGATATTGCATTTTCATACATGTATCATCAATGGGAAGTATTCTTAGTCTCTTAGGCTTTAGTGACTCTAACAGATAATTAAACAAAACAGGGCAACAATTCATGTGAGAAACTGAAAAGATGCAAACACTAACACCAAATTCCTCAAGATTCATCCTAAACGGGTATAACCATTATAAAAACAGTTCTGGAAGACAGAGAGTTTTGTGTTTTTATTATTGATGAAGGAATGTTATGAACAGTGTGATTTCTTTCTTTCCATTTTTTTTTTTAATTGTCAGAGGCTGTATTCATGAGAGAGAAAGAGAGAGAGAGTAAAAGTGCCCTTTCTTTGGGAAGGGTCATGCTGTAATTCCTCTTTCTCCACTTTATCTTCACATTACAATTAAGGCGTACACACAGATGCACATGTATCCAGTTAGATTTTTAAGCAGCTGGGCCCAGAATTTGAACCACAGTCAGAAGGCCACAGTGTCAGTGTCAGCTTACAGTATGATTTCTTTCTTTCTCTCTCTCTCTTTCTCCCTTTCTTTCTCTCTTTCTCCCTTTCTTTCTCTCTTTCTCCCTTTCTTTCTCTCTTTCTCCCTTTCTTTCTCTCTTTCTCCCTTTCTTTCTCTCTTTCTCCCTTTCTTTCTCTCTTTCTCCCTTTCTTTCTCTCTTTCTCCCTTTCTTTCTCTCTTTCTCCCTTTCTTTCTCTCTTTCTCCCTTTCTTTCTCTCTTTCTCCCTTTCTTTCTCTCTTTCTCCCTTTCTTTCTCTCTTTCTCCCTTTCTTTCTCTCTTTCTCCCTTTCTTTCTCTCTTTCTTCCTTTCTTTCTCTTTCTTCCTCTTTCTCTCTCTCTCTTTCTTTCTTTCTTTTTTTAAGAGTTTTTGTTATAGAGCACAGAGAGAAAGAGAGACAGAAAGCAAGAAATCACCCCAATGTGGGATAGTCACGCCACAATCCCTTTTCCTCCATTCTTCTCTCAGGATTTTAGGCAAGCATGCATACACTCCCAGCAAGAGTTTCAAACCTCCACATCTGGAACTCAAACCATGGTCAGCCAGCAACGTAATCATTACAACATCTGCTAGTCCCTACTGTGTGATTTTTAAGGGAGATGTTTGCTATAGAACATGTGTACTCACCAGACAGAGAGAGACAGAGAGACAGAAAGCGAGAAATCACCCCCCAGAGGGGATGGTCACGCCGCAATCCCTTCTCCTCCATTCTTCCCTTGGGATTTTGGGCACACATATATATGTGCCCAGGGTGAGTTTTTAAGCATCTGGGTCCAGAATTTTAACTGTAGTTGACTATGTGGGAGTTCCATGACATAACCATTACACCATCTGCTGGTCCCCATAGTGTGATCTAAACAAAGAGAAAATCACATTTTCCTTTTGGAATTTCATGAGCTCTAGAATCTACTGGCACACAAAACAACTGGCATAGGAAGAAGACACAGAAAGATGGCAGAGCTACACAGTAACCAGAATGCAACCATCGGATGACGCATTACTATCACCAAATGTGCCAGTACCAAATCCAAAGTTCCCACAGTGGAATGAGGGCAGGCTTCATGGAGCCCAAGAATTTCATCCTCCCAGATCATTCAAGTAATCATAGGCAGACCCTAGCTAGTCACCTCAAGAAAATTTCCAGCTGAACACAGTTTCAGATTCGGGTGGTCTGGAGGCTGCTTATTACTCACCACCACACCATAGTATAACAATGTGCCATAGTCAAACTGATCCCTGGCAGCTGGTCTCAGCAAGTGACAGTTTCAGCTGGCTGATGTCATCCGCAATGCAAAACAACAAAGAAGGCACTACTTTATCTTGTTTCCACAGGCTCTCCTCCCTGCTGTCAGTGGCTGCTAAATACTTTGAAGATGTAGAACATTTAGAAGATGTGGGAGGTAAAAGGCCTTTTAAAGAAAGACACACTTAAGAACAACAGTTTTGAACCTCACTCAATGTTTTGAAGTTGGGTATGGTCATGCGTTTCTTCTGGCTTGTGACATGTGAATGGAAATCATTTGTGTAACTTTAAAGCTGGATCATGACAACTCTGGAGCTTGACTGAATCCTGATAATGCAGTTACGGAATTGTGGAGCTTTAGTAATCACAAGTCCTGAGTTACTATGAAAAGCTGATTCTCTGCTGATTTGTACTGAACTTACAGCATGTGTGTGTGTCTGTGTGTGTGTGTGTTTATTTGGTTTTAGCTTATTGTGATGCCGTAGTTGAGTATTTGTCCACTCCTAAATTTATGTTGAAAGTTAATCCCCATGTAACATTAAGAGATGTGACTAAATGAGAGGATATTAGGTCGTAAAGGCATCTTAAATGGATTAATCCATTTGTTGATTAATTAATGGATAAATATATTAATGAGTTAAGGGATTCATAGGTTATCAATAGAGTGGATTGTTACAAAAGTGAATCTCTCTTGTTCTCTGTCACATACACTTACTCTTTTTTGTCATGGGATATTTTTCTGCTATGTTGTGATGCAGCAAGATGACCACAATTACATGCTAGCCATGTGCTCTTGGACTGCTAAGACTCCCAAACCATGAGATTAATAAACTTTTTGGGGGTGTGTGTGAAGAGCAGAGGCATTTAGTTTTAAAAATAAATTTAGTAATTGTAAATTAGATATTTATTTATAAAGTCTTTAGATAATTTAAGAGCTTAAGATCATGCTATAAGAAATTAAATGATATTTATAAACTATTCAAGTATTTTTTTAAAAAGTTAATATAGTTTGATTAACATGAAGTATAAAGTTTTCCACATTTTGCTTTTTTCATTTCTTTTTGAGAGTTTTTTGCCTTAGGGCACATGTACTTGTCAGAAAGAAAGCAAGCAAGAAAGACAGTAAGAGGGAATAGTGAGAAGTACCCCCCCCCCAGGAGTATGGCCACACTGCAATCCCTTTTCCATTCTCTTCCTAGGATCCCAGTTACACATGTATTTGTGCCTAGCATGATTTTCAAGCTACCAGGTCTAGGACTAGAACTGTGCTGGGCCATGTGGGAGTCTAGCAACATAACCACTATGCCATCTGCTGGCCCCCACTTTTTGCTATTTACATCTATGGATACAAAAGATATTGAATTAGTTAATAAGGCTGTTTTGTTCTATCTTGAAAAATCTGTCAAGAAGGCATATATTTTAAAAAAAATGATAACATGTATATGCATAAGATGTTGGTATATGACAATTTAAATTTTCTTGCTTCTGAGATTTAAGGTACCTAAGAGTTAAAACTCTAGTTAACGTATGTATATATGTAATTCTACATGCAAAGTTAAAAGAAAATTAAGGTTTATTTTTGATAAGATAAATAATAAGCAAGGCTTAAAAGTATATTCTAAATTAGAGGTTACTTAAAGTCACTTCTAGAAGTAAACTTATGAAGGAAATAGAAATAAGGCAGAAAGATAAAAGTAAGTAGAAAAGAAATGTGGAAAGAAATGAATATATAGTTTTTGATGAGACAGGTTAAAAAAGGAAATAAAATCTTTTTGTAGAAAAAAATTTGTGTGGTAAAATTTTTGCTAAACTAAAATTACTGGACTTTTTCATAATGGGAAGAAAGGACAAATACTGACAGTCTAAAGCATGTTGTTGAAGGCTTGAGTTATGCTCAAAAGGCTTTGAGAAAGTGTTAGAAAGATGGATAAATATATTATGAAAGATTTTTGCATATGATAATTTGGCTAGAACTTTTCCTTTAAAGAGGCACTTTTAAGTTCTTCTACAAGTTAAACAATGAGTTAATTTTCCCTTTGTGTTAAAACAACTTGACTTTTTCTTAAAATATTTATCCGCTCTTCATAAAAAGCAATCATACTGCAAGAGGTTTTACTTTACATCTTTTAAGTGTTTGTGTTTGAGTTTTGAATGGAAATGTTTGGAAAATTTGCAAATTGGTCATGTATAGAACTAAAAAATCCTGTTATTTGGAAAAGAATGGGAAGTTTGCAGTCAAGTTACTGGTTTTGAAAGAGAGTAATGATGATAGAAAAGAGATAGTTGCTAATCACCAAGATAATGGAAAAATGATCAAAGGCATTCCGGAGAGCTATGAAGCTGCCCTTCCTATCCCAGTCCCAGATAGCTAGGGGGATAGAATGGTTTGTATGCTCCCACAAAACTTCATGTTGAAGTTTAATCCTCATTGTAAGGTATTAAGAAGCTGGTAACATAAACTAATTGTGTTATTAAGAGAGGAATTTTGTGGGCATGTGTGCATGCATGCCCAAAATCTTAAGACTGGAGGAGAAGGGAATGCAAGGTGGCCATTGCCTCAGGGAGTGGGGGGGCATGAGGGTGATTTCTCCCTTTCTTTCCCTTTATCTCTTGATAAGCACACATGACCTAAAGCAAAAACCTCTCAAAAAAAAAAAAAAAAAAGGAAAGAAGAGAGGAATTTTGTTATTAAAATTAAATAAGCTCTTCAGTATGAGGTTTCCATAAGATTAGCTCCCATATCATATGATAAATTTCATCATGGAACCTTATCATATTTTTGCACCATGATCTTGGACTGACCAATATCCAAAACAAGGAGCTAATTAAGCCTATTATTTATAAATTATCCAGACTGTGGTATTCATTTATAGCAACATAAACCTCTTTTTTTTTTTTTGGGGGTTTTTGCTATAGGGCGTGTGCGCTTGCCAGAGAGAGAGAGACAGAAAGACAGAAAGTGAGAAATCACCCCCCCAGGGGGGATGGCCACACCACAATCCCTTCTCCTCCATTCTCCTCTCGGAATCTTGGGCGCACACACACACACCCAGCGGGAGTTTAAGCCGCCAGGTCCAGGATTCGAACCGCGGTCGACTATGTGGGAGTCCAGCGACATAGCCATTACGCTAACTGCTCGTTCCCAACATAAAACCTCTTAAAACACTTGATTTAAACACAAGTTCTGAAACTAATGAAGAATTTGGCAACTAAAGTAAGATGGTGGTCAAAAGATTAAATTTGTTGTTGCTGTTGGCTAAATTGGAGGTCAAACCAAACTGTGATAATAGGCCCTTTGACTCAATTCCCAACCTAAGTGTATTAGTCATAGGCAATGCTAGTGCAGCAAGCATCTCCATGAGATCAGCACTCCCAGGTAAACCGGATCACAGTATACGGAGGCTCTTCTACTGCTACCAATCATTGTTTCTTTGAGTTATTTTTGGATTCTCTGGTGGGAAAAATAGATTTAGTCCCCAGAGGTTCTATATTATTAACTATATTAACTCCAAAACCACTTTATAACTAAGCCTACAATTTTATTCATTATTCAACTTCTCTTCTCCAATTATGTTCAAAATAGTATACCGGTAGCTTCTAAGGAGATTAACTGACAAAATTATAATTTTCCAATGAATAGACACTCCAATAATAATATACTACTGCCAACATTTTATATATTAAACACTTTTCATTTCCAAATTCTCAAGCTAATTAAATTTTGAAGATTTAAGAACATAGTAAATTTATGCTCATATATATTAAAGTCCGAAGGAATTAATATATGAAATATCATCTTTTTCAATAATGTGATTTTATGTATGCAATGACCAAAACCTTTAAATTAAAGGTCAACAAATGATTCCTCCTCCATACTTTCTATATTTTTCTATAAAAAAGATTTTCAAAATATGATAAGAGTTGAAGTTATATCAGTAGATTCAGCTTAGATCCTACAGCAGTGGGACTATTTAACTTCAGAACATGAAAAGTCTTATTAATTTACACATAAGAATCTGATGTTCTCCATTTTTAAATGAGAAGGACACAGAGATGAGAAAGAGCAGAGCACTGGAGGGAGAGAGAGACGTATTTTCGAGACTCTTATCACAATTCTCCAGCCCCAACCTCACAGTCAGGAAGGACAAGTGTGGACCACTGTTCCAGGACCATCTAGGATGGTTTGGGAACTAAACAGTCCCCATATGGCCCAAGCTATCACCCAGCTGCTCTCTTCCCCTTCTGCCAGAGTGGCTGAAATTCTCCACTTTTAAGGAATCCAAGGCTTAATAAAATATTTGTGTTAGTTACCTTAGCTGTATAACCAACAACTTCAAAACTTAGAAATTTAAATAATAACCATTTACTTACCTCACAATTTCACAGACTTGCAATTTGTCCTGGAATTTACTTGATGATTCCTGAGCCAGCTCAATTGACTTTATCTACTTGTTAGCTGTCATGTCAGCTAGGACTGGACGAATCATCATGGTTTTATCTGACACAGCTAGGATAACTGGAGTCTTACTGCACATGGTCTCTGATCCTTAACAGGGTGGCACAGGTAGTTCACATGGTGGGTGAATTCAGGGCAGTTTTTTAGGTGACCTTAGACCAACCCAGTTCTCTTCATATTCTCACTTATAGTTTTCAAAAATAACTGTAGAATGTGCTGGGAGATAAGAGGGAAATGGCCAGAACAGCTTGGGTTCTGTCCAGTGGCCCCTTAGAAGTAAGATGTCCAGAAATAGGATGTCCTTCAGTCCTTTATCTCAGCACTGTCATTGCCCCAGGATGTAAAACCCAGGTTAGGCTGCTTCCCGGCCTCCCTCCACTGTGGTAACAGTGAGGGTAATATGCAGATTAGACTCTATCCAACCTAGCCAGCTTTCCAAAGCTTTCAGGGACTGACTCATAGTAAATTCTAGTCTTCTGGTGTTTCTTGATGCATGTCAAGTAATAAATCCATTTCAAGTAATAGCATAGTTAGTCCACATTGCCTTTAATGAAATATGACCACAAGTTTGGCTCTACTCTAAGTCATGGGCAATAAGTAGCCAACAATTTTACTAGATGGTCAAAGACTCAAAATAAAGAAGATTAGAATATATATGACAAAACCTTTGGGAAAGAATTATGTGGATGGAATTTTCAAAACGAACAAAGATAGTTACAATATTTATTCCCTGTGCAAATGCTCATCAAAAGACATACACTGAAGAAAAATGTCAGGTGGCTAAAATTATTTTCTCTTAATGTCTATTGGCCTCCACTCCCAGTTGACAGGTACTTGCTCAAGGGGTCCATATACTAAGTAGACATAGTGTAAGGATGGAAGCTGTGTAAACTCAAGAATATGGATCATCTCTACGACTGGTCTGGCTATCAACACTGCTAAATGGCTTCCTTCCAATAGTGAAATCAATGCTGAGTCCCTTATATTATTCTCCTGGGGAAGCTGTTATCCATCTGCTGTTAGGTTGATTACATTGGAATCATTCCACTATGGAGAGACAACAATTTATTTTCACAGGAAAACGTAAGTATTTGTGGGATGGATTTGATTTTCCTGTCCAAAGTGTTCCTGGCAGCATTAGCATCTGTGAACTTATGGAATGCCTTACTATTACTATCCAAAACAAAATTACTTTTGAGAAAGTAATGCATTTCACACTCAAATAAAGACCAGCATTGGAGTCCTATAAGTGAACTCAACTTTCAAGATCACACTATGTAACAGCCTACTGAACATTTCGTTTTAGTATAAAGAAACAATGGGAAAATCACAGAGTCATATCTTATAGGAACCAATATGTGTTTTGAGCCTACAATCAGTACATGTTCTTTACCTTATTGTCCGAATATGCAGGCCTCAAAATTGAAGGATAGAAGTAAGACTGACTCAGTTATTTTATTTTTTTTTTTAAATCAACTTTGTGGAAGTATCATTTCTGTGTAATAGACTGTGTTCTTTAATATAGTATTATTTGATGAGTTTCAACAGATGTATAAACCCATACATCTACTGCCATAATCAAGACAGAAAATAATCATGAACTCTAAATGGATTTTTATGATCTTTTATAGTCATTCTTCAATCGATTTCTGGCTCAAAGCAAACACCAATTTGTTTCTGTTGCTATAGTACAGTTTGAAATTTCTATAATTCTATGCGAATGGAAAAATACAGTATGTACTTTCAGCATAATCTCAAAAAAATATAAATAGATGTTACTGTTATTTATCACTAGTTCCTCCCACATTTATTTCTGATTAATTACCATTTATTGCATATCAACAATAATGTGTTATGCTTGGGTTGGTTGATTGGAATTTGGCTTACATACAATTTAGGGTTCTACTGAATAATTTCTATGAGCATTCATGTATAATTCTTTATATACACATGAGTTTTTATTTCCTTTGTCTGAATTGACTATATGTGGGGTAAATATATGCTTATATTCTTGAGCACCTGCTAGAAATGTTTCTCATAATGATTTTGATGACAGATTCAGTTGCTCTATAACCTCACTAATACATATTTTCAAGTATTTTTTGTAATTCTAATAGTTATGTATTGACATGTCAAAACAATTTTAAGTGACATTTTTCTGATGAGTGAAAATGCTGAATACATTCCAATATTATTATTAGCCTTCAAATATTTTAATTTGGGGACAGTTTATATCTTTTATCATTTTTATAATTATGTGTCTTTCTTATTAATTTAAATTTATTTATTTACATTCATTCACTGTACATCATTACACCATATATGTGTCTTATCATTAATGAATTATAAATATTGTTTATAAATTATCAGTGTAAGTCCTTCATTGGTCTGTTTTCTCTGATTCTATTCTATTACATTTACATATATCTATGTATATATATACACATACACACACTTATATATGTACATTTTAAACACTACATATATATATATAGAACATATTGTATATATTTAAAACATATATATATATATATATATGTCAATCTACTGTAAACTCATATATATATATGTATGTTTTAACCATAGGACATGAGCACTCACTGGAAAAGGATGGAGGAGCAGAGAGAAGGAAAGTGAAAAATCACCCCTCAAGGGGATGGCCATGTCACAATCCCTTCTTCTCCATTCTCCTCTCAAGATATGTTATTTTGTGCACCATAAAATTTTTTAAAACTTGATTTTCATGATTTGTTATTTACATTTCATTTTTGTACATGTCTAGAACACACAATGTGTTTTTCAAGGCATGCATGCCGCATGCAATAATCAAGTCAAGGATGTTACCATAAACATTATTTTCAACAGAGAACTTAGTGTCTACATACCTTTTAGCAGATTTGGGTTGCTTTTAAATTATTGCACTGAGGGCATTAGTTTCAAACTGATTTAAGGCCTGAGACTACCCTCAGGTTGTTGTCATGTAGACCTCCACACAGGGCAACTTGTTTTATGAAAGCCAGCAAGAGAGAAGGCATGCAAATCGAAATGGAGATGTTTGGTTTTGTTTTTAAATTTCCATTTAATCACTGCACATCTTTACAGCGTACAACATGGTGTCTTCCCAGCATGGACTCAGTGTGTTTTAGTCAAGTCAAAGACATTACTATATATTATCATAAGAAGATAAACTTTTCATTTTTATATCTATTAAACATGGTGTCTGTTTTTCAGAGGTCAGGCTTTACAAACTCCTAATATTTAAGTGGCATTTTCCTAAACATCGAGGTATTTCGCTGGTTAAAAGAATATTACTCAGAATTATATGAGGCTAAGAATACCACAAAGTAGGCATCGCTGGAGCTCATCTTAGAAACTGCCTTCCACAAATACACTGTATTTTCTTATTCATGCGTTTCTAATTCTCCTTACATTACCTGAAGTTTCCTTTTATAAAACTCTTTTTGTACAGATATTTTATACTTTCTATATGTGTATTATAGCAGCCCCTCTTCCCTTATAACTCAGAAGTTATCTTCCCCTGAATAGAATTTTATCTGTAGTAAGTCATTATTGATACATACAGGATAACTTTAGGAACTCTGGACATGAAAAATATCATAATGTTTTCCAATTTTGAAGGCGAACTTAGCTGAAGCATTTATGCTCAGAACTCCTTGTTCAGCCACATGATATTCATTTGTCTTTCAAGAAGAAATAGATGTTCTTGCCTAATTTTTCTAATGATGATTTATTTGTCAATTAAATAATGCTGTTTTATTCAGGAGTCTCTTATACATCTTCATATGTATATTTATTTATATATTTAAAATGTATACGTGTGTGTGTGTGTGTGTGTGTGTGTGTGTGTATAAAGTTAATCACAAAGTGTAGCATCAGTATTGCCCAAAGAAGGGGCAGTTTATTATTTTTTAAAATGTTTTAGTGTTTTGCTATAGGGTAGTATGCTCACCAGTGAGAGAGAAAGAGAAAATGAGAAATCACTCCCCAAAGTGAACAGCAACACTGCAGTTCTTTTTGCTCCATTCTCTTCTAAGGATTTTAGGCAAGGGCATACACATACCCAGTGCCTTTTTCAAGCTACCGAGTCGAGTCAGGGACTCAACTACATTATCAGCCATATAGAATTCAGTTGCTTTAATCTCTGTGCTACCTACTGGCCCGAGAAAGGGGTCACTTATTTGTGTTTGTTTTAGATTTTTTGCCATAAGGCATGTACACCTGCTAGAGAGAGAGAGAAAGACAGAGGGAAAGTAAGAAGTCACTCCTCCCTCTTAGGAAGCCTGGCCATATCACAATCCCTTTTCTATTCTCGATTTTGGGCATGGATGCACCTATGTCCAGTGTGCTTTTTGAAGCAACCAGATCCAAGATTCTAACTGCAAAGTTGGCCAGGTCCGGGATCCAGCTGCTGACCCAAGAAGGGAATGATTATTAACACAAATTTTCAATGCAATAACATTTTAACATGTTCCAGATGCATCCCTAACCCATCTTGACATCTCTTTTTGTTCTAGGAAACATGCTGACTGACAATTGTCAATCTACTGTAAACTCTAAGTGGATATGGGATCTTTCACCATTCTCACCATTACCACGCCATATGTATCGTTCACAGATAATCTGGTACACAATTCTGATAGTTTTGTCTTTTATAAGTTGTTAATTCACTTCATCCCATCTATGGGAGTATACGATTGCTTGAGATCATACCTTCTTTCCATTACCAAACTCAAATGGTACTCCTGTGGACCAAACTGAATGCTAAATTCATATGTTGAAGTCCTTTTAATGTGACTGTATTTAGAGACATATCTTAAAGACGTAATTAATGTTAAGTGAGGTTTCAATCTGCTAGAATTATCACCATATTAGATGAGAAAGAAAGATACTTCTCTTTCTCTGTGCACACAACAAAAAAAGGTCAAGAGAGAAGACAAGTGTCCACAAGTCAGGAACTGAACTGGCTTGCACTTTGATCTTGGACTTCCAGTCTCCAGAACAATGAGAAATAACTTCTGCTGCCTATGGTATTTTATTATGGTAGATAGTTTATATCTAGAGTGAGTGTGATGTGCGTGATAGCTTGGCAACTTTCTGTTTCTAACATTTATGCCCACTCACTTAGACTCCCAAGGTCTTGAGAACATTGATGCTTTATTCACACAACTGCACTTTGGACAGCGTGTGATGTCGGAGTGTGATGAAAACAGAGTATAGCTCAAAACACAGAGAATTATACAAAACACAGAGAGCTAAACAAAGCAGGAAATGCAACACAGTGCTTCCCACTAAAGGACTCTAGGACTTTCATGTTGTCCCCACAGTTAGTCAGTTTCCAATAACGCCATTTACCTAAAGTGACGATTTTATCAAGGACATTGATAGGTAGTTTTCTTACAGCTGTCAGCCATCTTGTGACCTCTTCTAATATTTTTGAAAATGCTATATATGTTTATTAGCCTAGAACACATGTAACTCATAAAAATCTCAGCAAATTCTCATGCATGTGGTTGACATCATAAGAATGAATATCTTCTCCTTATTGGGTTCTTCTCAGGCCTAGAGTCCAGCATTCCAAGAAATTATACATATCCTCATGGTATAATGAAGAACATGAACATGTCTGTGTTTAGGAAACACTAAATATGAAACCAAATGTATGTGGCTTAATCTAGTTCTCTTCAGAGTGTTTTCTATATTTTTTAAAGTAGTAAATTTCTTTTAAATTGTTCACTGAGAAATATAGAAATTATTTTTAATTACACTTTTTTTATCTATTCAAAAACCTTAAAGAGCTATGGATTATTTGGAAATTGTTTTTGTTTTTCTTTCTTAAAAAGTCTTCAGAAATACAAATGTATAATTTGTGATCAACTTTACATAAAGCATCTAAAAATACTAATTATTTCAAGAAACGCAAATTAGGATCTATCTGTAACAATGAGCCAATTTTCTTCCTGTAAGTTTTTATCGGTCCTATTTACTCGCTGAGTCATTCATACTTAATTTTGATGTTAAAATTAAAGGGTTTTCCTAACATGGACAAACTATAGTAATTATATTATCACTTTTAGATAATATAATTATAGTAGTTTAATATTATTAAGCTTATCCTTATGAGACATTAAATGTAAGTCAGCACATAAATTATTCACGAAAAATATACTACTGTATTTTCTTTGAACATTCAAAAAATAGGAAAATGAGTATATACTTTATCCAATATATACTGCAACAAGAAAGATTTTCTGAAGCTACTTTTGTTTTTGTTTTAACATGATGCAATGATTTTTGTTTTGTATACAAGGATATGATATTCAGTATATTAAGGTTATTTCTGCTTAATATTCAACAGTTTTATCTTACTCTTTTTCAAATTGAATTCATGTTTTTATTGGATTAAAAACTGTGGGAAGTTGCTATCAAATAGTAATAAAAAGCCTATAAATTGAAAAGCATTACCTTACCAACTTTAATTTTTGAGTTATTTTCAGAGGAAACTATTTTCAGTAATTTTAGTTACATTCCGGTATTTGTCTTCATAGTCATGGCTATGTATTTATTCTCTTCTCTCATTTGATGATGTAAGTCATGATCACTTTAATACTAGTAGGGTAACTGAGTATTTTACTCTCAAAAACTTACTGTCACCTAACACCCCCTCCCAAAGAGCTACTTAGTTTAACAATTTCACAAGATTTAGGTTAATTATTGTATTTATTCAATTGCTACATCAATGTGGGGAATGGTCACACTATAATCCACACTTCTCTATTTCTCTCTCTTCTGAGAATTTTCAGCACTCACCCATATGCACCTGAATTTTTCAATCTGCTGGATCTGGGACTTGAACTGTCCAGTTAGTCATATGGGATCCAGAAGCCTTAAACACCATACCATTGACTGATCCTAGATTTGTAATTTTTTTTTCTTTTTGAGAGAAATTTTTGCTATTGGGCACGTGTGCTCGCCAGAGAGACAGAGAGACAGAAAACAAAAAATCACCCTCCAAGGGGAATAGTCATGTTGTAATTCCTTCTCTTCTATTATCCTCTAGAGATTTTAGACACATGTACTCACACCTAGCATGAGTCTTAAGCCACTGGGTCCAGGACTCAAACCATAGTTAACTATGTGGGAGTCCAGCAATGTAACAATTATGCCATGTGCTGGTCCCTAGATTTCTCATTTTTAAAAATCCATTTTATTTTTAATAACTGCTCAGATTATTTGGTTTTACATCTATTCTTTAACCTAATTTTTCAATAGTTTCCCAACAAATTTAAGAAAGTTGACCCATTGGACTTATTTTTTCTTTGGAATTCCAGACATTGCTTCACTGACCTTAATCTTTATAGTTTCTATTGAGCATTTCATTCTGTATAGATTCTTATTTATGTGCATAATCACAATTTAATTTTTTTATGTCATATTTTCTGATATCTCAGGAGGATATACTTTGAGGAAGATCAATTTTTAAGGTAATGCTGAATGCTAAATGCTAAACTGTTTGACCTGTTGAATGTAGAGATTCATTTTATATTTGTGAAAAATGTTCTCCCAAGGTTTATTTTATACCCTCTCATTTTTCATTTTCACTTTTATCTCTTTCTCAGATTCCCATTCAGATATCACATCTTCTGGTCATTTAGTCTAATTTTTAATGGTTTTTACTCTTGGCCATGTGAGAGATTTCATTTATTTATTTTAATTTAACTGATTTATTTTTAATTTATTTTTCTTAATTTTTAAATTTATTTTATATACATTTGATCACATTATTATTTGGATTACAAAATGGATATTTCAACAGATGAACATTTCTCCCTAGCACAGCTGATAAAACTACAAAATATCTTTGTTATTTCATTTTATTATACTGGCCATTTTGTTAGCTTTATTTAATGTCCCTACTAAATTTCAGTTGAATACATTCACTTTTTGGTTAAAAATAACAATAAGCAATAAGATCAGAGAGCAGGAAAGTCATATTATGTATAGACATTACACCATTATTAGAAATATGGCTTTTATTCTAATAAAATGGGGATGATTTCAGTGTCTTTAGAAATTATATTAACAAAATGATTTTTAAAGATCAAAATATAAAATTACTATGGTTAGATTTGGAATTGGAGAGATGGAAGGGGAAAAAGGAAAAAGATAATTAATGGTTATGAAAGTAAGCCTAGTAGTAATCCACTGTAAGTTGAAAACATAGTTTGAATGTTTACTTTAGTGTTCACAGCACTATGTGTAGGGGTGTATTATGTTCTTTATTGACATTAAACAAAAAATAATTATTTTAGATCACCATGTCATATTAAAACCTGATGGTCCCTTATTAACAATTCAAAATAATACTATATTAATGTTGATAAAATTTTATAGGCATACGCTAAACTCCTTTAGAACATGTCGTGTCTGAAAAGTGCTTGGAGACACCTTTGACATTACTGAGATCTTAATGAATTTTACAGTTACATGCTCAGCTTCATTTTCACATGATCCATCACCTCTCCTGACCTGTCTAAGCCTATCTTTTTTTTTTTATTTTGAGAGTTTTTTGCTATAGGGAGGGTGCACTCGCCAGAAAGAGAGAGACAGAGAGAAACAAAGTGAGAAATCACTCCTCAGGGAGGATGGATATGCCGCAATCTCTTCTCCTCCATTCTCCTCTTGGGATTTTGGGCACACACGCACATATGCCCAGCGTGAGTTTTAGCCACTGGGTCTGGGACTCAAAATGCAGTTGACTACATAGGAGTCTAAGAACATAGACATACACATTATGACATCTGCTGGTCCCCCATCTTAGCCATAACAAACATCTCAGACTGGATAATTTACAATGATCAGAATTTATTTTCTCACAGTTCCAGTGGCTGGAAAATCTGTTTGAGGAGCCAGCCTCTGTTTACTGTCTTCTTTCTGTGTCATAAAATAGGTGATGGTATGAGAGTGTTGTGTTTTTGCAAGAGGAAAGCGGGACAGATTTACTCTATTATAACTATCCTATTCTCACAACAATGGCATTAATCATCTCTTAGAGGTCCCACCTCTTACTATTGTTATTATAATGGCAGTTAATGTTCAACATATATTTTGGAGGAGACACACATTCAAATATCTCAAGACCCAGCAATCTTGGTAAAATGAGGAAGATGTGAGCACTAGGAGTGGGAATAATTTAAGGACTTCTGTAGGCAGTTTACCTCACTAGTAAATCTGTCCTCTTGTCTGTCTTGAGTAGGAAATAAAGAGGTTTTTGGTAAACAGGTGACTAGTGTAAAAACAGGAAGCCCATAACATTTAGATTTGTCTTGTGGAAGAAATATTTGGCACTAAAGACATTTGATAAACTGTAATGATTTATTTTAGAAGTCACTGAATTTAATGTATAGATTTTTTAAAATTAAAGATAGTTCATTTCAAGAACATTATTTTTTAAAAGAATAAAATGCATGACAGTTATCAAAAAAGTCAAGACTTTCAGAATTAAAACTTCTGTGTGAGTTGTCACAAGAGTCAATGATAATGTGAACTGGCATTCAATTTAAATATTAAATACAGGCTGATTTTCCTTCTGGTCATATGCATTTAGATAGTCCCATGGGGATCCCATTAAATCTCATGAAGCATGGCCTTTTAAAAGCAGCTTTTGTTTTTATGAGTACTGATTTTATTTTCTAACAAAGGGAATACTTTGAAAGAAGACTGGCAGAAACCATATATGTATACAGGTCTGGATATAAAGTTCATTTTTTTATGATCTTGGAACATGAAAGATATGTATAAGATGTTTTAAATAAGAGGTGTATACTTTGTAATTTCTAAGATAGCTAGAAAAAATAATAACGTGCTCTTCGGGAGCTATGCAGGAATTCAGTTATTCACTGGTTCAAACTTTCTTTTGGATTGCAATCCCAGGTCCTCCATACAAAGAACAAGCTATCACTATATTCTAAAACTTGGTGCATAAATCTCTTGGGTTTTTGGTCTAAGAGAAACAAAATACATAGTGTCATACCATTTTATTTACATAACTTTATCAAAATGACAAAACTGCAAAGATTCAGTAAAATTAATGGTTGCTGGAGATTTAAGTGACAGACGGCATAGGCCCTACTTTGAAAGAAGAGCACTATGAAATTTCTTAGTAGAAATGGAACAAATTTACATCTTGATCATGGTGGTGGTTACATTAATTTGTAAATCTGGCAAAATTGCATTTATATACACAAATGAATGCATGTGAAAATTAGTGAAATCTAAACAAACCTCAGAGGTATCTATTGATCAACGTCAGTTTCCTGGTTTTGTTATTTTAGCACAGGGGTGTAAGACATTAGATACCATTGAAAGAATTTGGGTGAAGAGCACATAGGTCTTTCTGGACTATTCTTCCAGTTTCCATGAGTCCATATACAGGACAGTTCTCTCAGTTGGCCCCAGATTGACACAGTTCCTCCCCCGCTTTACGCATGTAGCTTTCAGCAAAACCATAGAGTAACAATATAGAATGTAATATCTGAGAGAAACTTCCTGAAACAGCCCAGGCCCTGTTCCTGCCTCACCTAGGGAATTCAACATTTTTTGAGTTAGGGAGGGACTGCTAGGAAGTCCAGGTTTTGGTTTTCTCTCTTCTGTAGCAGGATTGCTTCAAAGCTCTGTCTTGTGATTCATATGATCCTTGAGGTATTCATCCATAGTGGGATGCCTCTTGGGGTCCTTCAGCTGGGATCTGATGGAATCATCTGAGTCATTTTCTCAAAACTTGGGGACTGACTCCAAAAAGGTAATTGTCTTCTTTTGTCTCTTGTTGCCTACCTGTAATTAGTAAACTACTTAATGTCACTTGTGTGTGCATTCTTTCTCAACAGTTACATAAAATTAATAAGCTATAGTCCAGGATACAGTGAGTAAAAGTGACAGGACTCAGCTCTAGTGATTCCTGTAGTGAAGATCTGTGCTCTCCTCATGCAGTGGGAATACTCCCTTGGGATTGGTGATTATGGCACCTATTTCTCTCCATTATTATTTTAAGAGGAAAAAGTTAAAAAATAAGAAAATAAATGGATAATTAAATGAATGGTAATCTGAATAGACATTTTAATATAATTTTTTATATCATATTCTTTAATAGGATTATATAAGATACATACTTAACTATCAAAATTCAAGAATAATTAACTAACAATAAAATAATAATTTAAGTAAATGACTAATGTATAATGTAATAAATATATTTAAAACACTAGCAATTACACTTTGAAGCTAATATGCTATAAATGAGAACATTGCATTTAGTAGCATTAACTTATTTATGACACATTTATATCATTTTAATGAAGCGATCAAAGTCTGTATTTAAATTTCAATTCACTTAACTACCAATGACTTAAGCAAATGAATTAAGGTGTTATTCTTCAAGGTTATACAATTTAATGTTACTATCTTTTTTCCTCTGCAATTATATGATCATATTGAAAGATGTTCAAACTCTCCTGTGTCAATATTCAAGAATGTGTTTAATAGCTGAAGACCAGGTTACAGGAAACTAAATTTATTTATTTAAAATGTGAGAATGATATATGTGTTTTATTCATGATTTTTATTGACTTGTCTTTAAAATAAGCCTAAATATAATATTCTTAGAGATTATTCTAATTTTTGAAATAAAAAGAAAAATAAAGACTCTCTGTAATTCATTATACATTAAAAAATGGGAAAAACATATGCTTTGTCCTTAGTTTCTAATGAAAAATTTTTGATAATTTAAACTAAAATGTGTATTTAACTATATATTATAAAATGTTAGGGAAACCCATAAAAGCACATTTCTATTAGATTGTGAAACATATTTAATTTTCCTTAATATTGACAAAAGGAAAATAATGATTTTGATATTTAAGAGTTTATTCAACCATACATATACCCCACTAATTTAAAATATTCTCCTAAAGCATTTGTACTTTTATATTAAATAAAGTAATTATTAAGTTATGGAAAATTTAAAATATGCTCCTAAAGCATTCGTACTTTTATATTAAATATAGTAATTATTAAGTTATGAAAAATGCTTTAATACATCAAAAAATATGAGCATTGTAAAGAAAGATATGTAATTTCTTTTCACTGTAAATAAAGATAATTAACTGAAGAGTTATTATAATTATTAAACACTTCTATAGTTCAGTAATTTAAAAAGTCAATAAAAATTTGAACTCAGGATATTATTATCATAGTGATTGGTCATTTTTAATTTTTAACAAATATTTTGAAAGCTTACTGTGTCCAAACATGTTCCATGAGATTAAAAACAAACAAGCCAAAACAAGAAAACAAAAAAACAAAACAAAAAACCTTCTCTCTTCATGGAGACTAAGTGGCAATAGAGTAATATAGAAATATATAATATAAAATGACTAAGAATATACTTGAAATGTGAAACATCAAAAAAGGGACCATCTACCTGTGAATGGAAAAACAAATGGTGATATATCCCTAAGAGGTGATAAAACTAACAGTAAAAAGGAATAGACCACCGATGCCCACAACAACATACATACATAATGCTATGCCATGCATAATGGTAGATATTTTAAGAAGCAAGACACAAAAGGCAACATACTGTAAGATTCAAATTATATTCTTACAAAAGCAAAACTCTAAGGCAGAATTCAGAGAGCAACTGGATTTACTCCAAAGAGGTAGAACTTATTTAGTTTTTGTAGTGGAAATATTCTCTATCTTGATTATGGTGATGTTACATGTCTATGTATATTTGTCACAACTCACCAATCCATAAACTTAACAGTGAATTTTGAGACCAGCAGATGGCATAATGGCTATGTAGCTGGACTCCCATGTAGTTGACCATAGTTCGAGTCCCAGACTTGGTGGTTTAAAACTCACACTGGGTATGTGAGTGCCCAAAATATGAGAGGAGAATCAAGAAGGAATTGCGCCATGGCTATCCCTCCTTGAGAGGAGGTGATTTCTCGCTTTCTGTTTCCCTTTCTGTCTCTATCTCTCTAGCGAGTGAGTGCAGCATGCAAATTATAGCAAAATTTTCTGTAAAAAAAAAAAAATAGTGAATTTTATTATATTAAGTAATACCTCAATAAACCTAACTTAAAATGAAAGTATAATGTTGTTGATAGAAAAGATAACACTGAACTCAAATACTTGAAAAGAATAAAAGTATTAAGTACTATATTATGATCCAAATTAAAATGCATTGAATTGGGAAAATTTGAGTAGCAATGTTTAAGTTCAAATGAAAGCATAAAAAACATTTCTCGGGGGCCAGCAGTTGGCATGGTGGTGAAGGCGCTGGACACTCCCACATGGCTGGTCAGGGTTTGAGTCCTGAATCTGGTGGCTTGCTTTCTTACTTCCTCTCTCTCTCACTTTCATCCTCTGTCTCTCTCTAGTCAAGTAAAAAAAAAAAAAAATCAATGAATGAATAAATAAAATAAAATAAAAAATTAAAAAAAAACAAAAACAAAAACTTTTCTCTATTAAAAACAAAACAGGATAAATAGAGATGAAATAACATTAAAGAGACTTGCCTTGAAATCTATTGTGATATCATGGGACTGTAACGATTTTAAGGATATCTTAGTTGTGTGTCAATTAACTACTCACTTATTAATGAACCTTCATAAATAGCTCTGAAATATATTCAAATACACAATTTTCAAAGCAACAAAATATCAGAATGAAAGCATTACAAATATTTAGAAGGGGACAAGTTCTTAAATAAACAATGTGTACCAACTTTATTATTCTTTGAAAGAAGGATTATTAAAGTAGAGCCATATAGCTTAAAATTTACCCATAAGTTCATAGATAGCTCAATTATTTTTATATTTTAATTTTTTAAATTGTTGATTTAATTTCATTTACTATTATTTTTAAATCTACTATAGGGCTTATGCACTCACCAGAGAGAGATGGAGAGGGAAAGTGAGAAAGCAAGCAACCATACCGAGACTCAAACTATGTCTGGCCATGCAGGAGTCCAGTGCCTTAACCACGATGCCACCTGATGGCCCCTAGATTGCTCAATTATTTTTAAAAAAGAATAAAAGTATGGTTGTATATTTATCTCACACTAAAGAGATTTCTGGCCAATGATATTTTGCCAATGGGATAATTTGTAACTTGGAAGGGGGAACAGACTTCATAATGTACTTTTGGTGGTATGCAGAATCAGTGGGCATAACATTTTTCAGGAACATCTGGGTGTTTCCTCTGAAACTATTTATAAGTCTAAAGGGAGGTGACATCACCAACTGTCTCTGGTGTTTGATGCTATTCTTGATGCTAGCAGAGGCCTGTCTTTGTCTTCATTTCTGCAGCTTTCACAACAATTTTATATGCATCTAAGTCTCTCAATTCAGACTTTCTTGCTTAATATAGCTAGATTGATTTCTGTTTCCTTACTGAAACTAATACAGTGATTATTATTATTTGTATGAAGCTTTAAATTGAGGTAGGGAACTACATTTAACAATTTGAAATGAAGTGTCATTTTCAAAAAAATGTAAAACTATATTTTTTGTTTAACCTGAAGCCTAAATGATTATTTTATGAAACATGATTTATTCTCTTGATTTTCATCCATTTCTGGCATACGTCTATTTGCTCAATGAGCTCTAATTTAATTTTGGATATTAGATACCTGAAAGTGTTCAGTTGTACAACTGTCTGAACAAATTATGAGCAAAAGCAATTTCAAATGTGCATTGGGTATATCTCACCATATAAAATCTTGTATTATCCTGTCAAAATTGGCCTACCAAATTTAATGTCCTCTTCAAACCTTAATACTACTCTTTCACAAAACATAAATCTGATGATAAAATATAGGCAAGTGAAATAGCCCTAGTATTTTTATTCCTAAAATATATTACCTAATGATTGCAGAACTTTTTGTTCATAAATGAATGTTTGTATTTTTAGACTGTCTTTGAATTTTGTAGAGAGGATTCATTTTAGTTGTCTATTTTTGAACTTTGAAAATGATTTCATCATATTTTGTTGTAAATATTTATTAATAATAAGTTTCTATGGTTAAATATTTTTAAATGATTGTACAGGATGACACTAAATTTTAGGATGACCTTAACTATTGTGGTTTAAAAGATATACTTTGGTGAAGTCTATCGGATTCACGGAATGATAATCCATTGGCTTGGACTATATCAGCTATGACTAGTTTTCAGTCATCCATGTAGAGAAATTTTATGACTATAAATTACCCACACTTATTTTATAAGTATAAAATAGTATTATGATGTGATTTTCCAGGATCAAAGACAGTGTATCTAAAAATACAAGAGTCTTACAAAGATAAATTTAATATATCATAAAGCTGCTTCTCTTGAAATTTGGAAGGATGGATACATTTTGTCCAACAACCCCATCTCTCATGTTACTCTGAGATGTTTCAGAAACAAACTGAGTGAGGTCTCAACTTATACACATTTTTCTACAGCATTTTCATTGTGAGACAATTAGGGATATTCTCAGAAAACAACTGGAGAATTTTTAGAACCACTCTTTTTAAACTTTGAATGCTGAAGTGGGGATTCTAATGTCTCTATATTGACCGACATGCATGGCATTCTCCTTTGAAAAAGCACTGTAAAGTTATATGCGATTCAATGTAATATAAACAAGATTATGATGATAATAAATAAATTTTAAAAAATTTGTTAGAATAAATGTATACCTGTAAAGTTGTATTTTGACTTTCTGTAGTATAAAGAAGGAAGGGAGTAGATTGGGGTGGCTATCAACAAGTAGCGTTTCTTTATTTGTATATTTAAGGACAAACAAAAGTAAAAGAACTACAATTTGGCAACTATGAACTATCACACTCTTAGACATACTAACTGAATTTGATATTTCCCTTAGAGAATTAATATCACAAATTTTCACATAGGAAAACAGAATTGGAGTAGGGAGTCAGAGACTAACAGTTAACTAAAGAGCACATTTTTAAAAATTTATTTGCTTGGTTGTTTTGTTTTTTTTCTTTGGTTGTTTTTCTTTTGTTTATTTTGTTTGTTTGTTTTGTTTTTCTCACTGCCTTTCCCAGCTTTCTATACAGTTATTTGTGTCCACATGATCAAAATGGACCAATGAAATTGGAATATCTGTGTAGAGGTAGTATATGCCATTTCCAGTCCTAGTTGATACGAGTATCCTATACACATTATTTTATGTATTTCTCTCTTCTGCCAACAATAAAAATAAATTTCAAGAAAATTAAGAAAGCCTATTCACTCATTACAGTTTTACAATTAGTGCAGTTC
Source organism: Tupaia belangeri chinensis (assembly GCF_000334495.1). Taxonomy (NCBI): domain Eukaryota; kingdom Metazoa; phylum Chordata; class Mammalia; order Scandentia; family Tupaiidae; genus Tupaia; species Tupaia belangeri. The sequence continues at coordinate 457,526 of NW_006159715.1, read as the reverse complement.
TACGTGCTTGAGTAATTAGACATTTTTGGGGTTTTTTTGTTGTTGTTATTGATCTTAGCCCTTTCAAACTAATTAAATTATTTATATAACGTTTTTAAATTCCTAAATGTGTTAAATAGATGAATTTTGCATCCAAATCATAATTTTAAAAATCCCAACCCCTCTCCAGCACATAGGACAGTGTGTGTATTTGTGTGTGTGTGTGTGTGTCTGTGTTTGTGTCTAGGTCTATCTATGTCTATGTATGTAATGGTAAGTAAGCCCAGATACAGCAATAGCTTTGTGACTATAATCACTCAACAGCTATGTGGATGTTTCTGAAGAGACTGATTCATAAGCAGTATGCTTTTGTAAAGTGCACACATATATTTTAAAAGCAGTTCTTTTATTTGCAAGATTCTACTGATATGTGATTCTATTTGTAACCTTCTAGACTTAATTGGTTATATATTTTTTTTTTTATATATATATATATATCATATCATATCATATCCTGTGTTCTTGAACATTGCATACCATGTATCCTTATCTATTACCCTCTCTCTGGCTTTGGAAATCTTCCATGATGCCACTTTCTTTTATTTAATTTAGTAGGACTTCATTTGCTGAGGGCATGAGTTTATGTGGTACAGGTTATTAAGCCACAATAATTTTCTTGCCTAGACAGTGTATGTTTATGTTATGAATCCATAAACTTACATATAATACTTTTTCTCAATTTGTTTATGTTAAATAGGAGGTGATATCATCTATTTTTTCTGTGGTAAAAGTAAATGAAGAAATTTCTTTAGTACAAATATGGGTAGTTTTTCTGTTTCATAAATACAAAAACAAGAAGAAAATAATAAACTTTATAGGCTCCTATTTCTCAGTGATTTCACTCAGCAGGCTGTTTTCCCCCAACACTCAGAGATCTGCAGTTCCATCCAGGCTTCCTCAGAACTTTTTTCCCTTAATGAAGTTACTTTCCATCTGCTCTGAACATCAGAGAAGACTGATCTTAACTTAAATGCAAGTCTGATAAAGTGTTTAGGTAACTTCTATTAAAAGCCCTTTAATTTATACCAATTATCCTTGGGATAAAGTATGACCTATCTTCAAAACAGTTTATTCTAGATTTTAAGAACAATTCCTGATCTGTATTATGTTCTTCATAATTAACTTTTGAATACATTTTGAGTTAATTCAAATTTTAAATCATTGGTTTTTTTAAATAGGTTTTTGCATTAGGCACATGTGTTCACTATTGAGAAAGAGAGAGAGTCAGAGACAGTAAGAGGAAAAGTAAAAAATCACTTTCAGGGGGTATAGCCATGCTGCAGTCCCTTCTCCATTCTCCTTCCAGGATCTTGGACACACACGTACATACACTTGGCATGGTTTTCAAGCCTTCCTGTTCAGGACTCAAACCATGGTGGGCCATGTGGGAATCTAGGTACGTAACTACTATGCCATCTGCTGGCTCCCAGATCATTGAATTTTAAGTAAAAGGTGAAATAACTTAAAATAAAGGACGCAGGGGAAGTTAGGTAGTGGAGAAGACTAAGGGACATATATCAAAGTCTTCTATGAATGGATGGCAGTGGGACAATATGACTTTAGGCTCGTGAAGAAAATAGCAGAAAAATGTTAATGAAGTCACAGAGGAGAGTAAAGATACCACCATGATATCTCAGTTTCACAGGAGTCATGTTTCAGGTAAGGCCAGGAAGTTCAGAAAAACATGCTGAAAGGTTTACGTGGTAGTTGTGTTAATGGAACACATCTATCATGTTCCACAGTCACTGAATATGTTAGACTTAAAAATTAATAAAGTATGCCTTAGACCATCCTCTGCCTATGCTCTTAATTTCCATTATCACCAATGCCAAAGAAAGTATACCGCTGATGGGTGATGATCACATTACAATAAATTCTTCATTTCTCCTTCCTTATGGCCTTTTGGGAATGCATACATATGTGCCTTGCATGCTTCTCAAGTTTCAGAGTCAGGGACTACATGTGGAATCCAACTGCCAAACCCATCACACTACAAGTTAGCCTAAAATTAGTTTATTGTTTCTTTGGTTAAAGGTTTTTTTTTTTTTTTTTTCCTTTCTTTTTCTTTTTAATTGCTAGAGGGCATGTGCGCTTACCACAATGCATGACATATTTTTCAACCTACATGTGTGGATTAGAACCATGGTTGGTCACAAGTGATCTAGTTTACTTTAACTTCTAGGCCACATCATATTATTTTTTCTTTCCTCTGGGAATGATATTCTGATGAGGTAGAACTCTCAGAGTTCCTCATACAAACACTCTCCCTGCTTCTTGGAACTCTGTCAAACATGAATTTATCTTCTTATCTACCTGAATAAATCTTACATATTCTTCAAACTTGAATCCCTATTACTTCTTAAAACTTTTACCAAATGATCCCTTATCTTTGTGTTATACCCTTTGTATTATATTATAAAAGCAATAATATAATTCTGTTGGGTCATCAGGAAAGTCATGATGAAATTTTGCATGAAAAACAAAAATACTCATGACTTACCCAATAACCTAATATTTACATTATCTATATTTGTGACCTATTCTTCCCTCAATGCAGTCAACACCTCGAGGTCAGGCAGGGACCCTGACTTCCTAACCACTGTACTCACCAACACTAGGTGTACAGTAGACATGGAGTAGGCACTCACACGTTTTGTATTTATAGCAACCCCAAACTCATTTTCTTTGTTTCCTCTGATGACTACAGGCTCGTCTGTTATACTGTCGCTTCTGTGTCATGCTTTTACTTCTAAGTATACATTCTGGAATTTACTCCTTTCTTCATTAAATTTGATACTGATAGATGTTAGCATTTAATTTAATTGCTAGTAAGTGAATGTTTATAATTTTAAGTTAAGGTTTTGAATGCCTTTCTTGCTTGATTACCTTCAGAAAAATGCTCTAGAATTTTAAACTTTTACCCCATTGCTCTAGTACTATTTAAGCTACTCAGAAGGATGGGACATGTTTTGTGCAGAATGAGAGAAACATTTGAACAATAGCATAGCCAGAAGTTATATGTGTTCACCTAAACATGGAGAAAAGCTGATGAGCTCATTATTAATATATATCTTCTGTCTCTTTAGCTTAATCATGTATTTCTAGAAGAACATGAGCATACCTCATAACTTTTTTCACTATCTGTGTGTGTGTGTGTGTGTGTGTGTGTGTGTGTGTAAATAAAATAGCTTATATTTTAGCTAATTTCAGTGATGTGAGGTTCTATTTGTGCATAAATCATAGAGAAGGAAATAGCCTGAAGCAGATCTGCTAGTTGGAACTATGCAGAAAAGGTGTGTGAAGAAAATATCTGAGCTTCCTACTCTATAGTCTATCCTCAGTAAGGTGGAGTAAGATTGTAATAAATGGATTTATATCATGGAGTTCTCATCTGGCTCAGAATTTTAAATTAAAAGTGTTTTTATAAATCTAGACTACAATAGAAATATAACTATTACTTATTTATATGCTTAATTCTGCAAATGTCTAATACTCATGTCAAATTTAATCAGGTCTTGGGATCAGCAGGTAGCATAATGGCTATGTCACTGGACTCCCATGTAGTGGGCAGTGGTTCAAGTCCTGGACCTGGTGGCTTAAACTCACTCCAGGCACATGTGCATGTGTGTCCAAGATCCCTAGAGGAGAATGGAGGAGAAGGGATTGCAGTGTGGCCATCCCCCCTGGGGAGTGATTTCTCGCTTTCTGTCTCTCTGTCTCTCTGTCTTTCTGGTGAGCACACGTGCCCTATAGCGAAAACCTCTCCAAAAAAAAAAAATTAATAAAGTCTTTAGAATTCAATTCATCAATTCTGAAATTTGGCTATGTATATTTGATAAAAATTAGCATCTATTCACAAAATATTGCTAAATTGAAGATTATATTAAAGAAAGTAGCATACTATTAGAGCCATAAAGTATATTGTAGGTTTAAAAATTAGATGACATAAATGGTAGATGAGCCTTTATCAAATAAAGATAAGGACTTGCCCACTTGTGTAATGGTTAACAGAGTCAGATTTCACATGGCCAACTGTGGCTTCAATCCTATCTCTGATGGCTTGAAAACACACCAGGCATGTGTGTGTTTATGCCTCGAATCTCAACAGGATGGAGAAATTGAGGAGTGGAAATTGTGATGTGACCACGTTCCATTAGGGAGCCCTTTCTCCTTCTCTTTCTGTCTCTCTGCCAAGTGCATGTGCTCTCTGGCAATTAAAAAAGAGATAAGATGTTTATTATAATTCAGGAATTCACATTTCTTACTTAATGAAATTGCTAAAATAAGAAAAAGGCAAAAGATGGTAGAAAGTACATAATGCAAATTCAATAGTTATATATATTTAAATTCATATATATTCAAAGGTATCACTTTTAAAATATCTTACTAAATGTCAACCTTCATTATAAAACTGCAAAAATTATTAGTCAATACATCTTAGAGGCTTTTGAGAACTTGAGAATCACTCAAATATTACTTCAATCAACTTCATTCAATTGTTAAGACAACCAGCTGTCATAAAATTCAAGAAAATAGATTTATTAGTAATATATTCAGAATTCTTTATAAAGTCAAAAAAGGCTCTAAATATATATCAGAAAAAAGAAGCTAAGTATAAATATCTACATAGAAGGATGTGTCTGATCTCAATAATTTATGGTGAAATATTTTACAGAGACCATTTTAAAAAAATGTTTTAACATCAGCTCAATTATGCATTCATTCCAAAAAAAATCTAAGAAACTGCATATATATAGTTATTTCTTGCTGTGTAAAAAATTACCACACAGTCAGTGGCTCATAACAACAGCAGTTATTATCTCCGTTTCTCTAGTCCAGGAGTCCGGACATGATTTAGGAAGGCTGTAGTCAAGCCGTTGGCCAGGGCAGGACTCTTATCTGGAGATCCAAATAAAGGATTTGCTTCCTTCTCACTAAGGTTGTAAGCAGAATTTGGTTACTTGTTTATATAGAACTGATTTTGGCATCTTTTTAGGTACTAGAGAATGCTGTCAACTTCTGAAGACTGCCCTCCATTCTTAGTCTTCCTGTAATTCCTACTACTGAATGTGTGTATACCCTTGCCATGCGAGCTTTCCCATCGTGACTTTTCACTTTGTCAAACTAGCAAGAATAGTCTAGAAAAAGCCTGCATATAAGGAATTATTTAATGTAGCATAAGTTTGGGCCTTATATTTCATATCTTTTACCTTATTCTACTAGTTAGAAGCGCAGGCCCATCCACACTCAAGAAGAGGGGATTACCTGAAGTAAGAACAACAGGAGAGGATCAGATAGGTACCAAAAGGTAGCCAACATGGAGTTTTTCTACCTAACTATCAAAGCAATACAAAGATCCCCTTGCCATAAACCCCCTGTGGTGAAGGAGCCAGTAACAGCAGGAGAGAGAGTGAATGCAAAAGGACTGAAACTTAGAGTTCTTGCTACTATGTTTTGCACACCCAAACATTGACATTTCTGTTGTTGAATCATGTAGCAAGCATAGCCTCTACTTCCCCCATTAGTCGAATCTGTATAGATGAGCCCCAGGTGCATCTGGTCCTGAGAGATTCCAAAGGGAATCAGTACTTAAAGCTGGCTATACATACCCTACTCTAATTGTAGGTGAGATCATCTCCCAAGAACATAGCTGAGAAATAGAGCTCTTCTATCAACTCCAAGAAATTAGGAAAAAGCATTTCAGATGACCAAAAACCAGTGCAGAGGCACAAGTAACACAAGAAAACAAAGAAATATCTCTCCCTCAGGAGAACAGAACAACTGTTTATCATCCAAAAACATTGCAGTAGAACTCATAGAAATGTTAGAAAAGAATACTTATAGTGACAAAATTAAATGAGATGCAAAAGAAAGCAAAAAAAAGCAACTCCAGGAGATGAAGAAGTTCTTCCATGACTTGAAGAAGGAGATATACCCCATATAAAACAATCAAACAGAAATTCTGTGGGTAAAGACAATAATACAGGAAATCAGATGCTCCCTGGAAAGTATTAATAGCAGATCAGACCATGATACTACAAGAATGAAAAAAAAATGTGGGAAATACTAGACACCATTAAATGTCCCAAACATCTGAATAATTGCTATCCCAGAGTGAAGAATCTAATAAAGACATTGAAAATCTATTCCATGAAATTCTTGCAGAAAATTTTCCAAGCCTAGAGAAACATTCAAACATCTAAAGAAGATCCTCTCCATGGCACTTCATAGGCAGATTGGTCAAAAATCACAGACAAAGGAAGATTCTAAAAATGGCAAGAGAGAAACATCAAGTTACCTACAAAGGTTACCCCCATTAGACCTATCAAACAAAACACTGCAAGCAAAGAAGGAACAGAAAGACATATTCAAAAATAAAAGGAAAAACTCTTTCAACCATGAATACCCAGCCAGATTTTCCTTCATAAAAGAAGAGAAAATAAAATCATCCTCAGATAAACAAAAACTGAAAAAAATCACCAACACTACACCAGCTGTTCATGAAATACTGAAGTGAGTACTATAACAGGAAAACTAAAGAGAGAAACAGAAGTAAGAGAATAAAAAACATTGAAGAAAATGCTAAAAACAAAACATTGGCATAGGTAAGTCTGAAAATATCAATAATAACATTGAATGTTAATGGATTAAGTTATCCTATTAAAAGATACAGACCAGTGAATGGATAAAAATACAGGAGACCTCTTTATTGCTGCCTCTAAGAAATGCACCTCACAAATAAAGACAAACATAGGAACCAGCAGTTAGCATAATGGCTACGCCACTGGACTCCCACGTAGTCGACCGTGGTTGGCGTCCGGGACCCGGTGGCTTAAAACCCATGCTGGGCGCGTGTGCGTGAGTGCCCAAGATCCCAAGAGGAGAATGGAGGAGAAGGGATTGTGGCGTGGCCATCCCCCCTGGGGAGGGTGATGTCTCGCTTCCTGTCTCTGTCTCTGTCTGTCTTTCTGGCGAGCATGTGTGCCCTATAGCAAAAACCTCTTAAAAAATTTAAAAAGAAAAAAAGACAAACATAGATGGAAACTGAGAGGCTAAAAAAAGATATTCCAAGCAAATGGAAATTTAAAAAAGGCTGGAGTCATGATACTCCAAATTTTGAAAAGGGATGGAGTCCTTCTACAATATAGAAAGGGAAGTTCCTTTACAAAATAGATTTTAAGACAAAAACTGTCAGAATAAAGAAGGACGTGATACAGTCCTGAAAAGGCTAATGCACCAAGAAGCTCTAACACTTATAAATATCTATGCACCCAACAGTGGAGCACCCAGATACATGAAAGAAAGACTGCTAGATTAAAGGGAGAAAATAGACTGAAACACATTTATCATTGGGCATCTCAATGCCCCACTGTCTCCTCTGGACTGATCATCTAGACAAAAAAAAAAAAAAAAAAGAAGAAGAAAAGATAGAGGATTTAAATGATAGCATAAGTCACATGGACTCCACCCAATACCCACAAAATAAACATTTTTCTCCTCCTCATATAGAACATTTTCAAAGACTGACCATATGAAAGGGAAAAAAATAAACCTTCACAAATTCAAAGTTATAGAAACTATTTCCAGCATCTTCTTCAACCACAATGGAATTAAAATTAAAATTAATTGCAGAAAAATCTTGAAAATACACAAACACATGGAAACTAAACAATATACTCCTGAATGACTTCACAGCCACTGAAGAAATTAAGACCGAAATCCAAAGATTAATTGAAACCAATGATAACACACATATGAGTTTTCAAAACCTATGGAACACAGCAAAAGCAGTCCTAAGAAATAAGTTCATAGCAACTAGTTTTCACGAGAAAAAGAATTCAAAGGTGGAAAATAGATAACCTAACAACACACCTCAGAGAATGGGAAAAACAACAAAATTCAAAAATACCAAGAGAAAAACAATAAAGATTAGAGTAGAAATAAATGAAATAGAGAATAAACAAACTATAGACAAAAAAAGTGAAACCAAAGGCTGTTTATTTGATAAACATAATAGACAACAGACACACCATTAGCTAGACTAATTAAAAAGAACAGGAAATGCACCAGATAAATTAAATCAGCAATGAAACAGACAATATTACAACAGACATGACAGAAATACAAAAGATCCTGGGAGAATATTTCTAGTGACTATTGGAAACAAAGAAGAATGAAATAAACAAATATCTGGACACTATAATATACCAAGATTGAATCAGGAAGACATACATACCTGAATAGATCCATAACAACAACGAGATAGAATCAGAAATAAGTAGTCTCCTAACAAAGAAAAGTCCAGGTCCTGATGGCCTGATGGTATGATGTCTGAATTTTACAAATCTGCAAATGAGAGCTAACCCCATTCTACTTGAACTATTTCTAAAGATTCAAAGAACCCTGCCAAATTCATTCTATGAAGCCTCTATCACCCTCATTTCAAAAACAAACAAGGACCTCACAAAAAAAGAAAACTATAGGTGACTATCATTGATGAATACAGATGTAAAAATTCTCAACGAAATGCAAGCAAATCATATCCAATCATAGCCAAAGACACATTAAAAAGATTTACACTATGACCAGGTAGGTTTTAATCTAAAGAAGCAAAGATGGTTCAATATGTGTGTGTGTGTGTGTGTGTGTGTGTGTGTATGTATATATATATGTATATGTGTATGTATACATATATATACATATATACACATATGTATATACATATAGGTATATATACACATACATACATATATGTATGTGTACATATGTATATATATAGTTTGTCATATTAACAGAAGGAAAGATAAAAACCATCATATCAATTGATGGAGAAAAATCGCTTGATAAAATGTATTTCTTTTTTTTTTTTTTTTAGAGGCTTTTTGCTATAGGGCACGTGCATTTGCCAGAAAGAGAGAGAGAGAGAGAGAGAGGGAGACAGAGAGACAGAAAGCAAGAAATTACCCCCCAGGGGGGATGGCCACGCCGCAATCCCTTCTTTTCCATTCTCCCCTTGGGATCTTGGGCACGCGTGCACACGCGCACGGCATGAGTTTTAAGCCACCGGGTCTGGAACTCGAACTGTGGTCAACTACATGGGAGTCCAGCGACATAGCCATTACGTAAGCTAACTGCTGGTCCCAAATACATTTCTTCATGCTTAATACTCAGCTAAATCAACATATACTGAATGTCTGTACTCTATGAGAGAAACTGAAAGATTGGAAGGTATGAAAGCATGGAGAGCATCTGTGCTCTCTAACTAGATGGTGTGGGAGGAAGTTGGGTAGTGGGGATATGAGAGAGATGGAATTTGGGGAAACAAAAAGAAAAAAAAATCAACACAAGAGTGTAAAATTATATGTTAAGGACCATGTGTATGGTAATATCTTTGGACTTACATGCAATGTATTCATGTTGGGAAGATTCCTTTTGTATGCTGCAAATATGTATGGTGGTAAAATGTACATAAAACAGAATAAAAAAGATGTACAGTGATGATATATAATTTAAAATTTTAAAAAAGGATTAAGACACGGCCATGCCCCTCTAGTGGGTGCATCTCTCACTGCTCCTGTATCTTTTTGATGACCACAAGTGCTCTTTTGCAATAAAAATTTTAAAACTTCTACATATACCTCAAGAATTTTTTAAAAGAGCATTACAAATTTAAAAGTTTAAGTCAAATTTTAGGTAAATGACAATCAGTTGTGAGCTACTCTAGAGAATTTAATTCTCTGTTCAACTTATCTTTTCAATCTGATACTTTTGTAGTGGAGACTTTGGAGTGTCAGAGTTTATTCGTACTTATTGAAGAAATGAATAAATGGCAGTTATATGTTTAGATTAGCTTTACACATCCACTGAAATAAATTCTTTTTCTCAATAAACAAAAGTTAGTAAATAAGAGAGAATATAGCCTTAATGGTGTTTCTTTTATTTTTGGTGACACACGTGCCCTTTTCCCTTTTTTTAGAGAGAGATTGGGGGGAGGGGACCAGCAGATGGTAAATGTTTACATTGTTGGACTCCCACATAGTCAACCACAGTTTGAGTCCTGCACCCGGTGGCTTAAAACTCATGCCAAGTACATGTGCATGGATGCTCAAAATCCCAAGAGGAGAATGAATAAGAAGGGATTCTGGTGTAGCCATCCCCCCTGGGCGGGTGATTTCTCACTTTCTGTCTTTCTCAGTCTCTGGTGAGCACATGTGCCCTGTAGCAAAAAATCTCTCTTAAAAAAAAGGAAAAAGATTAGGGGCCAGCAAGTGGCCTGGTGGTTAAAGCACCTGTATTCCACAAGACCTTCTGTTCAGGTCCAAGACCCTGTTAACTTGAAAACCACACCAGCTGCATGTGCACCAAATCCTGAGAGATGAATGGAGAAGAGGGGATGATGATGTGACCATCCTACATAGAGGGTGCTTTCTTGCTTGCCCTCTCTTCCTCTGCCTCTGTCTCAAACAAGTACACACACCCTAAAGCAAACATTTTTGTTTTTTGTTTTTTTTGGTGAGGTTTTCGCTATAGGGCATATGCACTCGCCAGACAGACAGACATAGAGAGATAGAAAGTGAGAAATCACCCCCCAGGGGGGATGGTCATGCCGCAATCCCTTCTCCTCCATTCTCCTCTAGGGATCTTGGGCATGCACGCACACGCGCCCGGCATGAGTTCTAAGCCACCGGGTCCGGGACACGAACCACAGTCAACTACGTGGGAGTCCAGCGACATAGCCATTACGCTAACTGCTGGTTCCTGCAAACATTTTTTTAATAGGGATAAAACAGATTAGATATTTGTGAATGCACTTTATGAAAAAGTGTATCAAAAGTACTTTTTTTCCTCTCATCACTCACCATAAGATACATACCAATATATTTCTTTCAGTTCTTCCAACAAAATGAATACAAGTAGATAATTTACGAAATGCAGATAGTTCTAAACTTAGCTCATTTCAATTAAACCGTTACAGCAATAGCATTAATATCTTACACATTAGTCATCAGAGCAACATGTTTTAAAATTATTAGCCAAAAGATAAAGTACTAGAGTGTATATGTAATTATTAAAAATGTTATATTTCTACAGTGTTCGATTTTTATGTTCAAATATATTACACTTTTCATAGCAGCTCTAACAACTGCAAAGCTTCAGAGTCAGGCCAACGATTTCCTAGGCACATATTGTGAAAGTATTGGTAAGCGACTTAGTATAGGAAATGATCTTGTATTGCCATTTGTTGTACATTTTTAAAACCAAGCTATATTTAGTAGCTCTGAGGTGCTGGGAACAATACAGGGGAAATTTTTCAAAAAAACTTGTGTCATATTTTACATTGATAGAGAGATTTGACTTGTTCATCTAAAATTGCAGCTCTGAGATTATAATAATTTCAAATTCATGTAATTCTTAAATTTAGAAACCTTTGCTTAATTTAATGAGATATTTAGATATAATGACTCTAATATTTAAATATAATGACTAAATTTTTGGTGCAACAGTTCTATAGAAGCATAAATTAAAGTAAAATAAGATATATTTTTCAATTTTTAGGAATTAATATTAACAATATACTATTATTCTGACATATATTAGAAAGGATATACTATTGGGATTATTGGATTTGGTAAGAATTTATTTTATAGCCTCTTAATGGATTCTGTTTAAAACATTTATGATTATTCTAGAATGTGGCCAAGTCATTAGTTATTTGTTTTATTCATTTTTCTAACATTTTAATGTGAATTAAAATAATACATTTAATACATTTTCAATATAACTAATGCAGTAAAATTATTCAAAATATCACTTTTACTTTCATAACTGTTATGACAGCCACTGATCTAAGTTCTTGTAAACTCATTCTAAGTTCTTGTAAATTTTAAATGTTTCACTCCTAGAGTTTTTCACTTCTAGCAAATACTTACTATTCAATGTGTTTTGACAAACTATACAAATTCCAGCTTGTTAATTTTTTTCTCACTAAGAACTTGAAAATGTGTCAATCTATTATTGTTTTTACATATGTGTAAGAATTGTCATACAAATATTTGACAGAATGAAAAGTGTTTGGAAATTATTTCATGTTTTCATATGTCCTCTTATCTAAAGCCAAAGATAATCTTTTTAAATATGTGACAAAGTTCTGTCCCTTCTTATTAAATATTCTGTCATCCCACTAAAGTTTTCATAGATGATACGGTGCTATCGGAGCCCTGACAGTGCTTTCTTCAAATAACAACTAATTTATTCTAACTAATTATATTATACTCATTATCATCAAAATTAGTTGACAACTAAGAAACATTTTAGATATTTTCTCGGGTATCATGTCATATTAAGTTATTTCAATTGATGAGCAGTTAGCGGATAATCTCTGTTATTATTGATCTCAGGTGAGGTATCTATTAAAATTTGGGGCCTTTAAATTTTTTGGCTAGGTCCTATCTTTTAAAAATGGATATTTTGGGCCAGCATGTGGCATGGTGGTTAAAGCAACTGAATCCCGCATGGCCACAATTCAAGTCCCAGGCCCAGAAACTTGAAAGACACCCTGGGCACACATGTGTCCATGTCCAAAATCATGAAAGAAGAAATTAAGGAGAAAGGATTTTAGTGTGGCCATCCCCGTAGGGTGTGCTTTCTCATTTTCTGTCTCTCTCTCTCTCATGAGTGCACATGGCATCTGTAAAAATTATATATAAAAAAATACATTTTCTGTTGTAAATTATTTATTTCCAAACTCAACTTCTGGTTTTAAAACTATATGATACTTTGCTCTAATTACCAAATGTTTCATATTTGATAATTATAATAAAGTATCATATAGTTTTAAAACTATATCGTATCAGAACTAATGATTGTCCACTGACCTGCTAGCAGTTCCCCAGTTTCTCTCTCTCCTATGGCCTCCTTATTCCCTTATAACACTATTGAAATTAGGTCAGCTATTAACTCTATCTTGGCTTGTAAATGCTCCACATAAGGGAGAATCAAATGTCTCTTACTTTAAATCTAAAGTTAGAAATGACTGAGATTGAGAACACCAGGTGGAATAGTGGTTATGTCACTGGAGTCCACGTAGTCTACCAAAGTTTGAGTTCCAGACTGGAAAGCTTAAAACTCACTCCAGGCATGTGTGCTTGACCAAAATCTGAGAGGAGATGGGATTGAGGCATGGCCATTCCCCTGGGGACTGATTTCTCACTTTCTGTCTCTGCCTCTATTTATCTCTCTGGTTAGAGAATGTACCCTATAGCAAAATTCTCTCTCTAAAAAAAAAAAAAAAAAAAGACTAAGCTTAGAGAGGAAAATATGTTGAAAATCAAGACGGTTTTTTAACAAAACACTTTTAAAAAATAGCTTTTCAATATAGATTCCAAATGTGGGAACCAGCAGTTAGCGTAATGGCTATGTCACTGGACTCCCACGTAGTCGAGCGCAGTTCGTGTCCCGGACCCGGTGGCTTAAAACTCACGCCGGGCGCATGTGCGTGAGTGCCCAAGATCCCGAAAGGAGAATGGAGGAGAAGGGATTGTGGCGTGACCATCCCTCCTGGGGGGTGATTTCTCGCTTTCTGTCTCTATGTCTCTCTCTCTGTCTTTCTGGCATTTTCATTTGACCAGAGAGAGAGAGAAAGTGAGAAAGCAAGCCACCAGGTCCAGGACTCGAACCGTGGTTGGCCATGTGGGAGTGTCCAGCGCCTTAGCCACCACGCCACCTGCTGCTGGTCCCAAAGAAACTTAATTTTTTGGAAGCTAAAAATAAGGGAAAAGATGTCTTCTTTCATTTTTTTCTTAGTTTAATTACCTTAGAAAATTTGTGAACTTGGGGACCTTTTCTACTCTTTGAGATATATGTAAAATCTTTTAAAGACTAAGTAGATCTTTATTGACTTTGTAACCCAGGAACAGCTTTTTCAAGAATGTTGAAGCCCTCTTTGACATGTGTAAGATTGAAAGACGTAGAGACACTCTTATTCTCAGTTTCTGTGTGAGTAGGAGTATGATTTTTTTAGGTGGATGCTTGTTCCAAGTTTTAAAACTTACTTTTCATAATGAGGATATGAGACGTTAGCTTCTTCCCCATGTAAAGTCAACTAACTAACATGATGATCACCCCAGTTACCAGGTGAATCTAAAATGAGCTGTATGTGACAGAGCTGATGTCAAGTTCTCTCACTTATGGGCTAGATAATCTTTGTTTTGAAAAGGTTTATATAATAGGTTGTGCCTATTTGGTACAAGGATGAGACTTACCTGTCTCCTTTCAACTCCTTAGGAGTTGCCTGATATACTTCACATTGTGGCTTAAGGCTTATGCAACAAGAGTTTTTCTTAACTACCTTTGTGGAGAGGATTTCTGGATGGGGAGAAAATTTTGTTTTTAATTATGTTACCCCAGTACTTTGTCCTAAAGAAAACACCATGACGGATGGAAAGAAGAAAGCTAGACAAAGGTCAAATCTTGTAAATGAGATTTATTTTATTATTTTTAAATTTACATTTAATAAGTGTACATTTGTATAGTGTACCACATGGCTTTTCACAGCATGAATAAAGTGCATATTAATCAAGTCAAAAACATTACCATATACATTATCACTAGCAGATAATTCCATTTTTCTGTTTCTGCTATAGAGTACTGGTACTCAGAATAAATGCCAATTTAATAAAACTAGATAAGTCACATTGATATGAAGTTGACACCAGGCCAATGCTTCTCCTCTGTGATGCTCAGTTCACAGAGGTGGCTATACTGATATGTCAGAATAAAGGTATAAAATAACCCAACTTCTGATGGAAGACCTGGAGAGTGAGTGAGCATACTCATTATATCATAACATTGAGTGAGCATACTCATTATATCATAACATGATAATTATAACACGGGACACATTCCCAGACAAATATGGAATTCTTAAGTGAAAACCAGATGCACGGCTTGCCTAAGTGAAGCCAGCACCATGTGCACAGTTTCTAATAGAAAAAGTTAGCACATCTTTGTGAAAAAGAGCTATCTGAACATTTGAGAAATTGTGCTAAGGCCAGGTAGCAAAAGAACTAACTAACATCTTTATTAGTATTGTGTATAATATTTCTCCTCTTACGGACTCCATGTTGTTTGCATTCTCCAAAAATGCATGCTTTGAATTCCTTACTATCATGGTGATGGTAATATGCAGAGGGACCCTTTAGGAAGTCATGAGGATAGAGCCCTGATGGTAACATTGCTGCTGGTGTGGGAGACCTGAGAGAGTATTCTCTCTCTGCTTCCTACCACATGAGAATACAGCAAGAAGACAACTATTTGGAAACCAGGGGAAGTGCCCTCACCATAACCTAATCATACTGACACCTTGACCCTGGACTTCAAGCCTTGAAGACTGTGAGAAATAAATCCCTGATGATTAAGCCACTAGGTCTGTGGTAATTTGTTATAGTGGCCCAAACTAAGATACCTCTAGATTGAAACCACTCAATTGTCAAACACACACACACACACACACACACACACACACACACACACACACACATACTTCACTAGCCTGACTTAAATTATTAAAGTAAAGAATTAGAGTAACAAAAACTAAGCTCAAAGCAGGAACAATGGATACCCCATAGCTTAGTAGACCTGCAATCCATTTTCTAACTGAAGCTTTTAAGAAGACTTCAAAAAATTTGTTGAAAAATGGAATTAAAGTATAGGATTTTGTGATGTTAGGAAATTTTCAAATCCATGAAGAGTTTTTTTCTTTTTTCCTTTCATAATAAGCTTTTTCAATTTCCTTTTTGAAACCCACTCATAGAGAAGAGTAACTACCATTCAATGACTGCATAAAATTGTAGGACAGAAGAATAAAAAAAAAACTCAGGACTAAAGGATATGAGAAATTTAATAGGAGATCCTTATATAAATTGGCATTCTGTGCATCTGGGTGAATAAGATATTATACCTTCCATGTAAAAAGAAATGGTAAGATGTGTCTGTCATGAAATGGTCAAAGATAGGGTGAGAGAAAACTAATCTTCCCAGAGCATTTGGAATCACAAGTGAGCCCTCATGTAGGGAGGAGTCCAAATTCACATCATCTTTGTGAATATTCTCGAGAGATTTATTTTGCAGTACCTCCTGACAAGAGTCAGTACCAAATGTTTTAAGAAAATTAAGTTAAAACCCAATTTTATTGTCTATGCAAACAAATGAAGCATTCAATGAATACAAACTTCCAAGAAGGAAAAGCCATTTGTAAAAAAATCTTTGAAAAAGGAAGGACAAAGTAAAAAGGATATTATACACAATTATCAGAAATAATGTATACTGAAATGTATATTTATGCAGGGGATAATTTCTCACTTTCCTTTTATCTGTCTCTATCTCTCTCTCTCTGCTGAGTTCACATGTCTATGGCAAGAAAAAAAAAACAACTAAAAATAACAAAATATGCTCCTAAATAATAACTGGTCATAGAAGAAATCATAATGTTTATTAGAAAACAATTAAACTGAATGATAATGAAAAGCCTATGTAGCTTTTGGGAAATGTCACTAACTGGCAATTAAAAGAAATGTAGCATTTTATGTATGTTTAGAAAAGAAAAAGATAAAAATTAATGAAGTAAGCCTCCAATAGAAGAGCTTACATAAGAAAAAATAAATTACTCAAGCAATTAGAAAAATAGAAATGATTGTGAGAAAAATAGAAATTAATGAAAAACAATGACAACAAATACAGTCTAAAATTCAATATAAAGTACTTAGTCAATAACAAACTGTTTTTTTTGAAAAGACTAATAAATAAATCAATACTGGTAAGAGAAAGAACATAAAATGAAGGACCAAAATAGCCAACAACAAAGTGAAGAATGTCAAACTACAAAATTAAAAAGATGAAGCCAAGCTGTGGTGGTGTGTGCTGCTAAGAAACCATGCTCTTTAGATTTGGGACCACATGGGAAGACTGGTAAGAATCCCAGTCCAAAGTAAAGGCTGGACATGGTGGAATGGTTTTGTAATCCTAGCACCTTGGTGTGAAAGGTAGGAGGATTAGGAGTCCAAGGCAAACCTGGGCAATGTACCAAGACTCTGTCTTAAGAAAAAGCCAGTAAGGGGACCAGCACATGGTATAATGGTCATG
>NW_006159715.1:439316-440315 GCF_000334495.1 Tupaia belangeri chinensis | reverse complement strand
ACCCCCACTGTGTGTGTGTGTGTGTGTGTGTGTGTGTGTGTGTGTGTGGTGTGTGTGTGTGATTTCTTGCTTTCTGCACTCTATAGCAAAAGTCTCTCAAAAAAAAAAAATAATAATAATAAAATAAAAAGCCAGTAAAGGGGCCTATGGGTGGTATAGTGCTTAAGACACTGGATTCCCACATGGTCAACTGCAGTTCAAGTCCTGGGCCCAGCGGCTTGAAACTTACATTGGGCATTTGTGCATGAGTGTGCAAGATGCTGGGAGAATGAAGGATAAAGAACCGCAGCATGTCCATCACTCCTGGGAAGGTGATTACTCACTTTCAATCTCTCTTTCCAGCAAACATGCATGCCTATAGCAAAATCCTCTAAAAAATAAAAAGCCAGTAAGATACTCCATTCTGTGGACTCAGCTGGCAAGGCTGAGGAGAAGAAGGATCAATTATGAGGGCAAATTTCTAAAAATACATATAAGCAAAAAGATAAAGAGAATATTTTAAATACCTTCATGTCAATACACTTATTGAGGACATTTAATTAAAATCTTCCAGCAAAGAGAAACAGAGGAAATTATTTCCCACTCATTTAAATCTAACAAACTTTGATATCAAAATTAAGAAAGGAGAAATAAAGAAATGAAAACTACCTGCCTATTTAATTCAGAGGTAGACTTTAGACTGGAAGTTTGATTTTTAGAAAATAAACAAAAAGAGATCAGCATGAGATCAAGACTAAATGACTTCAAAACTTAGATAAATGAGAAGTTTCTCTAGTAAAGAAACTTCTAATGTAACATCATAGAATAAAAGCCCCATTTCTAGAACAGGTGGCAGGCATTTTATAGATCAAACAGTACCCAATTTATTTATGTTTCCTAATAGCCGTACCTGTGAAAAAAGTAGAATTACTGGTGATAAATTATTGAAAAATGTATAAACAAAGGATCTCAAACTTGCTACAATGGTCGAGTCATCCTTTGGGATGATCTTAGGTAGGT
>NW_006159715.1:435151-439268 GCF_000334495.1 Tupaia belangeri chinensis | reverse complement strand
TTTTTATTTATTTAGGTTTGTTTTTTTTTTAAAGTATCATGGGATCAACCCTCTTAACAAAATATTAAGTGCACATGCAGGGTTAACACTAGGCACATGGTTGCATGGTAGATATCTAGAACTTTCCATCTTGCATATCAAGAACTTTTCATCTTGTATCCATTGAAGAGCAACTCCACTTTTCTTATTCATTCACCTCCATTCAACTTTCTACATCCGTGTCTACCATGGATATTTCATGTAAATAGAATCATGCAATATTTTTCTTTCTGTGTAAAATGATGTAGATGATGTTTAACACACTATGCAGATGCCTCAAAAAATTAAAAGTGGAGCTATTATACGTGGGCTAGACAGTGGCTCAGAAGTGATGTGATGCTTTCCATTGCTGGACCCACGTAGAGAGAGTCTAGGTTTGTATCCTACAGCCTCTCTTTGTGTGTGTTTGCCTGTGATGCTGGCTGGCTCCAGCTGAGGGTAGATCACACTGTGAGAACTCTCATTAGAGGGAGCCGGCCTCTTTCCTTCTGTCTCTACCTCTTTCTCTCTCTTGTACAGAAGAAATAAGTTTAAAAATAAACCACTGCATGATCTAGCAGTTCCAGTTCTGAGTGTTTATCCAAAATAATTGAAATCAGGACCTTGAAGAGACATTTGTGTTCCTATGTTCATTGCTTATTATTTATAATAGCCAAGATATGGAAGCAATTTAAACGGCCATGATGGACAAACAAATAAAGAAAATGTAGTGCACAGTATATACATAACAGACTCTATTAATCTTCTTACATCTAACTTGAATCTATATTACCTATATGGAATAGGTAGTCATCCCTCCCACCCTCCTCTTTCTTCTGTTAACCAAAGTCAGTATCCTGCTGTCTATGTGAATATGTTTCTCTGCATTCTCATATTATGTACAAATATGTCTTAAAAAAGACAAAATAATTTCAAATCTTCAAATACTTGATTATTCTATAGAGAGATATAGCATATTTATTTTGAAACATTCCCATTGAAACGGACATTTACTTTGCTTTCAAGTTGAATGCTTGTTCCTTTTTTCACTCCTTTATTTGATCAATTTTCTCTTTTAAAACTTACTGAGAATCTTTTTTTTTTTAAGAGAGGTTTTTGCTATAGGGTATGTGTGCTTGCCAGAGAGACAGGGAGAGACAGAGAGACAGAAAGCGAGAAATCACCCTCCAGGGGGGATGGCCACGCTGCAATCCCCTCTCCTCCATTCTCCTCTCGGGATCTTGGGCATGCACGCACATGCACTCGGTGTGAGTCTAAGCCACCGGGTCTAGGACTTGAACCACGGTTGACTACAGGGAGTCCAGCGACATAGCCAACACGCTAACTGCTGGTCCCGAAACTTACTGAGAATCTTGAGTCTGCTGAATTTGACCTTCTCTAGTTCCTAACTCTTTTGTCGTACTGTTCTTAGTGCTATATCCTCTGATATTTCCTGTACTTCATTCTGCAGAACCTCAGAATTTGACAGTTGAATATTTACCATTTCATTGGATTTTTAAAAATATTGCTGATCTTTCTTTCTTTCTTCCTTTTTTAACAGAGATTTTTGTTACAGGACACATGCACTTAACAAAGAGACAGACAGAAAGTGAGAAATCACCTTGTGAGGAAATGACCATGCTGCAATCCCCTCTCCTCCATTCTCCTCTCAGGATTTTGGGCACGCACACACACACACACACCTGACGTGAGTTGTAAGCCACTTATACGTGGAAGTTCAGCGTGGAAGTTGAATGTGGAAGTTTGACTACGTGTAAGTCCAGCGACATAAACATTATGCCCTCTACTGGTTTCAATACTGCTGATTTCTAAGAAACTCCTCTGCTGGTTTCAATACTGCTGATTTCTAAGAAACTTTACATAGAAGGTTTTTCTTTTAAAGAATTAACAGCTTATATTTGCAAATACTAGATTATTTTAAGGTACTCATCATGTCAATTTTATTTACTGAATGCTGAAATAAAAGAATGGAAAGTAAGTTATCTAAAATCTGCCTCAAAATTCTACTCTTAATACCTCATATTCAGTTCTTTGGTAAGGCAGGGCTTTCCACTCTAGGGATGACTGAAGACACAACACCCAATAGAAGGAGACACTGAAGTATTTATCACTAATATTCACATGTTGGTGGAAGAAGACAGAATAACATGCTAGGTTAAGAGGGGTTTGCACTTGGGAACAGAGTGAATAACCAGGGTGAGAAGCAGTCCTTGTAGTAACAGGAGGGTGAAGCAATTCCTGATATCCAATGGAGTATACCATGGACGTGTCTGAATGATTCCATCAGCTGGCAGGGAGCTGAAACATGTTACTCAGGTTTAAGCAGGAATTGGCCAAGTTCCCTGGTCAAGGGGAATTGTTTGACAAGGAGATCCTATCTGCAGGGGCAGAGAGGGAAGAGAATTATGTTTAGGTTGTTCCAGGTCCTTCCTGTTTCCCTTTATGTCAAGGAAGTCCATGATATTGTGCCTTCATGTTACAGTTTAGGACATGCATTTTAATATAATATATTAAACATGAACATTAAAGAAAGAAAAGAAGGCAGCAAAGCTTTTATTCATAGTGTCTGAGGAAAAAAAATTAAAAAGAGATAGTAAGATTCTTTAAGGTCTAAATTAATTTAAGTTTTTAAAATAAATAAAGCCATTGTGAACACAAATAAAGCTTATTTGACTTGAAAGTAATAACAGAAAACCTATTAAATGACAATTAAATATCTGTTCACAATTGGACAAAAATGTTTATTATTTCTGTAAAACAATATATCAGTTGGAAACTCATAAGAGTTTTAATTAACAGTAGTGTGTTAATCTACTTGGAAATATATATAAGTAGAATTAAATTGAGATAGAGATATAAATAACATCAACTTTCTGTATATCTGAAGTAGTAAGCATGCTAATATTTAACATTTAAAGTAAAAAAATTATAGACTCTCTTATACAGAATTTAGCAATGGAAATCTCAAACACGTGCACACTTGTTCACAAAATACTTTCATATGATCATTCAGTAAATATTATAAAATAATATACACTGTACTTTGCCAGTCTCCAAGAAAAAAATATATGCATTTCAATATGCTATGACCAACAGAGGAAGCAAGCATATACCTTTGGAAGATTATTAAAACTTTTTGAAAAGTTCAAACATGCAGTGGGTATATTTATGAAAAGTTAAAATTAATCACATTTAACATCAGTCATACTTTTCACAGGGAAATATTACATTGCCATTAACAACGAATAATTCAATAACTTTCAATGACTTCTAGAACTTTAATACACATTAATAATAATGCTTTATATTCATACATTGATTATTTAAGTTTAATTATTAAAAATATCTTAGAGTTAATTAATTCTTAGGAACCAATTCAAAGTTACTCAATTAAGAATATTCTTACTATTATTTCATTAGATATTACTTAGTTATACAAAGACATATAGTCTAGCTTTGTGGAAACTAGTGCATTTTATGTTTGACTTTTCATAAATAGGTTCTTTTTGTATTTTTTTGCTTTAGTAACTTCTTTTTTAAAAATAATTAGTTTATTTAACTTTATTTATTTATTTATGTATTTTAAATTTGACCAGAGAGGGACAGAGTGAGAGATAGCGAGAGAGAGTGAGAGAGAGAGAGAGAAAGTGAGAAAGCAAGTGACCAGGTCCAGGACTCAAACCACAGTAGGCCATGTGAGAGTCCATTGCGCTTAACCATCACACTACCTGCCAGGTCCACTTAGGAATTTTTTTCCACACATAAAATGTTTTTAATACTTTTTCATACTTTATGTATATATCTTTCTTGTTTTAATTGCCACACACATTCTATAATATGATTCATTACAATTTACCTAATTCTTCTTATTCTGATGGCCTTTCATGTTGTTTCCTCATATTTTTATTTCAATGGAAAATTGAAAACCTAAATTTATCTGCCTACCTATGCCTATCTTCAAATATTTCTCTAGGACAGTTAGGAAAAATGTGGAATTTTTAGTTTAAGTCTAACTTATTTTTTTCTAATGTTTTTTTTTTTTTTTTTGAGAGGTCTTTTTTATAGAGCATGTGCACAC
>NW_006159715.1:408787-435136 GCF_000334495.1 Tupaia belangeri chinensis | reverse complement strand
ATGTGCACATGCCAGGCAGACAGAGAGAGGCAGAGAGACAGAAAGTGAGAAATCACCCCCCAGGGGGAATGGCCATGCGGCAATCCCTTCTCTTCCATTCTCCTCTAGGGATCCTGGGCACGCATGCATATGCGCCCAGCGTGAGTTTAAGCCACCAGGTCTGGGACTTGAACCACGGTTGACTACATGGGAGTCCAGCAACATAGGCATTATGCTAACTGCTGTCCCTCTGATGTGTTTTTTTTGTTTGTTTTCCTTAAATTCTTGGTTTTCTTTGACAGTTATATTGGTCCTTCTCTTTTGGCCATTGCTGTCGTTGAGAATCTTGTGATATTGTTTGTCCTTTAAAATTAATAGATAAAGAATTAGTTTAATGAATTTAGGTGGTAGTATATGTGTTTTAAAAAATAATGAGCATTTCAAAGTCATTGACAAGCTCGAATCATTCCCTGAAATTGAAACCTAGCTGCAAAGAGATATAAATGAGTGGTTTTTATACAATGTCAGGAGCTTATTAAAATCGTTGAATGTAGGGTCCTGAATTTATCTTAATTGAAGGTTTAAAAAGCAGACTCCAGCTGCTTACATGTTTCTGATCCACTCAATTTCACTATTTCCCTACTGATAAGATTTAGGACAAGGTGTGATGCGGCTTCATGACAAACATTTTAAGGTTGATTGATGAAGAAAGAGGAGTCAAAAGTGCCTAAATTTTATAATTTTTTATCGTGATCAAAACAGACTTCTCTGTGAGACATTTTCTGACTCAATTATTCAGGCAAATCCCAGGGCCCTTAAACTCAGCGGGAATATTGTCTTTCACACAATCTTACGAACTCGGTTTTCCGAGGTCTGCATGATTTTGTCCGTTCCCATGGAGAAAGGACAGTGTAGGGTGGTGATAAACAGAGGGAGGCCCTTGCCAGAACTAGAGGACCTCGGATTTATTTGCTTGAACTTCAAAAGCGGAGTGAACCAAATAAAACGATCAGTGGTTTGTCTTTAGGCAGCAAAACTGCAGACATCACATACAGTTCACAGAAAAAAGTAAAGTTCTCTGAAGACTTCCTTTGCAAAGATTCCCCAAGTTAACTGTACTTTATTTCGAAATCACCTGCAAAACTATTTCAAAATATTGATTCCCAGGCCTCACTCTGACCATTTGATTCAAAATCTCTAGTGGTAAACCCCAGATATTGCTATATTTTATAGTTACCCACGTGATTCTTGCATATAGCTGGGTTGGGAATCCAGATTGGTTTGTGAGTAAAAAGCATGCTGTCCAGCTTGAGAGACTTCTAAAAGCTATTGCAAGTAATTATGACTTTTCTGCTTTGAACAGTTTAATGCATTCCCTTTGGAAGACTGCCGCCTTTATTAGTTTTAGGTTTGGTACATGTGTTCAATGTGAGTGTGTGTGTGTGTGTGTGTGTGTGTGTGTATGTATGTATCTGTGTGTTCTCCTTTTCCATGTTCATTGTGAAGTGTTTAAACCATACTTTTTTTTTCATTTCATAGGCTTCTGACTCACATCAAGGTAGCTTTAAATAGGATAAAATATAGGACTTTCCAAACAACTGAAATTAAATACAGGGTGTCAATCACATCTGCAAAAGGGCCAGCTGTAAACATCATACTTTATAGTAAAAGAAATGAAATTATCCTTTGGACAATGGAAAACAAGATAAAGTTCTTTAATCTTAACATTTCTTTTCTACACTATACTGGTGTTTGTAGTAATTTTATTAAGATAGGACAATAAATTATTTAATTATATAATTTCAATGTAAAATACAAAAGATCCTAAGAGTAAATTTTTAAGATAGTAAGAGTGTCTCAAAAGTGTAAATTCAGACAAAGTCAATCTACAAAAGTCAATTTTTTTTACTACATGTTAGGAAGTGAAAACACAAAACATACTTAAACTTGTAATACTAGCATAAACTTTCTAGGAATAATTGCAAATTAAAAATTAATAGGGTATTTATAAAATATTATTTAAAAATATGAATGAAAATATAAACAATGGAGATCAATCAAAATAACAAATCTTAATCTTTTTTTAAACAATTATTGTTGTATTTAACTTTATTTATTTATTTAATTTGACCAGAGAGGGCAGAATGGGAGAGACAAAGAGAGAGAAATTGAGAAAGCAAGCCGCCAGTTCCAGGACTCAAAACGCAGTCAGCCATGTAGGAGTTCAGAATTTTTAACTAACACGCCACTTGCCAGCCCCCATAAATCTTAATCTTCAAATGTATCTGTAAATATAGTACTTACAGACATGCAGTTGCTATAAAATTCCAATTGTTTTGTTTTGAGCAACTTGATAGTCTGTTGTAGTGTATATCAAAGGAAAAATCAAAAACACCTATTTCTGGGGACCGGCATGTGGTGTGGTAGTAAGTGTATATCAAAGAGGAAAAATCAAAAACACATATTTCTGGGGACCGGCATGTGGTGTGGTAGTTACAGGGCTGGACTTCCACATGGCCAAATGCAATTCTAATTTAGGACCTGGTGGCTTAAAAATCATGTGTATGCATGCCCAAAATCCCAGGAAAAAAATGGAGGAGTACAGATTGTGGCTTGGCCATACCTCCTTACTCTCAGGGAGTGATTTCTCACTGTCCATCTCATTGTTTGTCTCTGGTGAGTGTATGCACCCTACGGCCAAACCTTAAAAAAAAAAAAAAAGTATATAAATAGATAGATAGATAGATGTATACTTTTCTGAAAAGATGTAGAAGGATGTCTGAAACTATACCAAGATATCACAATTAATAATTTAAATAAAGTAATTGAAATATGGTATTGAAATAGTGATTGGGAGACTAAATAATGGTTCAGAGTTCAGAGACAAAGGGAAACATATGTAAGTTTGATTATGGTCTGTTTTGGTTATTGCTGTAGTAAAACTGACTCCAATATTTAGTTGTTGAAACCAGTATCTAATTTATTGATCATAAATTTCTAGGTTCTTTATTCTCTTTCGTCTTCTCAGGCAAATAAGCCAATTCTCTGCTGGACTAATGCCTTTCTGATAAAATTGTGTCAAATGCAGTTAGCTTAGTATAGCATATAAAATGATGAGTGTATATTATATTGTGCTTATAATATAAAAAGATGTGTATAGATATACTCACGTATCCAGATTCAAGTGTTTTTGTTTTGTTTTGTTTTTTGGAGAGGTTTTTGCCATAGGGCGCATACACTCCCCAGACAGACAGAGAGAGACATAGAGACAGAAAGCGAGAAATCACCCCCCTGGGGGATGGCCACACTGTAATCCCTTTTCTTCCATTCTCCTCTTGGGATCTTGGGCACACACACACACACACACACACACGCCTGGCATGAGTTTTAAGCCACCAGGTACGGGACTCGAACTGCAGTCGACTACATGAGAGTCCAGCGACATAGCCATTATGCTAACTGCTGGTCCCCAGATTCAAACGTTTAATGAACAATTACAGAAGTCAATACCAGAGGTTTTTGTTTTTATGATATTGTATTTTTATTTTTTTATAGCATCAAATTTTCATCAGACTTAACATACACATACCTACAAAAGATAAACAGTATAGGTTAATAAGTTTTTATTACTACAGTCTATTTTTGAGTGCCACTGTTGTGAATAAAGTAATTTAATGATATGAAATAATTTAACTTTCCTCAAAAATAAACTTGTAGTATTAGAGTAAACCAGTTAAAGTGTTGGTATGAATGCGTTCTTTTTCCCCAAGCACTGTAGTTACTCCAGATGAAAAACTGAAAAAATACAGAAACATAGTATAATGTTAAAAATATTCCTAGAACAGATAAATCAGAAACTTGGAATCTATAATTTATCTCGAGAAAAAATAATTCCTCTCAGAACTAAGTGTTTTATCAAAATTATTGAGTTGTTGCAAAAGGCATGTAGCGTTTTTTGCATACAAAAAGAGAAAAATATATCATGACTTTTCAAACAACTCAATAGTTCTTAAATACTCAAAGTGTAGCGATTATTGTATTGTGAGTGTAAATATATAATGTTTATTTTCCTTATATTTCTTAACGTTTCTTTCTTTCACGTGTTTGTGTGTGCGGGAGACAGAGAGAAACAGAGAGACACGGACCCCAAGAAGCTCTAGTCTCTGCAAGATCTCCTACCCTAGCCTTCCAGCCGGCGGATTCATGAGCGCACCCGTGTGCCCAGATTGACTCAGGAACTCTAGGAACTGAGCTCACGTCCTTTCTGCGGGGATCCAGTATTATGCAGCACCTCCCTAGTGCAGCGCTGAGGAACTGGGCCGATTCCCCCCTCCGCCCCTTTACATTAAGATATTTGAAGATTTATAAAGATTGCTTACTTTGGGGCCAGCAGATGTCATGGTGACTAAGGCACTGGACTACCACATAGTTAACGCAGTTCAAGTCCTGGACCGGGCTCTTTGAAAATTACGCCGAACATGCGTTCCCACGTGCTCAAAATCCCCGGAGAACAATTGAGGAAAAGGGATTGTGGTGAGGCAACCAAACCCACCCCCCGCAACCCGTAGTGATTTTTCAACTTTCCTCCGTTTTTCTCCAGTGAGTACGCCCATACCCTATGGTAAAACAACAAAAAATTGCTTACTTTGGTAAAGAACAGATAAACAGGCATTCAGAAATAAATGTCAGGATTTGTGACTCTAATTTTGGAAGACATTCTACTGATTCTACTGTGAATAAAATGCTATCAAATACCATTGCACGATATAGAGAAATCTTTCTTAAAAGGGACAATGGACGAGGCAAAATGCTTGTTGTCTTATTCTGAGAAAACCCCACAGCTTCTCCAACCTTCAGCAACTATGGCCCTGATCAGTTGGCAAGACCCTCCCTCAGCAAAATGACAACAACTCATTGAAGGCTGAGATAACTGTTAGCATTTTTAAACAGTAAAGAATTTTAATAAAGGTGAGTACATTGTTTTGTAAAACATACTGCTATTACATACGTAATAGACTACAGTATAATATAAACTTAACTTTTATGTGCACTGGGAAACCAATGAATTCAAATGACTGGCTTTATTAGAATACTTGTTTTATTTCACTGATGTGAAACCAAACCTGCATTGTCTTCTACTTATGTCTGTTATCACCAGATCCCACATGGTCAAATACAGTTTGAGTCCCTAACCTGGTGGCTTAAAAAACATAACAGGGGTGTGTGTGTGGCCAAAATCCACATGGGATGGAGAAAGGAAAGAAAAGGATTGTGGTGTGAACATGCCCCATTGCGGTTGCTTTCTCTCTCTCTCACTCTCTCTCTGTTTCTGGCAAGCTCCACTCTCTTTGTTAATTATTATTTTTTCTTTTTCAAGATAGTCTCAGATGTCATCCTTATTCTTGATACTAGTATGTCTTCTTACAGGATTTTGTACAAAGTAAAATGCAATTATATAGTCATGAAAAGTTGTCAAGAAAAGAATTCCTAGGATCATGTTCATGAGCTTTTATTTCCAACTTTGCTCTTTATTACTGTTATAACCATGTGCATGCTATTTTATGCTTTGGTCTTGTTTCTGTATTTGTAAGAAAGAGTCTCCATGTGCTTACAATATAGCCAGGGCTTTCCAGAGAACTGTGTATGTGTTAACTAATTAATTTTTATAAATAGCTAATGTGAGAGATACTATTAACATCTTTTTATTTTTAAGTTTGCTATAGGCTGCATGCACTCACAGGAGAGAGATAGAAAGAGACAGAGAGACAGAAAGAGGGAAAGTGAAAAATCACCACCCTCCCCACCTCCCCTCTAGGAGGGGATGGCCATGTTATACTCCCTTCTCCTCAATTTTCATCTCAGGATTTTGGGCACCCATGCATACACTCCCAGCATGATTTTCAAGCTACCAGGTCCAGGACTTGAATTATGTAGTTGACGAGGTGGGATCCAGCCATCTTAACCTCCACATCATCTGTTGGCCCTCATATTCTTATTTTAAAGTTGAAAAACGTAAGTCATGGGTTTTTTATCAAAGTTGTAGAACTAGAAACTGGTAAGCCCAGAGGATACCTCTGCGGCAGCAGCTAGTCTGGGCATTTGTTAAGAGACTTTATAGTGTAAGGGAGAGTGTTCCTCAGTTAGTTTTACTGCTTAGTGGGTTGTTCACAAGGAGTGTTCGGGTGCTCTTGAACACCTCTGAGGGGAACCTTGGAGAGGTGCTGTGTAGTTAAGAATGTCAACATGACTGTAATTGTCTTCAGAGATTTTGTTTGTCTCGGAGTTGAGATGCTCTGTTTTGTTTGGTTCGATTCTAACACACATCCAACCTGCTAAACCTAAGTGTGTGTGTGTGTGTGTGTGTGTGTGTGCATGTGCATTAGAGCACACGTGCATACACACACATAAACACATACACATCCTTTGTTTTAGTTTAATTTCCCCTGTTGGGCATGTGTTCCTGATGAACTCTGTGTGAATTTCATTTGTTTCTCTGGTCATGTCCTCCTATGAGTCACCCTCCAGCTTGGCTGATTTGCAAGTTGCTCTTCTAAGATAATCAAAATTATTTTTTTTCTGTCCACTAAATTTATTTGTTTTGGAATGTTACTTTCAGATGTTACCCACATTCCATGCTGACCTGCTAACATGTGGAATTGGGGTGGGCACCAAAGATCGCAGATCATAAAACTTCTGCAAGAGTAGGTTTTTCTAGAACAGGTTCAGAAGTATTAGGAGGGTAGGGTTGTCCACATTGGGACACATAGGAACACTGGGACCACGCATGTGCATATACTCGTTGGAAGCAAAGACAGCTTGCTGGTGGCGTTTAAGTTCTGAGCTATCAGACTCACTTCTTGGTGGCCCCCTTTCACCTCTCTCTGGTTCCTACTGTGTTGGTAAAAGCCAAAGAAAGCCCAAGAATAACCAAAATTCTGAGATAAACAAAGTGGATAGCTTTATTACTTAGCAACCATGTCCCCCTCCCCACTCTTATCCTGAGAGTATTGGCAGTATACAGTTGTTTTTGAGAATGGTCATGCAGGAACTTTTTCCACTATGTGGTTTATTATATCTGCTCATATCCCCTGCTGCATACTAATACAAATTAAGCTTTACAAAGGAATACATCTGCAGTAAGCTTCCATACAGGATGCACTAGAAAAGTGCAGGTAGTTGTGCTTCCATAGCTCTTTAAGATCTTCACTCATGGGGCCAGCAGATGGTATATAATGGTCATATTGCTAGACTCTCCCACGTAGTTGAAGACCATTTGAGTTCTGTATCTGGTGACTTAAAACTCATGCCAGGTGCATGTGCATGCACACCCAAAATCCTGAGAAAAGAGTAGAGGAGCAGGGATTGTGGCATGGCCACCCTCCCCCCTCCCCGATGTGCTTTTCTGTCTCTGTTTCTCCAGAAGGCATATGTGCCCTATTGTAAAAATCTATCTTAAAAAAAAGAGAGAGAGAGAGACAGAGAGAGATTCTTATTCACATACCATATTTATTTGCCAGGATTTGATTCTATTGTCCAATAGACCTATAAATATAAGTCACCCTATAACACTTATGCATACTTATTAGTGGACCTTATAAATATAGATTAAATGAGATTCTAAACCAGTAGTTTAGAACGAGAAATGATTTATTCCTGGCACAGCATCACTTTGAGCCACAGTGTCTTTTTCCAGCAAGATGTGAAGTTTACATTTTCAGTTTGGTTTTAAGCTTAGCAACCTGGGACTAGATTTTTCCTCTTTTCTTATGGATTAAGTTTCAACAGTATTTTCTTCCCCAAAAGCATCAACTTCCTATGACAAAAGGAGGCTCCTAGAAATTTCAGGGGACAGGTTAATTAGTTGATTTGTACTTTATTATTTGGCAGCAATAGGTTTATGCCCCAGGACTGGGGAAATCTCACTCTGTTCTATGTTGTCTCACTTTGAAGTGTTTGATGCATGCAACTAAATTCTCTTTGCCATAGTGGTGGTTGCCTTCAAAGGACAAAGAACACTGAAACCAGCTGAAACATAACAGGAAAGTCATAGGTTTAACTCTTAGCAACCATGGACTCTATATCACCTACATCTACTATAAGACCTGACTTGGGAGTTGGTAATTCAGGAATCAGGGTTACTATCTGTCTCTCTGATGCAACATGAACTCAAGGCCCTATCTCTAATGGCTGACTTACTCATGCTATCAAAACAAATTCCTTAAAAATATTACATTGCAAGGACTAAGTCAGCTATTTAGCTTTTATCAAATGATATATGGCTAGGAAGTGAGTCATTTATATTTAACTGAAGGTCATATTTATCCCTACAACAGAGATTTTAGGTGACAGACAATTCTTAGAGAAGATATTATGGTAGGAGGTAAGCAGATGTCCTCAAACTTCACAAGTCATTTAGCATAAGTGTGAGAGATACTGTTACAATAATGTAGGGGAATATATAAAATATTGACATAATGCAAAATCAAGGAAATATGAAATTAAACTCACAGAGGGAGAAGAATCCATTTTAGAGAAAGAGAAGGAGTGATTTGAGGAGCTAAGACAACAGAATTCAGTGGGCAAGGACATAAACACAATGGTTGGGATCCCAAGTCTTCCAATAATTAGCTGTTTGACTCTGGGCAAATGATCTAACTTCTCTTGGCCGCAGTTTACTACTATATTGAATATAAAGTTTTTATAATAAAGACATATTTTCTCAATTCCATTTTGTTCAATTCTAACACTCTATATAGCCTGTAACAACATATCCAGTCCATAATAAGTGGTCAGAAATGGTTATCTAAATAAACACAACAAAGGACCAGCAGATAATGTAGTGGTTAAGGTGCTGGAATCTCACACAGCAACTGTGGTTTGAGTCTCAGACCTGGCAGCTTAAAAATAAAGCTGGGTACATATGCGTCTATGCCCAAAATTCTAGGTGGAGAACGGAGAAGGGATCGTGATGTGGCTATTACCCCCAGTAAAGAGGGTAGTTTCTCACTTTCTCTCTCACTATCTTCTCTCTCTCTGGTGAGCACACACCCTATGGCAAAAACCTTAACTATAAACAAACAAAAACACACACAGCAAAATAGGAGAGTTTATTTTTAGAAAGTCATGCAGTAGAGATAAGTGTAAGTCATGAATGGTACAGATAGCAAAGAAGATATAGTTAAAAAAATCCTTTGTATTTACTGATCTGAACTGCCATAAGACAAAGGTCATTGATTATGGTGGTGTAAAGAGAAAGCAGAGGGTAGGCTGAAAATAAGGCTATTTCAGATACATCAGGCTGCATTGCTGATGTTTAGGGAGAGAGACAAATGCTAAAATGAGAAGACAGCATATGTAGACGATATCTCACTGATATTTACAGGATTAAGGAAATAACTAACATGTATAGTGTTTGGCTACAAAATAACTCTCAATAAATATTTTTCAACTACTTCCCCAACTTCTAAGATAGAGATTTCAAGTTGTATAAAGATAAAACCAGGAACTTCTGAATAATAAGAATCCTGACAACAACCTGCCAACTGTTGAGGGTAAGATCTAAGATCCTTGCTGCCTAGCATACTGACTGATACATAATTCATGCTTAAAAAGGAAAGAATTCGTTCACATTTATTCCTTATATTTATTCAACAAGTATTCGTTTAGCATTGACTGAATGTCTGTGACTGAATGTTAGTGAAAGATATCCTTGCAGGATGTTCTAGAAGAACGCTGGTTGTATGAGAAGGTAAGGAGGACACAGATTTTCCTCTAACATATATCACCCTGGTGGCTGCCTTAGGAATGTTCAGGAACACTGAAGCAGGTGCTCAAAAGCTCTCAGGGAATGATTATCTTTGTCTAGAATGATTGGAAAATGTGTTTTGTGGGAAGTGATCTTCAAAATAGGTGTCAGAGGTTGATTGGAAATTCATGAAAAAGAAAAACAAAGATTATCCAGCAGGTGAGAATAGCAAATGCAAGTTCAAAGGGACTAAAAGTAGTTTAGCATTTATTTGAACTGTGCCACTGTGTGATTATTTGCAAACCAGAGATATTTTCAGATTTATTTGTGATATTGGGAATATATTCACAATTTGGCCACATTTTATATATTCATGTATAATATTTTGGTCATGATATGATGTTGAATTAATGTGTCATAAATATACACGTACTTAACCCAACTGTACCTGCTATGTGGATATAAGACAATAAAAAATTAGGTTTTCAAGGAAAAGAAAATTATTGTAGATTGCATGTGATGTATTTGATTGCTCACCACTATACTCATCAACATCTATCCTGTAATTTAGAAATGTTAAGATAAATCTCTAATGATAATTAAGAGAATACTTATTTTATCAGATTCATTAATCTAAAATTTCTTTATTTCTCCCTACTTCATAAACCTCAATGTAATATAGAAAGATGTATATATAAATGTGTGTATATATATTGTATATATTATATATAAAGTTATCTCTATTTTTATTTTATATATGCCATTATTATATATACACATTATATATTATATGTATTATATATTTTATTCATTGTATTGCAAATATATTATATAAAATATATACAATATAATTAGGTTTTTGCCTAGGGCACATGAACTCACTGGAATAGAGACAGAGAAAGAGAGAGGAAAACTGAGAAATCACCTCCTGGGGGATGACCATGCCCTAATTCCTTTTCTTCCATTCTCCTCTTGGAAGATTTTAGACAAGTGTTTACACATGCCTGACATAATTTTCTTTTTCTTTCTTTTTTTTAAGAGATTTATTTATTTATGTAATTCCATTTGTTATTATAATTTGTATTGTTATTTTAATTTGACCAGAGAGAGACAGAGTGAGAAAGAAAGGGAAAGCGTGAACGCAAGCTCCCTGTGCGCTGGGATTTGAACCACAGTTGACCATGTGGGAATCCATTACTCTTAACTACTGCACCAACTGCTGGCCCCAGCCTGGCATGATTTTCAAGCCACCAGGTCTAGGACTCAAATCTCTGCTGGCCATGTCAGTGTCACGCATGCTAACTACCACATCACCTCTTGGCCCCAAAAGATGTATTTATATTAAAGGGTGAAATTTAGGAATTGGATTGTTTGAGACTATAAATATAAACATTTTAAATATCTCACTTCTGTCTGATTTTATTAAGATTCCTTTATATTAGGTAAGTAACCCTAACAATAAAATGGAAATCTTCACTTGTCTATGATTTGTATACATTTCTAAATATTTATAGAAAACTACTAAAATGTCAAGCACTTTGTGTAACAGAAAAAAAATTAGAAAACGAGTCAGGGGTTATGGCAATTCCTCAAATTTGAACCTTTAAGTCCACTTGAGATTATCAACCACAAATTCTTTTTTTAGGTTTTTTTTTTTTTTTTTGCTATAGGATGGGTGTGCTCACCAGAAAGACAGAGAGAGACAGAGAGAAAGAAAGTGAGTTACCCACCCCCATAGGAAATGGCCATACCCCAATCCTTTGCCCTCCATTTTTCTGTCAGGATTTTGGACACTCATGCACATGCAACCAGTGTGAAGTCACCAGGTCTGGGACTTGAACCACAGTCAACCACATGGGAGTCTGTGATGTACCTATTATACCATATGCTGGTGCCTTCATTATTTATGAAAACAACAACAAAAACTTCATATATAATTTGATTCTGATACCACATGATAACAGAATGAAAACTAAAGACATTGTCCTTCCTGTCATCTCCTTCTTTAAGTTTGTGTTTTTCTTTTTTTCTTTCTTTTTTTTTTTTTTTTGAGAATGTATTTGCTATAGGGTGCGTGCATTTGCCAGAAAGACAGATAGAGACAGAGATAGAAAGTGAGAAATCCCCCCCCCTCCAGGGGGATGGCCACGCTGCAATCCCTTCTCCTCCATTCTCCTCTCGGAATCTTGTGCATGCACGCACATGTGCCCGGTGTGAGTTTGCCCCACTCGGCCCGGGATTTGAACTGGTCGACTATGTGTGAGTCCAGCGACATAGCCATTACACTAACTGCTGGTCCCTAAGTTTGTGTTTTTCTTATCCTATTTTTAGCCTTCTTGAAAGCTAAAATTACTAAGTAAAAATTTCCCTACCAGAGAAAATCTTGTCCCTAACTGATGACTTGACTTAACACTTTTTAAAATTAATATTTATTTTTATTTTATTTCCTGATACCATTGTGTTGTGGGGTGATGGAACAGGTTAGAAATGGATACTAAGAAATGAGCTATGAGGTAATACTCCCCTAAGATTTATAAAATTTCACTATTTTTTCAAGAAGCAATTGCTTTAAATAAATCTTAATATTTATAGACTTATTGAGATAGATTATTTGAAAAAATGTGCACTGGAAATCTTTCATGGACCATAGAATTTTGCATATGCTAAAGATGAAATGGTGAGTGCATGTAGCTGAACAAAGGGCTTCTGAGTCAGAAACGAAGATTTAACAGTGAATGTAGACACAGGTAAGTCTATAATCATAAGGGTGAGTATAGTCCCAGGTGAGTCTGTGGATATAAGGATGAATGTGGGTTCCAGCAGTTAGCGTAATGGCTATGTCACTGGACTCACACATAGTCGACCGTGGTTCGAGTCCCGAACCCGGTGGCTTAAACTCACACCAGGTGCGTGTGCCTGCGTACCCAAGATCCCGAGAGAAAGGAGGAGAAGGGATTGTGGTGTGGCCAACCACCCTGGAGGGATGATTTCTCGCTTCCTGTCTCTCTGTCTCTCTCTGTCTTTCTTGTGAGCGCACATGCCCTATAGCAAAAACCTCTCCAAAAAAAAAAAGGAAAAAAAAAAGATGAATGTGGACAGGAAAAGTCTGTAATCATAAGAATGAGTGTGGACATCTGGAGTGTGGACATAAGAGTGAGTGTGGCTAGGATCAGCTTGTGGAAATTAGGGTGAGTGTTGACACAACTCTTTGAGGATATAAAGGTAAGTGTGGACAATGGGAGTCTGTAGACATGAGGATCGATGTGGACAGTGTGAGTGGGCATAAGGTTAATTGTGAATAATTCCTGATTTTCTTGAAAATATCTCAAAATATGTGGACACGTTGATATATGGAAAACTGCCCTAGGGCCTAGCTGAGATCATGATTCCAGGCTCGGCGGTGATCATTACTGAGTGTGTGGTTTGTGCAGAACTCTTAGCCTCTCTGATCCTCCCTCTGTTCCTAGGGAAAACTGGAATTGTAAAATCTTTCCTTATGGCTATTTTGAAGATCAAATGAATTAACGTGAGAAAAGCCCTTTGAAATCTGTAAGGATCTAAAGAAATGTAAGCTATTAATATACTTTCTGGAAATTGTTTTGCAAATGACATTAACATTTTTAAATGACTATCTGATTAAACACAACCCTGTCACTTAATCCTGAATATTTCAATATAATGTTGATAGACATGCTTTGATTTATACATCATATGCAGAGCTTTAGGGCTGTTTAAATATATCCAATGATACCTCTAACACGTGACTAAGGGCAAAGATTTTTATGATTAGCAAGTTTATTCAAAGACAGATCATTAAAAAGATCCTTCTCATTGATAACTGACCGGGGATCTTCTCTAACTGTACAGTCAAGTACACATCCTAGAATCATTTTCATGTTGTGCCACTTTGTTTGCCTGAGCTGTTCTGCAAAATCTCCCTCCTGACAGTCCAACATCAAAGGGAACAACGTTGTTTCTCTAAGCAAAAAGGATGGAGCGGTGGTAGTCAGGCTTTACAAGTGCCAACAGCATTTCTTTCTAAAGCACCTGCTGTTACACATCAGCTACAGCCAGCAAAGGACACAGACAATGACAGCAATTTTTTTTATTAGTATTATTCCTTTCCAGTGTGTGAAAGCAGGGTAATGAATTCTATACAGACAGCATTAATTTACGGCATGCAGACAAGCACTTGCTTCCTTAACCTCCAGACTCATGAATCGTAAATATTACTGTAGAAGGTAGGAGAACAAGCAGCTGCTATGGAAAGTAATTGGCAGCCAAAACCAAAGAAAGGACTCAGTTCAGAATGTATTCACTATCATAGAGCACTGGATGTGAAGCAGAAAATGAGATATGCGTGTACACACACACACACACACACACACACACACACACAATCCCCAAACAAGTTACCACAGACATGCTCGTCTTTTTATCTGATTCTTTCCATTTATTTATTTTTCTACCACTTCTATACTGTCACTAAACTTATGAGCCTAAAATCCGGTTAAAAAATTTTCACACTCTGTTTATGTGCATACATTTAGGTAAAATGTGCATGTTTTACTACTGCTTTCTTATAAAATGTATGAAATTAAATAACTGCCAATAGTTTTTATTCTGAGGTTCTAGTGATCACCCATGAAGGTCCTCTAATTTTATCCTCAGATTCTTTCAGGTTTTCTGTATCAGTCTTAGTCATGGGGTCAAGTTATCTTCCACACTTATCACTTGATGTAGATAATCCTGTGTTTATCTCACAAACTTTCTGAGTTAAAATTGTCCCCCAAACCAAAGTGCTTGCTGTGCCCCAGGTCTCAAATCTTTATTGATTGGCTCCATCCTTTATCGTCACTCTCTTTGGGAGAGCTCAGACCTCCTGCTCACAAACAGAATTAGGTATGTCTCTTCATCAAAGTACTCCTTGTGTTCTTTTTTATGATGTTCTAATTCTTCTGTCAGTTATTTTCCTCCTAAGTTAAACGTATGGTCTGCAAATTCTCAAGCCCTTCCTCTTCTTTTTCTGTCTTCCTAATGACAAGATCTTCTCTTTAAGTTCTCTTTCTAGTTACTCTAAAGAACTAGATGTTAGAAAATTAAATACCTTTACTTCTTCCAAATGAAAAAAGGTTATTTTTTTATAAAAACATGGAATATGATTTTTGTTTATTTTTTTTTATTTGAAAATGGGGCAGAATGAAATTTCTCTTGTAAAATCTCAGCATTGTTTGTTATTACTGACATTATTGATAAACCCATATCTGTAAACCTCTATAAAAATAGATTTTTTTCCTTGATTTTGTTAAAAAGAAATGTGGAAATGTCCATGGGCCTCTTCACTTACGTAATCCAGTATTTAAGAATGTCAGGTTATATGTGAAGGACTGGGGTCAGAGAATTTCCATTGCTCCGAGAGTCTGGAATGTTTTTCTTAATGCTCCACATTCTGGAGAGGACAATTACTTCACTGTTACTCTGACTGTTATTTTACATTTTTTTGCCTCTTCTGTGAAATGGGAAGTAAAATATGTACACATTACTCTTGAATATGCTTGTCAGCTTAAGAATGGCTCAAGGCTTTCTGTGTGCATGATAAACTGCCCACCTTCCCACTACACTACAGCCACTGGCAGAATATTTACCACCAATTCTCATAGACGTGCCACCTCCTTTCCTCAGATTATTTACAGAAAGTTTAAAATATAATGTTTTCTTTCCTTCTGATTGATGTTGCACAAGCCTTCTGGGATAATTCCACACTTCCGGCATAAGAAGCACTTTATTTCCCTCACATCACCCGTTGGCTTCAAATAAATTTAGAATTAGCCCTGGGGACTTAAAAGATTAAAAAGGACTAAATTACTGGGTATGCAGACAAAACGAAATGCTAGATATTATGTCAATATACAAAGCATCTTTCTCTCCTCTTCCCCTTAAGTTCCTCCCATTTGCCTCTCCCTGGCAGTCACTGGCTGTGTTCTCTCCATCCTGCTCACAGGATATCAACATAGGTCCAGTAGTATCCACGGGATAGATGAGCTTAGAGTCTGCAGGGGTTACTCTGCCTCCTAGAAACTTGACTTTGGCTCAGTTGTATAGATTTCAAACTTTCTAACTTTCTCATCCACAAGAGCTGGGCCTCAGGTTATCCTCCCAGAGTGAATATGATGTCATCAAATGTCAGCTTTGCTCTTGGGCTAACACTAGCGTCTGTGCATCACAGTGAAACTAGATTCCTATCTGTCTTTCTCCAAAGCAAACAGGACACCTATCTCTCTAATGGCTCGATCACAGTGCCTTAGTTCAATTTCTTACATGCACTTTTACAAACCACTTTTTTCCTTACTCCCTGAATTTATAGCCCATTTTTCAGCCTGCTGTTATTCATCCATATGAAGTGTAAGCTCATTAATGCAATGAGAAAGGTCCATTTTAATTTGGCATTGACTGACTTTTTTGTACAGTATCTACCAACAACCAGGCTTCCATGACCGATTCGCAAGCCCTGGAATGTGTTTGCAATTTTGCATCTCATTCTAATGTTTTTGTCTGTAATATCTCAATTCACTGTTTAATTTGTCCTTTCAGTGGCCTTCCTTACACCTTCATGATTCTGATCTTAAACTCTTGTCCCAAGCATTCAGTGTCCCAGGCAGAGAGAGGGGAGCCTCTGATTCCACACAAATATAAACCACAATATAATCACAGGATAGCATGTACCACATCATGTCTTGATTGTCTACTGCAGCAATATTTGTTTTATTATTAACTCGAAGAAAGCATTTCTTTTAAACAAGTATTTATATCCACGGGGTTAACATAATTGCTGAGAAAATATGTTTGAACTTGTGGAAGATAGAGTAACAATTCAATATTACCAAGAATTTGGTGGTTTTGCACATTAAATCATTTTGCTTCAGTTAAAAAAATAAAGTGCACATCTATCTTTGAGCTTATAGTAATAGACATCTTTTTTTTTTCCATTTATGTAATATTTTCATGGCTGGACCTCAGCTTTGGTTGCTGCAGTTCTTCAGAGCCTTTAACAACTGCCTCTGGTCCTTCTGCTTCATGTATTTTCCACTCCAATACTCAGATTAAAAGAGCACATTCTAGGACCAGCAGTTGGCAAAATGGCTATGTCATTGGACCCTTATGTAGTTGATCACAGTTTGAGTCCCAGACCCCGTGGCCTAAACTAATGTGGGCGTGTGTGTCTGCGTGCCCAGGATACCCAGAGGAGACTGGAGAAGAGACTGTGGTGTCACCATCTTCACCGGGGGCTTATTTCTCTCTTTCTGTCTGTATTTCTGGTGAGTGACCTATAGCAAAAACCTCTAAAAAAATAATAAAATAAAAGAGCATTTTATACATGGAATGACCCATACATGGAAAGATTGTGGAAAGAAAAGCAGGATGGACATTCAAGTTTTAGTTCTTATCTAGCACATTGGCACTTTGGCTCACATTTCATTATCTAATCAATTCATTTGACCCAGCTTGATAGCAGTAAGTCCAGGATGTGTGTCCTCCCATAGAAGAAGTAGTAAGTAAAATGACAATAGAGTGTGTATGTGTGTGTGTATGTGTGTGTGTCTGATATATA
Source organism: Tupaia belangeri chinensis (assembly GCF_000334495.1). Classification (NCBI taxonomy): domain Eukaryota; kingdom Metazoa; phylum Chordata; class Mammalia; order Scandentia; family Tupaiidae; genus Tupaia; species Tupaia belangeri. The sequence goes on along the minus strand of NW_006159715.1, from coordinate 417,803 downwards.
TGCTATCTGTTTATATGTGCATATATTATATATATATATATATATATATATTACATATATAATCTCATGGGGTATAAGTGAAGATGAATAAGGCAAAGTAACAATAATTAGTACTACTACTCACGAACATTTACTTCTTTGCTTTTCATACACAAAATACACTAACATTCTCCTCAAGATGCTGTCAACATTTCCATCCATTATGGTATCAATGCATATGAAATATATATCAAAGACATATACACCTATAGAAAGGAATATGCAGTCCACAAATAAAGCCATGCATGTATGATCAACTAATCATTTCTTTTATTCCATGACCGAGAGTGACAGAGAAAGAGAAAGAAAGTGACAGAGATACATCATCTCTAATAAGAGTCTTAATATGATAATTTACTCCCAGCTTCAGCCAGCCATGAATCATGGGCACATACATGCCTGGATACTCAAGACGTCTCAGGACATGAATCCAAAAATCCTCCTGTGTGGGTCAGTGTCATAGAGCGTCATGTTTTGCTTCAGCACTACCATCTAGTCCCCTGATTTCTATTGTTCTTAATATATCTTCTTAAAACTGTTTACTTTAGCAATTAAGGCCTCACATCAGCTCAATTTTGCCATCGTATATCCCCTTTCCAAATCCAAAAGAATTGCCCTATTTGAATAATTTATTCTTTGAGAGAAAACAGCAGATGAGAGAAACATAGGTAACATTTCTTATGGCTTCTGCATGGGACTACAGTGTTACCTCTGAACATCCCACCAGCTAAAAGAAGCCACATAACCAAGCCCAGCATCAGTGAGTGGAGGAGATGTTTCATAGGAGGCACTGCAGGGCACATCTCAATGATTAGGAGTGGACAGTGCTTTTCTATAAAGGAGGAAAAGTAATCATCATCAATAAAGCAATTGCCCTAGTATGTTACTGTGTTGCTAAGCCAAAATACCTGAGACTGGGTGATTTCTAAGGAATAAGTATTCATTTGGCACACAGGTCTGGTGGCTGGAAAGTTCAAGAACACTGACATCCGGTTGGCCTCTGGTCCTGTGTCACAACATAGTTGACAGAGGCAGGAAGGTCAGCAGATATGTTCAGAAAGAAAGACGAACCTGCAGGTAGCCACGTTTTATAGCAACCTGCTCTCGCTGAAACTAACCCATTTTCAAGAGGATGAGAATTCATTCCCTCTTGTCAGATCCTGTTAATCTATTCATGAGGATGGTGCCCTGTGATCCAAACACTACACAGTAGGCCCCACCTCTTATAGGTTACACCAAGTTTCAATGCCATCATATTGGAGACCAAGCTTCCAGCACATAAGCCCTTTGGGGACAAACCATATCCAAACTATAGAAGCAGTCTACCCTACCACTTAGTAAACTTTAAATATGATGGCTTAACCCAAGTTTTGGTAGTCCTGAACATACTATAATAGAATAGTTGTGAAAATCAGCAGCAATACATTATTCATTTCTCATAGTTCTAGTTTTTCAATAAATATCTATTCAACAGTTACTTAAGGACTGGCATTGCCTATGGTTTTGGTGGTGCAAAATTAAAGACATTATCTCTTAGTTAATGTAATTATTATATAGTAGGGAAATAAGAAATACATAACAAGAAGATATTATGCATTATGATACCTACTATGAGAGGCTAAGTGTGTGTCATTCCAGAAGCAAGTAGAAAGTACTAAGACATAGACACTTACTCTAGGAAAAACTTACACATGATTTTCTGAAATGAATCAATATTTTCTATACTGATACTGTAAAGTATTCAGGATGTACATCAACAAATATGATTTTATGTAAATTATTTTTGTATGTGACTCAATGACAACTGGATGGTGTATTCATTTAATACCTTGAAATAAAAAGATAAAGATTAAAACATTTAAAATAGCATTAGAGTATAAACCTAAGTACACATTAAATTTCCAGTGCTTTGAATTTATGACCATGTACAGTGCACATAAGAATGTATGTATGTGTATTTACATTTTAATATTTACTATTATATCAAACAAGTAAATACTGTGAAATAGAGGCATAGAGTTGATTTAGTTTCCCAATTAGTTATAGAGCAGACAGAGATGCCAGAAGTGTTTCTGGACAATTTATTCCAAAGAAGAAGACCTCCATTTTCATCTTTTAAGCCATCTGGTTTTATCCACTGTCCTTGAGTTTTGCGGAAGGGTAAGAGAAAAGAATATCTGTGCATGTACTTTATTCTATTCTTGACTTAATATGCCTCTATTTTATCACCTTTCCCCCTTAGTCTCTTCAGAGCAATTCTGTCTAGTCTTTTTAATCTCCCCCTCATTTAGAGTCCCCTCCTATGGTATTACTCATGATTACAATCCTTTTCATTGTCCTTCACTGGGCTTTTTCTATTTCTGTTAGTTTTATTTAGAGATGAGGTTACCACAAATGAAAACTTTATTGAAGGTGAAAGTGACTATTATATGCATACTTTGTACCATGCAGTGGAATTTTTACCTTAATTCATTTTATCTCCTTTATAAAGATATTAGAACACTGTAAAAATGCCATTGAAGAGCAAATATATGAACAGACTGTTTTACAGGAAGGAAGTTAATTTTAAGAAATTTAAGAATGAAAATCAATTTTCAGGAAAGATAACTTTTCCCTCTAGCCAGTATTCTTTTTATTAGCAAATATTTATTTGTAATTTTGTCGACTATCTCTGTACAATTAATATTCATTGAGCATCTACTATGTTTAAAGGATTATGATGAGTTTTATAGATGAATACAGTTAGAGTAAGAAAAATCTTTTCTTAATGAGTTCACACTTCGGCAGAGTGGTAAGACATTTTTACAAATTTATCTAAAATACTGTAAATGTCATAAAATAGTCACAAAGTACTGTGGAGAAAAAAATAACTTTTTTGGAGGAGGATTGAGGATGATGTAATCAGAAATATATATCCAAAACAGGAAACATTTAAAGTTCCACAAACTATCATTTTCACAGGTCAGATCAGTTCAATACTACAAACTTGGAACCTATAACTAAATATTGATATCCACCTGTGCTCATCATGTAGATAGTAAATAACCATAAAATATACATACTTTGGCTCTTAATTCTGTAGACCATAATTACTAAACTTATTATCAGTACCCTTCCTTCTTCTACTATCTTTCTTAATCTTCTTATCCAAAGTTATCAGTGTGGTTGCAAGGATTACAGAAATTTAATTCTCAGAGGATCTGCAATATTGGTGGGACCACATATACTTGTTTTTCAAAACTGGTTACTTCCAATAATTTGCTGGTAGAACTAATGTTTGCCCTCTTCACAATAGCAGGAGTTCAATATAATCATAATTCATTTTTTTTGGAGAAGTTTTTGCTATAGAGTGCATGTACTCACCAGAAAGACAGAGAGAGACAGAGAGACAGAAAGTGAGAAATCACCCTACAGGGGAGATTGCCACACCACAATCCCTTCTCCTCCATTCTCCTCTCCGGATCTTGGGCACGCATGCACACGCGTCCGGTTTGAGTTTAAGCCACCGGGTCTGGGACTCAAACTGCGGTCGGCTACATAGGAGTTCAGCGACATAACCATTATGCTAACTGCTGGTCCAAATATAATCAAAATTCTACCAAGAAGATGACTGGTAACCCCAGAACTTGGTGTGATATTTGGGGTATATTTTTGGGCTTTGCTGTTGGAAGTTTTCCCAGTGAAGTTGGTAGCTATATCTGTTTGGTGAAGGGGAGTCCACCACATAAAACTACATGGGGGAGAGGGGAAGCAGATGGCATGGTGGTTAAGGTGCTAGATTCCCACACGGCTACTCTGGTTTGAGTCCCAGAACCAGTGACTTGAAAATCACACTGAGCACTTGTGCATGAGTTCCCAAAATCCCAAGAGGAGAATGGAAGAGGAAGGATTGTGGCATGGGGATTTTTTACTTTCCCTTTCTCTGTCTCTCTCCAGGAAGTACGTATGCAATATGGCAAAAAACAAACAAACAAACAAACAAACAAACAAAAAAGGCAACAACAAAACAAACAAATGAACCAAAAATGATATAAATTTCTTTATTTTATCACTGAAGTATCTGGACCATTTAGTAAGCACTGTGTTGACTAGGACTAGAAGTTGACTGACATTCAAAACATATATACATATATATATACATACATATATATATAACTTTTTAAGAGGTTTTTGCTTTAGGGTGTGTGCTAGACATAGACAATGAGAGAGAAAGTGAGAAATTACCCCTGGGTGGGGGCATGGCCACATTGCAGTCCTTTTTCATCTAATCTCTTCTTGGGATCTTGGGCATGCACACCCTGGCACCTGGCATGATTTCCAAGCCATGGGGTCCACTACTCGAACCATAGTCGAACATTTGAGAGTCGAGTGATTTAACCACTATGTCATTTGCTGGCCCCCAAAAGATGTAATGTATCTTCTTATATGTTGGTCTATAGCATTATCTGCCATGAATTTCCCATGAAGGGCATTATACACAGACATGCTCACTTTTTGTTATCTTCCTTGATAGTTTAATTCACAAATCTCTCCACTCAAGTTCCTTGTCATTAAACATCCAATTTCAACCTTTCTAAGTTTGTGATCATTTGGCAAATGCATTAGACATTCATTGTCCATGAATTAATTTATAATCCTGATTATGTCAAAATTTACACAAAATGGAAAATTCTATGGATTTTCCAAGTTTTTCAAGTTTGAAAGATTTCTCATCACTATCTTCTTTTAGGTGTATATCTAAAAGAAACTTTTATGCTATGATTTCCTATTATAAGCTGTGACCAGTATACCATCAAGAGTTGTCTGTAAGCAAGATCAGCACTTTGGTTTTTTTCTAGCTGTTGATTATTACTTTAATTGAATTAGTGCTGTTTGTAGAGAGAGGTAGTACAACAGGAAAAACATATACCATCAAATCTGAACAAATTTTAGGGCAATGTATGTATGCATTCCATATGTGCATGGGCTTGAATTAATGCATATAAAATCCATTTAAGAAGGGCTGGGCCAGCAGTTGGTATAGTGGTTAAGGTGCTGGACTCCCATCTGGATGACCACAGTTTGGGTCCCAGACTTGAGGTTTGAATCTCACTTTGGCCGCATGTGTGTGCATGCCCAAAAACTGAGAAGAGAAGATATTGCAGTGTGGCCATCCCCACTGGGGGTGATTTCTCACTTTCTATCTCTCTGTCACTCTCTTGTCTTTCTAGTAAGTGCATGTGTCCTATATGAAACCTCTCTATTAAAAAAATAAATAAATAAATAAAGGAGGTCATAATACTGTATGTTGAAATTTATGATTTGGTCAATTTGATAATACCCAAAAGCAAGTTTGGATTACATGGTCACTTAACCATACATAACCATACATTTGGTCTCTATCAGAACCCATTAAAAGATAAGCCTGCTTTTCAAATAGATAATAGCTGTCAGATTTTTTTTTTTTCTATTGGACTTACCAGAGGCTGCACACAGCATACCTATCTGCCAAAAATACTTCAAAAATAATTGGGTCTCCTGTGTCATAAAGGTTCAAATGACAGAGAAGTTTGAATGCCAGCCTGTGCTGCTAAAATTTTTTTATCTGGACCCCATTCGAAACTGGCAGCATTTTGAATCACTCACTAATGGATTCAGCAGAACACTCAGATATGACATATGTTGCTTCCAAAATTATATGTTTCCCATAAACATTGTGGAAGGAGCAGTGAATTGTTTATTGATTTAAAGGAAGGTATTCCAGTACACACTAGATTAAAGGATCTAAAGAAAGAATTGATGGGCCCCTCAGAATTTTTGGAGCTTAACTCCTACCCTCAGAGGTGCATGAATTATACTAATGCATCTTTACTGCTTGCAGTTTCCTATCTTTCAGATCCAACTGCTTTGATATAATAGATATGATAGGCTAGTGTGATGTTCTGTGTGAAACAAAGACAATGAAATCCTCATAGACTATAGTATACCAGAGAACAAATTTGTATGCTCTCCTTGTCCCTGATTATGCTTTTTAAATTTTGACTATTTTTATTTTTATAAAGAAAAAAATATAGAGAGCATGTTTTTCAACAGAGAACTTTATGTTATTTTTCTGTTAAATGTTTCTTCATTTTGCCCCTCAATATCCTGCTCTACATGACCTACTCTCTACCACCCACTTCCCTTCCTTGCACTCTCTGTAATCTACTCTTATACTCTCTGCTATCATATTGTTCCATTTCTGCCACAGAGTGGAGATTTTCAGTATATATTGAATGGGGATATACAGTGTTTATTTCAAAGTCTGGCTCACTTTGCTTAATATTAACTCTTTTATATTCATCCACTTTGAATCAAATAATAGGTCTTTTTGTTTCTTATGACTCAGTAATATTCAACAGTATTACATATTCCAGAATTTTTAAATCTAATCATCAGTTTTTGCACAGTTAGGTTGATTCCATGTCTTAATACTTGTGAATAATAGTGTAAAAACATGGATGTCAAGTGTCTTCCCAACTGAATGTTTTCCTATCTGTTGGGTCAATACCAAGGAGTGGAATTATTGGATCATGTTAATGCACCAGGATAGAAAATAGTTATAGTTTAATTGTTGTATATCATGTTATAAAGATTAACTTGATTTACTCAACTAAGATTCCACATATAAGACCAGCGGCTGCCACTGGCACCAATACTGCATATTGGCGTCAATATAGTTACTCTACAGAATCAGTTTGGCTTTACCAGAAAACATGTGAAACATGTGAGTTAAAGGGAGCATAATATCTTCTCAACTACTTTATCCTTTAAATTTTTAAACATTTTTTATTTAATTAATTTATATTTAATTTGACTAGAGAGGGAGAGGGAAAGTGACAAAGAAAGCCACTAGGTTCAGGACTTGAACCATGGTTGGTCATGTGTGGAGTCCGGTGCCTTAACCACCATGCCACCTGCTGGCCCCTAATTTTTTTTTAAACTTATTTCTTCTATGAGTGAAGAGACAGATATTTGTCCTATGAGTGAAGAGACAGATAAAGAGGGAAATAGACCAATAGACAGATAGATGGATAGTCTGTCACTTCCAGTAGTTTATTCAAACCGCAATCTTACACACAGGCTTAGTCAGCCCAGATAATGGGTGTACACGTGCACCATGCTTACATAGGGAGACCTCTGGATATGAAACAGGAGGTCTCCCATGAGGCCTCAGCATCACAGAACATTGCCTCTTCTGTGGTTGGTAATCAGTTGGTTGGTAATCAACTCTTGTATCTTTCAATACTCAATGATATTTGTCTTCACAATTCCTTCTAGGATATAATATTATCTTTAGTTTGGTTCTGGCCCTCAAGTGAGTATATTTCCACCAGTTTTCACTTGACTCGTCCTACCATAATAAAACTTAGTTTGGGAATTTTGATTTAATGCCTGCCATACATTTCAGTAGCATAAAATATATATAGAAAATACTTGGGTTTTCATGGCATTCAATTGAATCTCCACAGATTAGTTGAAGCTTAGAGCCAGTATTCAAAACTTCTTGGATAGTGTATATATCTTTTTTTTCTCAGTGTGCCCAGAAGATGTTCACGAAGTCTTTCTGGAAAAGATTGGCAGATTTTGAGTATACATTTTTGGACATGTTGTAGCAACATTTCTCAGAAGAGGCTGATCTCAATTAAGGGAATATGGGTTTAAAAACGAGCTTAAAACCTGCTTCTGTCGCTGAGTAAGAGACAATGAATCCCCTATATTTAATCAGATCCCCTCCTACCATTTTAATGTTTAGGTAGGCCACCTAGAAGTTTCTTAGTAGAGATGCTTTGGCCAACTAGCCGCTTCCACAGATGGCTATGAATCTGAATACTGGTTATCCCCCTTTGCTGTGATTTCTGTGGAAATAGTGCCCACTTATTGTCAGGGAAAAACTGTGACCTAAGGAAGTACACCTCTTAATTCTCTCTTTAAGAGAACCTATGCATTCATGCTGAGGCCATACTTTCTCCAGCTAGTGAGAGACTGAGCTCTGCAGATAAATTAGAGCCAGGCATCACTGCCCAACATGGGGCTTTCTTAACTAGCAAACTGTGTAAGAGACCTCAGCTCAAATTGGTGATACTTCATCAAAAATCTCTCTGATGTCTATGAGGGATAGGATTATATCTCCATTTCCTCTTTCAAAATTTGTATGCTGAATCTCTGTCTCCTAATGTGACTAGCTGCACTTTGAAATAGGGCCTTTAAGGAGATAATTATAGTTAAATGAGGTCAGAAGCATGGGTCCCTGGGACCAGCAGTTAGCATAATGGCTATGTCACTGGACTCCCATGTAGTTGACTGCTGTTCGTGTCCCGGACCCGGTGGCTTAAAACTCACACTGGGCACGTGTGCGTGCGTGCCCAAGATCCCGAGAGGAGAATGGAGGAGAAGGGATTGCGGCGTGGCCATCTTCCCTGGGGCGTGATTTCTCGCTTTCTGTCTCTGTCTGTCTGGCGAGCGCATGCGCCGTATAGCACACAAAAAAAAAAAAAAAAAGCATGGATCCCTAATTAAAAGTTCTCTCGTGTCTTTATATGAAGACAGACACACATACACACACACACACACACACACACACACACACACACACGAAAGACCAATTGAGGACATAACGCAGGTAGGTTATCCCTAATCCAAAGGAGAGTGGCCTCTAGAGAAACAAACTCTGCTGGCACTTTGATATTACAGTTCTAGCTTTTAGAGCTGTGACAAAATACATTCTATTATTATTATATTTTTAATTAATTCATTTATTTATTTTACATTTTTTAAATATATTCAATCACATTATTTAGCCTACAAGGTGATCATTTCACTATGTGAACATTTCTCCCCAGTCCAGTTGATCAAAATATAACACTACCTCCCTGTCTCAACAATGCTGTCTCTGTATCCCTCCTCCAAATATTTTTCCCCAGGCCCCACTCCTCCACACACACCACATCTGGCATCC
>NW_006159715.1:406703-408603 GCF_000334495.1 Tupaia belangeri chinensis | reverse complement strand
GCAATAAACATCGATGTGCAAGCACTTTTCCAATGAAGAATTCTGTCCTTTGGGTAGATGCCAAGGAATGGGATTGCTGGATCATATGGTAGTTCTATTTGTAGACTTTTGAGGAATCTCCAAATTGTTCTCCACAGTGGTTGGACTAATTTAATTCCCACCAGCAGTGTAAGAGAGTTCCCCTTTCACCACACCCCCGCCAACACTTATCATTTTTTTTTTTTTAATCTTAGCCATTCTGACTGGGGTTAGGTGCTATCTCATTGTTGTTTTGATCTGCATTTCCCTTATGATGAGGGATGTTGAGCATTTTTTCATATGCCTTTTGGCTATTCATATTTCATATTTAGAGAGTGTTTATTTTCAAATCCTTCTCCCATCTTTTAACAGGGTTGATCATCTTTTCATTCTATCATTTTTGTTATCTAGTCTGTGGTATATTGTTATGGAAACCTAGATGATTAATACTAGGTCTGAAGCTCTTCCTACCCAATTATTTCTTACTCCGCTTCTTTTCTCAGGCATTAGAAGTGCTTCAGTCTTATTTGTTTGTTTTTGTATTTGTATTATTTTTTGTTGTTTTTAGTTTTTTGTTACAGAGTGCTCATGCTCACTGGAGGAAAAGAAAAAAGGAAAATGAGAAATCACCTCTTGGGGGGTAACCATACCTCAATCACTCCCCTCCATCCTTGTCTAGAGATTTTGGCATGTATGCATGCATACTTGGCATGATTTTCAAGTTACTGTGTCTGGAACTTGAACCCAGCGTGAATTTTAAGCCACCGGGTCTGGGATGCGAACAGCAGTCAACTACGTGGGAATCCAGTGACATAGCCATTATGCTAACTGCTGGTCCCAGGGACCCATGCTTCTGACCTCATTTAACTATAATTATCTCCTTAAAGGCCCTATTTCAAAGTGCAGCTAGTCACATTAGGAGACAGAGATTCAGCATACAAATTTTGAAAGAGGAAATGGAGATATAATCCTATGTGGGAGTCCAGTGCCTTAACCAGCAGGTCATCTGCTACCCCCAGCTTTAGTCTTAAGGCTCTTGATGCCAAGATTTTTTTTTTCTTTTTTTTTGGGGGGAGGTTTTTCTTATTGGGTACGTGCACTTGCCAGAAAGACAGAGAGAGACAGAGAGATAGAAAGCGAGAAATCACCCCCTCCCCCCCAGTGAAGACGGCCACGCCGCAATCCGTTCTCCTCCATTCTCCTCTCGGGATCTTGGGCACGCACGCACCCACGCCCAGCATGAGTTTAAGCCACTGGGTCCGGGACTTGAACTGTGGTCGACTACATGGGAGTCCAGCGACACAGCCATTATGCTAACTGCTAGTCCCCCAAGATTTTTTTATTTAAGAGAGATTTTTGCTATATAGCGTGTGTACTTGCCAGAGAGACAGGGACAGAAAGCGAGAAATCACCACCAGAGGGGATGGCCATGCCACAATTCCTTCTCCTCCATTCTCCTCTTGGGATTTTAGGCACAAATGCATATGCACCCAGTGTGAATTTTAAACAACCAAGTCTGGGACTCGAACTGCAGTTGGCTACATAAGAGTCCAATAAAGTAACCATTATACCATTTGTTGGTCCCAACTTGATGCTTAATTTTACACTATATTTAGAGATATCCTTATCTTATGAGAAAAATAAGTTCACATTGTTTGTAAAGGCAAAATTTGGAATAGAAACTATGTGAAGCTTAACAGAAATTTGGGTAAAAATTGAACTTTTGTCCTATTCAATATCATTTCACCTCTCTAGAGCCTGATTTCTTTTATCAGTATAAGAAGAGAATTAGATAACAGTTAATAATTTCCATCTCTAAAATTTCTTTGTTTTTTTGGTCATACATCGTATTTGTTTTTTTTTTTTTTTTTTTTTTTTTGGC
>NW_006159715.1:405463-406675 GCF_000334495.1 Tupaia belangeri chinensis | reverse complement strand
GGTTTTTGCTATAGGGCACGTGCGCCTGCCAGACAGAGAGATAGAAAGCGAGAAATCACCCCCCCAGGGGGGATGGCCACGCCACAGTCCCTTCTCCTCCATTCTCCTCTTGGGATCCTGGGCACGTACGCACATGCACCGGTATGAGTTTTAAGTTACTGGGTCTGTGACTCGAACCGCTGTCGACTATGTGGGAGTCCAGCGACACAGTCATTATGCTAACTGCTGGTCCCCATATATCGTATTTCTTAGATAAGAAAAAGTTTTCATTTATCTGTAGGAGGGAATATTACAATAGAAACAAACTGAAAGGTGATATTCTTTCATAAAGTAGAGACAAACTGAGACATTGTAAATGTATGTTCCTTGTCCAAGAATAGAAATGTACTGTAGCATAGTACAAGAACCCAAGTTTCTTAGCCAAAATTCAGTTGAATTTTCATTTTTACATATCCTCTATCTTAAATTGTGGAAACACAACCTCTAAAAGGACTGAAGTATACAAGATCTTTCTAACTATTCAAAGTAGTTTAGAAGTTTGTATGAATAATTGTCTTTGGGGTAATTCTAAAGATCCAGAAGTCTTAAATTATCTCTCGTACAAAGAAGGCTGCCATATTTCAAGTATATTACATCAATATGGTTACATTTTGTACCTGAAATTTACAATGTAATAAGACCAATCTTTATTGCCACTGATTAGGATTTTTCTATTAGTGGCCAGTGTGCATTTGTTAGTTTTCTCTTTTGATCTTAAAAGTACCTGAAGTGAAACAACTTGTAAATTATACTACTTTACTATGGAAAAAAAAAAAGTCTCATCATAGAGAATGTTTAGGCCAATAGGTAGTAAAAGAGCTAAAAATAAATCAGACAGATATGTATAGCATAACTTTATTAGAAATATTTCTGAGTGTTTATAGCTAGATCATACATATATTGTTTCAATAGATATATATCTATTATATATATATATAATTACATTGAACCTCCAAAGCAAACCCTTTTGAAAAACTATTTTTCTCTTACAAATGTATTTTGCTCATTATTATTCATTAATTATGAAATCTCTTTGTCATGCATTATATTTATTATAATATTTGTAAAACATGTATATGGTATAAGTATTTTAAAAAGATGTTAGAGACTATTTCAATTGCACAAAGCCTTAATGAATCTTGTGGGATTTTTCAAAATTTAAATTAATTTTTA
>NW_006159715.1:360944-405281 GCF_000334495.1 Tupaia belangeri chinensis | reverse complement strand
CCGGCGTGAGATTTAAGCCACCGGGTCCGAGACGCGAACCGCGGTCGACTACGTGGGAGTCCAGCGACATAGCCATTACGCTAACTGCTGGTTCCCTTAAATTTTTTACTTTAATTACTGTGGCATATATACTCTATGGAATACTACTCAGCCAAAAAACAAACAAACAAACAAAAACAATGAAATTGTGTGGGTTTTTAAAATGTGTTTATTTCTTCCATTCTTCCATGAGAAAGAAACAGAGACACAGACAGAAAACAGAGACAGGATCCCAACAGGATCTTCATGCTATAATCTACCCCATAGTCTCAGCTAGCCTAGATTCATAGGCCTTTCTAGTGTGCTTAGCAAGACCTCAGGGTGTGAACCCTGAACCTTTTCCACATAGGTACAGTTGTGTCACCACACCACAACCACCTTGCCCACTGAATTCTATTAAGTGCAAAATTTTTTAGGAAAAGTGTAAAGCTGGGATTTTATTTTTTTGTTTTATAAAAGGAAGGTAAATGTTTTAAAAGTTATTATTTATATTCATTAAGTAGCATCTCACCTATGTATTTAATATCTTATGTTCAGATTTTATCTTTTATTAATATGTAAATATGAACAGGAAAATGGAAGCAGAGACATTTAAACTGACTCAGTGGAATTTCAAATGGAAAACAAAAAGGAATAAAGATTTAACATTACCTAAATGATACTAGTATGCATTGGGAAGCTGTTCTACTATAGTGTTTAGGCAAAAAGAATGACCAGGGACCTAGTGGAAAATGGAAACCAGTGAAAAATACGTAAAAGCATATGTAAAGCGTGCTTGATTGTGATGAAACTTATTACTTGGCTCCTCAACAAAAAGACGAAAAATAGAGTTTGTGATTTCAACTTAAGAAAATGAGGATTGTAACTTGTATTTAAAAATAACTATTTGATAATTGCATAGCTTTCTTTCTAGGCTAAGTTAAGTACTTGACTTCCTAAAGTGTAAAAAGTAGTAATTACTATGAAATCAAGTTAGGCTAATGACAGAATTTCTTCAGTCTATTTTTTTTATTAATCAACTTACTGCGTATTTAGGTTGATATTTAAAGTAACAACTTCTTATTGTAGAAAATTTGTTGAATACACAAATATTTCAAATTAGGATCTCATAAAATATATTTATATTTATGTATATATATATATATTATATACATACATATATATAATAGTCTCCAAGTGACCTATTTCCCACATAGTAGACCCTGATTTGAGTCCTGGACCCGGTTGCTTAAAATTTACACCAGGCGTGTGTGCATGTGTGGTCAAAATCCCAAGAGGAGAATAGAGAAGAAGTGATTGTGGTGTTGCCATCTGCCCTGAAGGGGTGAGTTCTTGCTTTCTGTCTGTCAAGCACATGCGCCCAATAGCAAAAATATGTAAAAATAATTATATTTTATAATATCTTTAAAATTTATATATTTTCAATATTTTTTCAGTGACAAAAGAGACCTTTAAATTTGATTTTTATTGTCTTGACTATATGTAAAATTACACATATAGCACAATTGAAGAATAGATTATATGCAGTTAGCATTTTGAAAGGTTTCAAATAACTGAACTTAACATGTTCATGTAGCCAATTGATTAATGAAGCCAAATCTCACATGGCTAACCACAGTTTGAATCTTGGTCCTCCATGCTCGAAGAGCACACTAGGAGCATGTGCATGCATGCACAGATCTCCACAGTACAAAGAAATGAAAAAGGAGTGATGTTTTGACCATGCTCCACTGAGAGTTGCTATTTCCCTCCCCTTTTTCTCTGGTGAACACATGTGTACCCTGCTCCCTGGTAATCCATACTACACGGAAGGGTGCTTTCTCCCGCTCTCTATCTCTAGTGAGCACATGCACTCCTGGTAATTAAAAAAAAAAAAAAGAAAGAAAGAAAAAAAAGACTTGTACATAGTTTTTATTTATTTTTTTCCCTAAGTGATATTATTAGTATAAAAATCTTGAAATCAGGGCCAGTGTGTGGTTAAGGCAATTGGATCCTACATGTCCAACCATGAGGTTTGAGTCCCAGATTTCTTTTTTTTTTCTTGAGACTTTTTTTTTGCAATCCTTTCCTTTACTGGATTTTTGAATTTTAAAAAGTGAAAGTAAAGCAATCATTAAGTGGTTCAGATAAAAGAAAATATCTTTAACTGAGTTACCCATCAGGTCTAGTCTTACCTGCCCTAGCTCTTCCCAGATTTGCTACAGGATGCGTGCACTCCCAAGAAAGAAAAAGAGAAGTCATGTCCCAGGGGGGATGGCCACACCGCAATCCCTTCTCCTCCATTCTCCTCTCAGGACCTTGGGCATGCATGTACACACGCCGGGCATGAGTTTAAGCCATTGAGTCTGAGACTCAAACAGTGGTCGACTACATGGGAGTCCAGTGACATAGCCATTACACTATCTGCTGGTCTCGAGTCCCAGATTTCTAAAAGCATACCAGGCATGTATGTGTGTGTGTGTGTGTGTGTGTGTGTGTGTGTGTTTATATGTGCATGTTCAAAGGAGAAGGTTTGTAGGATGGGCAACCCCTCTGGGGGATGATTTCTCACTTTCTCTGTCTCTGTCTGTCTCCTTCCAGTGAGTGCATGTGTCCTAATGCAAAAACCAAAACCAAAACAAACAAAAACAGAAAAAAAATGCTAAAACAGGGGCCAGATGGTGGCGCAGCAGTAAAACACTACAACATTACTCTGTGAGGTAATCCCATAAGGAAATATTCACGGTTCAAGTCTAGACTTCCCTGCGTATGCTTGGCACAATCTTGCCCAAGATCTGGCGCTGGCTGAAGGCTAGGGATAGTTCACAGTATCAAAATGCTATTGAGGGGCTGTGTCTCTGTTTGTCTATCTATCTCTGTTGTTTATGAAAAATTATATACTTAAAAATTATAAAAACAATAATTTCTGGGTAGAAGTGCATCAATAGTTTTAGATTTTTTTTTTTTGGCAGTCTTTAGCACTTTCTTCAATTAGTTGAAATTCAAATGACATAATACGCTTAAGTTCTTAAATAAACACACATACACACACACACATATGCACACACACGTGTACTTTTTTTTTTAATTTACTTTTTCCATGAGGGATAGACAGAGAGCAGTAAGGTCTCCATGGTACAATGTACCCCTAGACTTTGCTGGCTCAGATTGTGGACACATATGTGTGACTAATGATGTGTTTAGGGAAGCACCAGGACATGAACCTATGACCTTACCCATGTGAATCAAGCTACATTACCACTACACTACCACCAGGCCTGCAGATATGGTTTTTATTGTGCTATGTTTCACCTTTAATATTTAATCCATCATTTAAGTTACATGGTTTTTTTGTTTGTTTGTTTGTTTTTTTTGGTGAGGATGCCCATAGAATTTAAGAGTCTACATTTATTTATTAGCTTAATTGTGTTTTTTTTATTTTTCTTTCTGATCCTTGATTAAGACCCTACTATTTCCATTATTATTCAGGTACAGTTAGTGGCAGAAAGTCCATCTTCATTATTTATCTGTAAAATATCTTGCAGAGTTTAAAATTCATCTTCATCTAATTAAACATAAAGATAACTTTTTTTCTCTTTTTTTTAATTTATTTTTTTTTTAGAGGTTTTTGCTATAGGGTGCTCGCGCTCGCCAAACAGACAGAGACAGAAAGTGAGAAATCACCCCCAGGGGGGCTGGTCACGCCGGAATCCCTTCTCCTCCATCCTCTCAGGATCTTGGGCACGCACGCACACGTGCCTGGCGTGAATTTTAAGCCACCAGGTCCAGGACGCAAACCGCGGTCAACTTACGTGGGAGTCCAGTGGCATAGCCATTATGCTAACTGCTAGCCCCACCTGAAGATAACTTTTTAAACCTCCTTTCTCCCTAATCCTGGTTGACTTTAGAAGTCAATTGAGGGGAACCAGCAGTTAGTGTAATGGCTATGTCGGTGGACTCTCACGTAGTCGACTGCGGTTTGCGTCCTGGACCCGGTGACTTAAAACTCATGCCGGGCACGTGTGCGTGCGTACCCAGGATCCCAAGAGGAGAATGGAGGAGAAGGGATTGCAGCATGGCCATTCCCCCTGGGGGATGACTTCTTGCTTTCTGTCTCTCTGTCTCTGTCTGGCGAGCGCACGCACCCTATAGTGAAAACCACTCCAAAAAACGAAGTCAATTGATTTAATTTTATAGGTAAACTCAGAATAGTATAATAGTTGCAGGGCACTAAATGTATATATTTACTTTAGATTTTAGGTGAATTTTAAGCTCTTCATAGACCTTAAGTTTTAGGCCTATTCATAACTATTTTTATTTTTGTGGTAATGTATTTATGCAAAATGTATTTTCAGACTGGCTTCAGAACCTGGTGGAAGTGAGATCATAGTTCAAGCCCTGGACTGGTGACTTGAAAAACACATATGGTACATATGCATGCATGCCCCAAATTCTGATGGTATTAAAAAAATGTAGAAAAGGGGGCCAGTAGGTGATGTGATGGTTAATGTCCCCTGTCTCTCTCCAACTAGCACTGGCACCCTATGGCAAAAATCTAATAACAAACCAAAAACCCAAAACACAAAAATATGAGAAGTGATGGAGAAGGCCTTGCATTTGCAATCATGTCCCACTGTGCGTGCATACTCTCTGTGGTACCTTCGTGATTGGCTGTGTTATATGACACTGTTGACTTTAAGGAGGGGATGTTAGTAGCTAAGTATACATTTTTATAAAGTTTTGTAGTTTGATTTATATTTTCTGATTTTTTACTAAGTTGAAGTTAAGTTTTTCTTCAATATTATTTAGATTATCTACGGAAATGAAAATATAAAATGACTTTTACATCATGTTAATGCTCATATATTAGCTGCTCATAAAAAAATTGGGGTAGCGTTGTTTAATTTTTAAAATTTCCTTATTTAGGAAACATTTAAAATGTGATAAAGCAGGCTGGCAGGTGACATGGTGGTTAAGACGCTGGACTTTGATGTGTTCAGCCACTTTTTTAATCCCAAACCCAGTGGCTCGAAAATCATATCGGGTACATGTGCGAGTGTGCTCAAAGATCTTGACAATAGAAGAGAAAGGATTGTTCATGACCGTCTCCTGAGGGTGTGATTTCTCACTTTCTGTCTCTCCGTCTCTCTCTGTTTCCCTGGCAAGTGCACACACTGTATAGCAACAATCTCTCTCAAAAAAAAAAAAAATACAGAAAAACACAGAAGATCAGACACATGTCCTTATATTCTGTAACTGCTATTTCTTAATATTTGTATTTATTTCACTCATTTTCAACATAAAACATGAAATATGTATACACACACACACACACACACACACACTCACATATATAGAGAGATTTTTGCTATAATGTGTATGTGCTCGCCAGAGAGAGACAGAGAGACAGAAAGTGAGAAATCACCCCCTGACCCCCCAGGAGAACGACCAGGCCTCAATCCCTTCCTTCTCCTCCATTCACCTATTAGGATTCTGGGCACACATGCATATGATGTGAGTTTTAAGCTGCTGGGTCCTGGATTTGAACCACCATCAACTACATGGGAGTCCAGCAATGTAACCATTATGCCATTTGCTGGTCACAAACTGAAACATATTTGAACCCCAGTTTTTACCACCTTCATTTCCTTCTTGCAATTTCATAAATTTGCAATCATACACTATATGTATAGTTTACTTAGTGATTTAAAATATTACATTAAATATTTTATTGCTCTTTTACTAATTATAGTGATTTGGAGATTTAGAATTGTTAATACTTATCAAGTTGTCTTTTTTCTTTCTATTTGATATTTTCATTTGTATGTATTTCACATGCTGATTGATTTTACTTAAGTGTACTTATGTTGCTTCATTGAATGTCCATGTATAAGAGCTCTGAACATTAGACTTTTGGTAAACATTTTTCTTTCTATATTCCTCGACACAGAGTGGCTTGATTGTAGAAGAGACACTTTTTAAACTTTATTAGGTGTTCTCAGTTACCAGTCAATCATGATGTAACAATTTCACCCCTAGTTATGTGAACTTTTCTTCCACCTTCTGACTAAGTAATGCATGTTTGATATTTTTTAATTATAATTTTATTGCAAATCTGAGGGAGGCAAATCACAATTCTATTTTTTGTTTTAATTGTATTTCCTGATTACAGATGTGTCTTCAATTTTCCTTTGTATATTAGTTATTTCTCTAATTACCTATTTATACTATTTACTCATCTTTAATTGAATATTTTTCTTTTTTATATTTAGAACTACTTTATATATTCTAAGAAATGATCCTCTTTTTTTGAGAGGTTTTTGCTATAGGGCTTGCCAGACAGACAGAGAGAGACAGAGACAGAAAGTGAGAAATCACCCCCGGGGGGATGACCATGCCATAATCCTTTCTCCTCCATCCTCCTCTCGGGATCTTGGGCACACACGCACATGTGCCTGGCGTGTTTTAAGCCACCGGGTCCAGGATGTGAACCGCGGTTGACTACATGGGAGTCCAGCGACATAGCCATTACACTAGCTGCTGGTCCCGATAAATGATCCATTTTTTCATAATATGAATTAGTAGTCCCCTCTCCTTGTCTGCATTTCAATTTGTTTTCAAGTTTATTTATTTATTGAGTGTGAGAGAGAGGAGAGACTAGGAGTCTCAGTATAGTTTCGTATTGTGATCTTCCCTACAGCCCGTGGACACCCAGGGCCATCCGCACATCTTCAGGTGTGGCTCGCATGTGCAGGTAGCACTGGAACACAAACCCACAGCCCTCCATTTTGATTTCTGAAGTATGCAGCAGTGCCCCTTTGGACTACCGGACTGGGCCTTGCTTTTAGTTTTCACAATTTTATGTTCAAAATACTTACTGAACATTGAGTCTTTCTCCCTCTCTTTTTTTCCTCCTTTTTTCTTTTTCAGTTTTTGCTATAGGACGTGTACACAACTTGGAAAGTAAGAAATACGCCCATGGTGGGGTGGAGGGGAGATGGCTACACTTTAATTTCTAATTTCTTCTGCAGTCTCTTCTCAGGATTTTGGGCATGTACACCACACACAACCTGAAGTGATTTTCAAGCCCCTGGGTTCAGGGTTCAAATTGTTCAGCCAGACATGTGAGATCCAATTCCTTAACATCCAGGCCACCTGTTGGCTAGTCCCTTTTTTTTTTCTACTCTGATTGCTAATTTATGCATTACAAGGGTAATCTGTTTCTAATATTTACTATAAAAATTACCTGAAATATAATTTACATGTTGGGTAAAAATTCATTTATTCAAATATAGTGTAAGACAATTTATAAAGAAAATTATTGATAAGATACCATTAATATCTAGACTTTTCTTACATTAGTATATGTTAGCCTTTAAACTTGTATTAATGAATATATTTCAAAATATATAATGTAATCTGGATCATGACGATGATCAAAAGCTGTGTTTATCCATTCATATCCTAAACAAAAACTATTTGAGAAAAAATGTTTTTTGAATATTATGCTTTATGTATGTTTTCCAAAATGTCTTATTTTTGTATGCATTGAGTCATTTCAAACTACATAAAGTGGTGCAATGAAATGTAAATAGATATGACAAGAGAAATTTCCCTCTTTGGAAAAAGTTATTGATTTTTTTCACAGTGTTTACTCTGCACACATTTTATTCCAAACAGCTGCTTTTCAAAATCTTTATCTAAACAAATTTTGCAACTAATAGCACAGTTTGTTTTTAGCATACCAGACAATAAAAGCAAACTTTTAATGAAAAAAAGCATTCAATATAAAAATATATAAAATACTAAATGTTAAAATGTTTTATCACTTATTTTTGCATCAGTGTTTTACTTCCTATTTTGAGACTTTAAAACCTGGTAGAACTGAAGCCAAAATAAGAAGTGAGTAATATGATAAATAATTGAATAAATATCTATTTATTTACTGAGAAAGAATTTCAAAAACACAGAAATATTGTGACAGAGAGTATTATGGTTGGCAAGATCCAACTCAAAATAAAGAATATTGTCTCCATCCTGACTGCTTTCACTCATTTTCCTAGCATGCAGTTTGTCTCTAGGTGTCAAACTCAATGTGAAAAACAGTTGTTTTTATTGTTGTTTTGTTGTTGTTGTTGTTGTTATTGTTTTTTAAGTCTCTTTCTCTTCTGAGTGTGAGAGAGAAAGAGAGAGAGAGAGTGACAACACTCCCGATAAGATTTTCACACCCAGTCCCGGATCATGGGTGTGCATATGCTCACTGTATTCAGAGAGGTTGCTGGATGCAAACCTACAACCTTCCCATATGGGCCGACCTGACCAAGTATTGCAACACTCTTGCACTACCATCTGGCTCCAAAAGTCTGTTTATTTACTAGATTAATATGGGTAAAGGGACTGAGGGAGTCTGTGTGTGTGTATGTGGTATGTTTGAGAGAGAGAGAGAGAAAGAGAGACCATTAACAGCCTCATTCTACTCAAGTGATATCAATATGTGATGGAGAAGAAAGCAAGCTATAAAGTAACAAGAACATGATAATATCATTAATTTTTTTGTGATTATGACAGAGAGACGAAGAGAGAGAGAGAGAGAGAGAATGCATCTCCCCAGTGGAGCATGGTCATGCCACAATCCCTTCTCATCCAATACTCAATCACATATGGACTTTAGGGGACATTAGGCATGAGCACATATAGATTTTTAGGAATGTGCACATATGCTCCAGCATGGTTTTTAAACTGCTAGGATCAGAACTCAGCATAGTAGAAAATATTTGGGATCTCTACGTCCAACAAGAGATTAATAGTCAGTATATATAAATGAGCATTTGATCTAGACAATTATGAAAAGAAGACATATAAATGGCCAAGTACATGAAAAATTATTAACTTAAGTAATCATTAGGGACTAACTAATCAAAGCCAGAAAAAGGAATCACCTCACCCCAACTAGGATGCTATTACCAAAAAGAAAAAAAAAAACACACAAAAAAAAACAAAGAACAAAAAATGCTGACCAGGATGAAAAGAAGACTTTTGTGAACTATTGAGAAAATGCTAACTGGTATAGCCATTGTGAAAACCATGTGGTGATACCTCAGACAAATAAATATAAAACTACCCTATGATCCAGTAATCCCAGTAGTGGGATTAAGAAAAGGAAATATGTATAAAAGCTATATTTGTAGGGACCAGCAGTTGATGTAATGGCCTTGTCACTGGATTCCCATGTAGTCGACTGTGGTTCGAGTCCTGGACCCAGTGGCTTAAACTCACCCCGTGTGTGTGTGTGTGTGTGTGTGTGCGTGCCCAAGATCCCAAGAGGAGACTGGAGGAGACTGCAGTGTGGCCAGCTCCCCTAAGGGGTGATTTCTCGCTTTTTGTGTCTCTGTCTCTGTCTCCCTATAGCAAAAACCTCTCAAAGAAATAAAAAAAGCTATATTTGCAGTCCTATACTTATTGCAGTATTCCTCACATAGCAAAGAATAGAATCAACCTGTGTATCCATCAGCTGATAAACAGTTACTGAAATAATGGTATATCTACACAATGGACTATCATCGATTCATAAGTACAGATGAATTCCAATCATTTGCAGTAACATGGGTGAACCTGGATGAAATTGTGCTAAGTTAAATAAGCCTGGCACGGAGATACAAACACTGCATATTCTCATTCACTAGTTAAAGCTAAGAGATTTGATCACAACGAAATTGATAGTGAAATACCAGAAGCTGGGAAGGGAGCATATGGAGAACATGACTAATAAACACAATATGGCAGGTAGAAAAAATGGAATTACTTCTGGTGTACTATAGCACAGCAGAGCAGCTAGAGGTGGTAACAATTCAATGTGTATTTCTAAGTAGCTAGAAAAAAAGGACTTTGAATGTTCACAATATAAAAGTAATAACAATTGTTAGAGTTGGTGGACATGTTTATAGCCCTGTTTCAATCTTACATAGTATTTTCATGGGATGAAAAATCACACTGTACCCCTCAACTTTGTACAACTCATATATGTCAATCGAATAATATAACAATACATAAACGAATGAATGATGCATCAACACAAACAAAAAATGTGTTTAATTTTATTAGAAACTATCAAATTCTTCCAGAATTATAAGCTTAAATTGCACCAAGAATAGCTTCTCTTGTAATGCATAGTCCCCAGGATTTCATATTGTTATTCTTTTATTGCTCTTTGTTGCCATTCTACTAGGTATGTGGTGGCCTTTCTTTGTAGCTCTAATTTGCATTTCCCTAATGACTAATGATGTTAAACATATTTTAACGTAATTATTTGTCATCTGAATA
Organism: Tupaia belangeri chinensis; assembly: GCF_000334495.1. Lineage (NCBI taxonomy): Eukaryota > Metazoa > Chordata > Mammalia > Scandentia > Tupaiidae > Tupaia > Tupaia belangeri. The sequence continues at coordinate 394,943 of NW_006159715.1, read as the reverse complement.
TCTTCTTTGGTGAAATGGCTGTTCACATTTATTTTTATGCTTATATTTTAATTTTTTTTTGAGTTTTCAGTGTTATTTTTGTATCCCAGATACAAGTCCTTTTCAAAATATATAATCACAGCTTTTCTCTAGTTTGTAGCTTGCCTTTTTATTCTTTTTGTTGTTGTTTTTGTTAAATAAAGTTTATTGAGAGCTTTATTGCCTATAGTCTACAAGATGCAACTTTTTTTTTTTTTTAGAGAGATTTTCACTGTAGGGCGCGTGCGCTCGCCAGAGAGACAGAGAGAGACATAGAGACAGAAAGCAAGAAATCCCCCCCCAGGGGGGATGGTCACGCTGCAATCCCTTCTCCTCCATTCTCCTCTCGGGATCTTGGGCACGCATGCACACGCGCCCGGCGTGAGTTTTAAGCCACCGGGTCCGGGACACAAACCACGGTCGACTACGTGGGAGTCCAGCGACATAGCCATTACGCTAACTGCTGGTTCCCATGATGCAACTTTATTGTGTCTTTGCAAACAGAATACTTTTTTTTTAAAGAGAGATTTTTGCTACGGGGTGTGTACACTCTTCAGACAGAAAGCAAGAAATCACCCCCAGGGAGGGGGGGTGGTGGATAACCACACTGCAACCCCTTCTCCTCCATTCTCCTCTCAAGGTCTTGGGCACGCACACAAACACATTTTGTGTGAGTTTTAAGTTGCGAATCTGGGACTTGAACCATGGACAACTACGTGGGAGCCCAGCAACGTAGCTATTATACCATCTACTGGTCTCCCAGGAAACATTTTTTAAAAATCTGATAAAAACTTTCCATACAGGGAACCAGCAGGTGGCGTGGTGGTTAAGGCGCTGGACACTCCCACATGACTGAGCAGGGGTGGAGTCCCAAACCTGGTGGCTTGCTTTCTCACTTTCTCTCTCTCTCTGGCTCTCTCTCTCTCTGGCTAATCAAACTGAAAAATAATACTACTAAAAAAGTTAAATAAAATAATTCTTTAAAAAAATTTTCCATACATTTAGCTCAAAACTATTCTTTTAATGCTGTTTTGTTTATAAAAAACACAAGGAGATTTGATCCTGATAAAGTTAAATTCATCAGTTTTTCTTCTATGAATTGTAATTTTAATTCATATATAAAAATATGTTACTAAACACAGTGATGCAGATTTTCATACATAGAAATATGTTACTAGGCACAGTGATGTAGATTTTCTTCAATGTTCTGTAAGTTTTATAGTTTTAAATTTTACATTTAGGACAGTGACCCATTTCTGTTATTTTTTGTGTTAGATATGAGGTATGAATTCAAGTTATTTTTGTTTTCTATGTGGACATCCAATTGTTCTAGTACCCTCATTGACAAGAACAATTTTTTCTCCTTAATTTTCTTTATACTTTTATTCAAGTATCAGCTGACCATATTTGTATTGTCTTTTTCTGGACTTTTTTATTTCTGTGAACTACATATTTATTCTTTGACTGATGCAATGATCTGGATTAGGTAGCTTTATAATAAGCCTGGAAATCAATTTATATCCTTCTTCTACATTTATTGTTCTTCCTCAGAATAATTTCTATACTTGTAGTTCATTGGCCTTTCTGTATACATTTTAGAACTAGTTTCATAAATATGTTTTATCTACAAAAGATCTTGCTAGGACTTTTATTTGTATTGCAGAGTATCTATAGGTACAACTGGAGAATAAAGAGTGGACATCTTAAGAATATGAGGGTTTTTTTCCAATCTGGGTACATGAGTGTGCCCTGGATATTGGTGAGCTGAGACAGGAAGAAGGGCATAATCATGGTGTGACCAACTCCTGTGGAAGGTTCCTATCTCATTTTTTTTTCTCTCTCATTTGTGTATATGTGCTCTAGGATGAACTTAAAAGAAAAATAAAAAGAATGATTATGTAGAAACCATATAGAAATATATATTTATTTCTAGTTCTTCCTATTTCAATAAAACTATTAGTATAAGCACAAAAGATACACCTTTTAATAGTGTTTTTTTTTTTAATTCCTGACAGAGGGACAAAAGAAATTTGTATTTTATTGGCAGCTTATTTAAATTCTGTTTCTGTTCATATCCCACAATTCCATCTCACATTTGTGGATATGGGTCACAAGGGACCTTGAAACCCTTTTTGATTTTGCTGGGAATTTCTTTGAGTAATCTAAGGGAAAAAAAATCACTTAGACTCTCCTTCAGTTTTCTGTTTCATTTGCCAAAGGGGCATGGCAATAACTTTTTGTGTCTTCCAAGTCTATTTTGATGATTGATGAAATGGCATTCTAAATTTCTTAAAAGAAAATTGATAGATAAAAGTACACAGGTAATAGAGTAAGATTATAAGTAAAGTTTAGAAACACAAACAAAATTGGCAAAGTGGAAATACATTTCAATAGTAGCGTATCATTCTACTATTCAAACTCATTTTGACTTCACCCTGTAAATTGACTTTATATCCCTCACCTACAACAATTACAGGTCTCACAATCACAGCTTGTCTCACATTAAATATACCTCCGAGGGACTGCTTTTGCTGCTCTATCCACTGTCACTAGCTGACTGAGCATTGAAACTCCCACCTGCTGTGGAACAGCATGCTCCCCAGTCTGACTGCCAGAATAGAAAAACTAGCAACACTGAAATGTGCCAAGGGGAGTCTTTCTTCAAGTGCCATCTAATTGCTTCTTAGAACCTTTGAGGAGGTCTGAATTTAAACATTCTTTAGAAAGACAAAGGGAAAATTAGGCATGTTTAATTTCAATTCAATTAATTCTATCTTCCTGATGCTCTGAAGATAACCATAGTAGGATATATTTATAATTTAAATTAGGTATATATCTTAATACTAACTGCTGTTAAGGAACCCTAACAACATTTTGCGCTCAAGCTGTATGAAACTGTTATCTTTATTATCTAAGGATAGTTGTCTTACTGTAGAGCAATTGGGAAACTTCCAAATACAGATGCTCAACTTACAGTGGAATTATATCCCCATAAACCCAAGTCAAACATGCACTTAATACATCTATACTACTGAACATCATAGCTTAGTCTAGTCTACCTTAAGCACGCTTACAAGTATTAGCTTACAGTTAGGGAAAATCACCTAATAGAGCCTATATATATTTAACATTGCTATAGGGTGTATGCACTTGCTGGAGAGAGAGAGAGAGGGATAGTGAGAAAGTACCTCTGGGGGGCATGGCCACTCCACAATCCTTTTTCCTTCATTCTTCTCCTGAAATTTTAGACACACAGGCATATGTGCCTAGCATGTTTCTTAAGCCACCAGTCTTGGGACTCAAAACATGTTGTCGTCCATATGGCATTTTGTTGCTCCAACCACTGTGCCACCAGCTGGCCCAGGGGATCCTATTTTATAATAAAATTTATTACACACATTTTGAGTTAAAAATCAAAATTCAGAGAATGATTTCTACTGAATAGTGTCATTTTCACATCATCATAAACTTGAAAAATTGCAAATCAAACCATTGTAAGTTAGAGATCATCTGTAATTTTTCCTATAACAAATAAGGCAACTTGGGCTTAGATAGTGAGCAGAAAAGATACATGATGATAGCAGCTAGTAATTTTTGTTTTGATTTTTTTTGATGCGTTTATTTGGCAGGACCACAGCACTCAATGCTTGTTTACATTTCCCAGAGAATAAGAGTAAAGAGAAAATGATTCCTACAAGGTAAAAAAGAAAGAGGGAAAACTATAGGGTAAAGTAAAAACCATTTAATAAAGTGATCTTTGTCATCATGCAGAAAAATGATGCTATCACAAGATTAACATAATGCTGTCCAGTTACTGTACGTATGTATAAAACTTAGCTTTGCCTATATCAACATGAAAAAAAAATTTTTTTTGCCCTAGGGCACAAATGCTTGCTATAGAGAGACAGTAAGAGGGAAAGTGAGAAATCACTCCAATGGTGGATGGCCTCATTGCAATCCCTTCTCCTCTGTTCTTCTCCTGGGATGGACACACACACACACACACACACACACACACACACACACACAAGAGCCTGGTTTGATCCTCCAGACGTCAGGACTCAAACTGCAGTTGGCTATGTGGGAATCCAGCACCTCAGCCACTATGCCACCAGCTGGTCCCCATCATATTCTTTATATGCTCTTTGGAGCAATTCTGATTATATAATTTTTCTATCAGTTCTGTAGGGCAGTAAATAGCTAGAAAAGTAAATACATTAGAAATATGAAGTGTTAAAAATAATTTTAAGTGAAAGTATTAATTAATATGAATTTTAAATCAGGCATTAGTACTGCATTGTTTAAAACATAAATAACTAGTTTTGCATTCTGATTCTACTCTATCTTCTGGTTTAGTTATTTTTCTGATGGTACACTGCACTTTCACTCTCGTGTTATATGTTCCTTCCAATATCCTTTGGTGCTTTTATCTCCTCTTCATAGTTTTTCAGTGTTAAAAAGCTCTTGAGTTACAAGAACACATTTGTCTTAAACTACTCTTTAAAATCCCTGCCTAGGGAATCAAACAATAAATCAGTCGTTTTGTGACAAAGATTCCTTGATCTCAAAAAGGAGATTCTTTATGAACTACAGTTTGTCTTTTTAGCTCATGATATTCCAAGGCCTTGGCCTTTCCTTTGTCATCTCTCAATATCCGAAATATCAGTATGAAGGTATTTTTCCATAACTTCACTGTCAATTTTCTTGTCACAGAAAGTAGTAAAGTCCTTTATCCCAGAGAAGTAACAGTCAGGTTGTTCTGACACGTCATGACAGTGGTCAGACATTTTCATTCGATACTTTAAGATAGATATTTGGAATCTCTACTTCATGAACCAGAAAAGATACAGTGCATGGAAAAATTGTTTATTAATGATAGCATGTGCACACATGAGAGAGAGAAGAGAGAGAGAGAGAGAGAGAGAGAGAGAAATGACGTCCTCAGGGTTCCATCTTGCTGAGAGAGGAGGCACCTTCTTTAGGGTCTCATCACACTTCTTTTCCCATCCTTTTAGCTCATTAGGATCTTAGGCATGCATGAAAGCACTGTGTGTTTTCAGGGCAGCCCAGGGATCTGAACATAATCAACCACGGCTTCCATCATTGCATTTCAATTTGCTACCAACTTCAGCACCAGGATGGGATGAGAAGTGTGTGTGTGTGTTTTTTTTTTTAAAAATACTCCTGTTTTTAGAAGTTTAAAAACTCTTATCAATCAAATTTATTATAGCTAAGATTCAATTTTTAGAATTTTAGTTTGTTGGAAAAGTCATATTTTTTATGCAAAAATGGTGTCATGACTTTTCTGACAACTCAATACCTATGTTGAATGACTGAATAAAAATATGAATTAAGGAGAATAAATTCTTACAGCATTTATAGAATGAATTCTCTAAAATACTAATAAAAGCTATTTTTTATTATTGGTAATTAAAAAATAAACTTTCTATTTTAAAACTGTTTTAGTTTTATAGAAAAGTCCATCAAGATTTTTGGGTTATTTTATTTATTAACATGTTTCTTATCTTAATTGCTGTGTCTGAAATTTTCTTCTATTTTATCTTTAAGTAACTGTCTCCTTTCTATTATTTAGACTTAATCCAAAGAATGATCAAAATGTTCACAGATAATGTGCACTGGTTTCAAAAGTTTTTGCAACAAAACAAATTTATACTTTAATTCCATTTTTTCTTCAACTGCTCAAAGAGAACATTATTCACATAAAAAGTGTTCTCCAAACACTCTTATCAGATTTATTTAAGTTTGCTTTATTAAATATTTTGTGTATTTTTAATAATTACCCTATTAACTTACTTATGTTTACTTTAATATTATGTATTAGAAGATGTCATATGTCAGGGAATCCTGTCTGTATTATGCACTAATGTAATACCATTAGGACACTCTCTGTAAGGTTTTCAATAAACAATTGTATAAGGGCATCCCTATCAGATACCCTTTCAGTCTCTACTTCCTCTAATTCTGACTAGATGTTAACTAAGTGGGCTTCATAGCTAATAGCTAATATTTTGTTTATCTTTGTTTCTTTTTTGTTCTTGTTGTCATAGGTTACTTTATCTCCCCTTTTATTTCTGATGACTAATTTACTTTTCTGAAGCATATCTTCTAAAAACTTTCAGGAAAAAAAGAGAGCTTGTGGTAATTAATGTCTGTTTTAGTTATTGTATGGCTGGCATTTACAAAAAAAATCAACAACTGAGTAATTGCAGCTTTTTAACTATACATTTATCTATTAATTAAAATTATTTTCTATCACTTACTTTTTTTCTGTAAATAAAAAAAAATGGCGTTTTCTTCAGAGGCCAGCTCTATAACCTAGTAGTAAAAAGAGCCAGATCATGATTCAAATCTCAACCCTGCTTGCTTAAAAAACACACCAGGCACATGTGCATGTGTGTCCAAAATCCTGAAGGATGGAAAAATGGAAGACAAGGGAGGGTGATGGGACCACATTCCATTAGAGGGAGCTTCCTCACATTCTTCTTCCATCTCTGTCTCTCTTTGGTGATCACACCTAACCCCTAGCAATAAAAAGAAAAAAAAAAGGGGGATTTTTTTTTTTTGATCACTGATCTTGGTATTTACATCTAATATTTTCAGATAAGTGAACAATTGAATAAAATTCCATTTCCCTTAATTATAATTTGTGTAATTTTCAAAAAGAAACCAAAATTATTTTTATCATTCAGTTATCACAATTTATTTTAATAATTCAAGTTATATTTTATCATATACAGACAAAACAAATTAACCAAAATAATGATATAATAAACAAAACATTATAAACATAAAGCACTTGAAATAGATCATTAATGACTGGAGGAGAAGATGAAAGATATATTATAAAAATTAGATAAATGCAAGACCAGCAGAAAGTAATGGTAACCAATGTAACCAGTGATTATGTTGCTGTACTCCCACATAGTTGACCACGGTTCAAGTTCCAGACCTGGAGGCTTAAAACTCACACCAGGCGTGTGCATGCATGTCTAAAATCCCAAGAGAAGAATGAAGGAGAAAGGATTGCAGTGTGGCCATGCCCTCTTGGGGGGGGTGGTGATTTCTTGCTTTCTGTTTCTCTCTGTCTCTCTAACAAGTTCATGAACCCTATAGTAAAAATCTCTCCCTCAAAAAAAAAAAAAAAAAAAAGGAAACCTGGAAGAATGCATAAAATACAAAATAATTGTAAAATAGTAAATATTAATATTTAAATAAGTGTTTCAATACTTGAGTTATTATTCATGAAGCAAAATTCCAGGTAATATTCCAATTGTGTTTAACAGATAATAAGTCAATGTAATTTTATACCGTTAAACATTTTTTTTAATGATTCATTCTTTTTTTTTACTCATTTTCTATTTATTTATTTATTTATTTATTTCATTTTGATCAGAGCCAGATGAAACAAGAGAGTAAGAGTGAGAGAGAAATAGTGAGAAAGCAAGCTGCCAGGTCCTGGACTCGAACCATGATTGGCCATGTGGGAGTCTACCACCCTTAACCACCACTCCACCTGCCAGCCCTGTTAAACATATTATTTTTAAACCTAAGAAAAGCTCATAGTATGGGCACTCTATATTAGTCCATAAGCACAAATAATTTAACAATAGAAATGACAGCTTGGAAATATAAAATATATGTAAAAACAAAAAGTTACTAAATATCCCACTTTTTAATTTGAAGAACCATGTAACAAATGATTTATTTATTATAATGTAAGACCATTACAACAATTTCCTTAATCATTTTTATAATTTATGGCAATTAGATGAAATTAAAATTATCAACACCCTTAAGTGTTATATATTAATCTTATTTATTTCCATGATACATTTATTTGATTATTGAATAAACACTAAAATCAAGTTTCTCAATAATTATTTTAGAATTTAAAAGTCAAATTGGTCTTTAAATATTTAATATCTTTTGTAGTACAGAAAATAATTTATGCTGCTTATGTGTATTTTTTAGCCTAAATTTATTTTATTTTTTAATGAATTGTGAATCAGACCCCCACAAACTAATCTCATGTAAATATTAACACTGAAGAACAAAGTCAATTATAATGTTGCTTTTCCTCCTTTATCTAGCTCTAAGGAAATATATTGATTTTGTTTGAAAATTCAGCACAATAAGTTGGGAAATTACTTCACTGATTTGTAGCATTTTTGTTTTCACAGTTTAAAAAACATTTTAATTCTATTTTATATATTTAATCACTATACATCACTTTGCTTGTAAGTTGAATTTACCCAAAATGAATATAATTCACACCAGTCTAGTTGAGGATACAAAACTTGTTATCATCAACAGATAGTAACTCATTTTTGTGTCCCATAAATGTCTTGCCTCTCTATTTTCCTCCTTAATTTCTTTTCTTACACTCTCCCGTTAGCCTAGCCTCTTTTCATGTTATCTTCAGAAGCTATAACCATTTTTAATGCTTCTATGTCTTCTAATCTCTCAGTTTCCACCTTAGAGTGCAGACAGTCAGTATATGTTAAGTGGAGACATACGGTGTTTCTTTTCATAGCCTGACTTGCTTCACTCAGCAGTAAATCTTCCATATTTCACCACTTTCTATCAAATACCAGGGTTCACAGCTTTTTAAAAAATAATTAAATCTGTCTTGGTTCACTCAGTTATGTAGAACAGGTAAAAATTTGATTGAAGCTTGATATCCTATTGCTTAACTTCAACTTTTATATAAAATTACACAAGCTTGCACTGAAAGTGAGATAAACAATGTAGGCACAAAACATTGTCCACATTCCTTTAGCTGCTTAGTAGCAAAAAAAGACAAAAAAACAAAAAACAATAACAAAAAAGAAAAAAAAGTTGTAGGAAAAAGATAGTAAATAAAGACCCTCTAGACTCCTTTCATTGATGATGCAACTTAGGGAGAAAAGTAATCATTTTATTGCAGAGATGAACGTCTTTACAGCAAGCTTGATAAATTTTTCACATTGTAGGTAATTTTGAAATAATGCAGCCTCCATGTGTGAATGGTGTAATTACTAGATATGATGTGTGCTGTCAGCACATCTCCAAAATCACTTACCCAAAGACTTGGTTGGATTCATAACTGTTTATACCTGGAATAAAAGGATAACAATGCATGTTTTGAAATAATAATAAAGAAGGGGGGCCAGCAGTTAGTGTAAAGGCTATGTCGATGGACTCCCATGTAGTCGACCGTGGTTCGTGTCCCAGACCCGGTGGCTTAAAACTCACACCAGGCGCATGTGCGTGCGTGCCCAAGATCCCAAGAGGAGAATGGAAGAGAAGGGATTGTGGTATGGCCATCCCCTCTGGGGATGATTTCTCACTTTCTGTCTTTATGTCTCCCTCTCTGGCACGCACACGCGCCGTATAGCAAAAACCTCTCCAAAAAAAAAGTAAAATAATAATAAAAATAATAAGACTAAAGAAGGAAAGTTAAATAATAAATACATATGCTCAATTTCTGGGTTTAACCAATGGAAAAATTAAACTCCATATAAACAGAATCATAGTGAGGCTTATAGTCACATAACCATGGTATAAAAAATCCAAGTAAAAAAAAGTAAATGCTGTTTTTATCATTTAAAATACAAATTAACTTGAACTGAAATTTCTTAAGTGCTGAACAGTGGCAAAATTAAATAATGCAAGGTTTTGTGAAACTGACCCAGGTGAGAAGATTCCAGATTCACATCTGGAAACCTTGTTACGTGCACTGAGAACACACAGTCCCATGATCCAGGATGGATGGGGCTGAGGGTGGATCAAGGCACTCAGGCCTATTCGGATGCTTTCTCTCTCGTTCTTTGCCTGTCTCTCTTAATCATAAAAAAATTAAGACATTTTAAAAAGCTTTTATAATTTTTTATGTATAATAATCTAGATTTTAAGTTTTAGGGAATTTTATAATAAATCATGTCAGAAGTAGAAATTGGGAAGAAATATAAAGTTTTTATCTTATCTGTAGTTGTATCTATATTTCTAAAGATAAGCATATGAGAATGTTTGAAAACAATTTTTAATCTCTGGATATAAATAGATAAAATTTGAAATAAGCTTATGTTATCCCTGTGATACTTGGTTTAAAATGGTTAAATAAGAACATACACAAAATGCATAAAAATGCCATTTCACTATCCAAAGATGTTTCCATATGTGGCAAAGGAAAAGCAAAACAAAACAAAAAACTATCATCCATTACAAATGGGAGCCCTAAATATAGCATATGACTTTATTTCACATGCACAGCTTTCTCTAATGGTTTAAGAAAATTTTAGAGGAAAAGATATTATGCTCATAAAGAATCTGTTTCACTTGCTGAACAGACTCATTCTTCCCCTTACATGAGGCAACCAAGTTTAAATGTTTCATCAGCAATTCAGTCTAATTTGGCGAAAAACTCATCGTCTACCTCCCAATAGTCCTGATCCATCTTCATGCTTCCTGTTTTGTTTAATCGTGTTATCATTCACCCAATCAACAATTCAAGATCTTGGATTCCATTAATTTTCCTTCTCTCTCATCATGTCAGCAAATCCAATTTGTTTCATCTTGACTATTTAACTTTCTCTTTCCATCAAAACAACAGTGTCTGGGCTAGTATTAAAATGTGTTTGTATTGTTGCAGTGTTTTCTTACAGACCAACTTATTTGTAAAATACTATTTTCAGATCTATTCTAAGCCTTGTTGCCTCAGCAAAATTTTTATAACTTACCTCTAAATAATGACTGTATTAATTAATGCTTAAATATCACTATGTATAACTGAAGCTTTAAACATTTTTTTTTAAACAAATGAGTAGAGAGGGACCAGAAGATAGCATAGTAATTAAAATACTACTGGACTGACCCTGGTTTGAGTCCCAGACCTAGGGGCTTGGAAATCATGCTGGGTGTTTGTGGGTGTGTGTACAAAATTCTGAGAGGAGAATGAAGGAGAAGGGTTTGTGGTGTGGTTATCTCCCCTGGGAAGTGATTTCTCACTTTCTTTTTTCTGTCTCTCCAGCAAGTGTACCGGCCATATAGCAAAAAACTCAAAAAGAAAATTAATATGGAGATTTCTAACTGCACTGTTGTGATGATTTTTCTTAAAGTTGCCTGACTGCTCTTGTCGTCTTTCTTCACTGTCCTTAGTTTCAAAGCAGGAGCTAAAAGGGACAATGTAAAGACGTTACAGATGACGTTGGGCAAATTATCTAATCTCTTTGTGCCTCAGCATTTTTGTTTAAATAAGGCTCTTAACAACACTAACTCATAGGCTTGTTGTCATGATTAACTATGCATGTAACAACCTGTCACCATGGCTATTACATAAGAAGTGGCATTTTAGTGCCTTCCCTCATGGGATAACTTGCTGAATAAAATTTGAGAAAGAATTGGTTCTATACAGTTTAGTGTGTTGGATAAACTGGTAAAATGATCAAAATTCTTCTTGATAATTTCCAGACAAGGAAAGGCTCAGTCACTTATCATAAGAATAACCCTGGCAGGTGGCTTGCATTCTCACTTTCCCTCTTTCTCTTTCTCTCTCTCTCTCTCTCTCTCTAGTGAGCACATGTGCCTATAGTAAATTAAAAAATAATAATGATAAATAACACTAAATAAATCTTTAAAAAATAACCTTCCCTTCCCATCTAAACTGTGAAGGAAGAACTATGCTTGGATTGAACAATACTTATTGTGACAGAGTTATTTAATTAGAAATGCCTTAAAGATTAAATTTACACGCTGGCAAAAGCAGTTCAGCAAGCAATAAAGCTCATGACAGAAGCCACATAGTGTCAATAGCCACAGTTGTTCTTTGGAAATGTGTTGCTAAACTCCAGAGAGGAAGGTTTTTTAATGTGAGCTAGACCAAGGCACTGAGATGTTACAATTTTGGCAGTTCCTTGAGGCAGAAAAAGAAGGCAAATGATAGAAATTCTCCAAGGCTTGAGCTCAAAGCCACCTGTGTCTTCAAACTTGATACTTGCTGCTGGAGAGCAATTGGAGAATTATTTGATAACACCAAGAATAATCAGAAATAACATGAGACATCGGCAAACACACATCAGGAGAAAGATTAACACTTATTTTTTGTTTGAGTAAAATTATTGGGAGTACATAAATTGTCAGAGAAGTTCACATATAGAAAACATGGCCATCACTAAGGTGAGGAATAGCGTATTACCAAAATCCCAGAGGTCCTCCTTGTCTCTTTTTGCAATTACTATCTTGGAAAGGTAACACTGTTCTGAATTCTAACATTCTAGACAGTATTTTGCTATTTTTTAAGTTGAAGTTGATTTAGGAAGAATAATACAAGTTGTGCTCTGTACCTGGATAATTTTGTTTAATGTTATGTTTCTGAGATTTAAATATGCTTTTGTAGTTATACTTCACTCTCAGTACTATAATCTATTTTATTACTTGCTTGTATTTAGAAAGGGAAGAAACAAAAGAAGTGGGTAGATCTGTAAAAGTATGGTAAAAGGGATCTTTGTGATAAAACTATTCTGTACCCCGACTATGAATGTAGTCATCTGGATCTAAGTATGCACCAAATTTACATTGAACTGGATGTACATTAAAAACAAGTGTATGAAAAGCTGAGGAAATTTAATTAAGTTAGTGGGTTAGGAGCAAGGTCAATTTTCAGTTTAGTTGAGGTATGGTACTATAATTATGCAGAAAGATTACCATTTATAAAGACTCAGGAATGGCTTTCTGGTATCTTTTTATACTGTTTTTATGACTGATGTGATTCTATAGTGATCTCAAAATAAAAATTTTGACAAGGTCTACACAGCAAATACACACTTGTTATCATAAAAATTAAATCTACAGGTGCTGCTATTATTAATAGTGATGAAATAGATTATGATTTGGAAAAAAAGAACAATTCACCACAATAATAGAAGAAAATTGGTGGGACCAGCAGTTAGCGTAATGGCTATGTTGCTGGACTCCCATGTAGTCGACCACGGTTCGAGTCCTGGACCCGGTGGCTTAAACTCACGCAGGGCGCGTGTGCATGCGTGCCCAAGATCCCGAGAGGAGAATGGAGGAGAAGGGATTGTGGTGTGACCTTCCCCTCTGGGGGGGGTGATTTCTTGCTTTCTGTTTCTCTGTCTTTCTCTGTCTGTCTGGCGAGTGCACGCGCCCTATAGCAAAAACCTCTCCAAAAAAAAAAAAAAAAAGGAAAGAAAATTGGTAATATATTTCCTTATTTTGAGGACATAACCTCAAAATAAATGACAAAGATTGACATATTTATTAATAAATTAATGAAGGAACACCTATATTTTCTGAATTTAAATTTGTATTTTGGAAAGAAAAAGTTATTTCTGTTTATTTGTTTGATTCTGTTATCAGAGTAGGAGAGATTTCAATAATGTAAATTATTAATAAACTGCCTAAGACCAATAGGTAGACCATATAAACGAACAAGTTATCAATTGGATTTTTTCCAGAATACTTTAAATAGTTGTATTAACATCAGTTTACTATGAGTAGGAAAAATTAAAATAGCTCATTCTGTATAATTCCCTATAGTTCTGGTTTCAGAACATATGATCCTAGAATGTTGCATAGGTTGTAATAATACCTAAGCAGACACAATTCAGATTCAGTAGAAATGAATGCTTTTGGACTCTGCAAATGTTGTTTGGTCTAGTCATTTCCAACAGCTGTTTGCTTGTTTTCTTTTGAGACAGATTTTTGCTATAGGGCATGGGCATGTGTGCTCTGAAGAGACAAGAGATAGACTGAATACAATTTCAGGGGCTTAAAAAATGAGCTAATGATTTTGGGACCAGCAGCTGGTGTAATGGACATGTCGCTGGACTCCCACGTAGTAGATGCAGTTCAAGTCCTGGACCCAGTAGCTTAAAGTCACACTGGGAACGTGTGCGTGTGTGCCCAAGATCCCGAGAGGAGAAAGGAAAAGAAGGGATTGTGGCATGGCCATACCCCCTGGGGGGTGATTTCTCACTTTCTGTCTCCCTGTATCTCTGTGTCTCTCTGGCAAGCACACGTGCCCTATAGCAAAAACCTCTAAAAAAAAAAAAAAGAAAATGTATTAATGACTAACTTATCTTTTCTCACATTATTTATCTTCCAAACATCTATCATCTATTGATTATTATCTAATTTCCTAAAATATCATTGGATGTAAATTTAACTATAATTTGGTTTTAATTTATTCAATCACCAAATATTTATTGATAAGTTCTTACATGGCACATAAAATTCTAGGCACTGAGGAAAAAAATCATCACTGTCAAGTCCTCTCTATTTTCACAGTTACTTCTACGATTAAGAGGTTAGGATTTTACTGTTAAACCATTTTACTTAAATTTATGTTTATAACATATTTATACATATAAATGTATATGTCATGGTTTACCATGTATATATGTATTTTGTCATGGTAAACCATGTTTAAAATTCTGTTTAAAATATTTTAAATAATTATTTTATTTGACTTTATTTATTTTAATTTATCAGTGAAGGACAGAGTGAGAGAGAGAGAGAGGGTAAGTGAGAAAGCAAACCGCTGGGTCTAGGATTCCCACTGCCGTCGCCACGTGGGAGTCCATGCCCTTAACAACCCCGTCACTTGCCAACCCCAATTCTGTTTAAAATTTTACTGATACAAGTATTTCCTAAATATCCTGAAAAATAAATGAATGGCAAAAACTGCATAATAGTATCTATGAAGAAATGATTATGATTGAAATATTTCATTATCAGGGCTGGCAGGTGGATAAGGCAGTGGATAAAGTGCTGGATTCCCACATGGTTGACTGTGGTTTGAATCCCAGACACAGCAGCTTGAAACTCATGCCGACACATGTGTGTTCATGCTCTAAATCCCGAGAGAAGAAAGGATTGCAGTGTGGCTATCTCCCCTGCAGGGTGATTTCTCACTTTCTGTCTCTATCTGTCTTTCTGGTGAGTGTTTATGCCCTAAAGCTAAAACCTCTCAAAAAAAAAAAAAATCATGGATACATTTATGATTATCCCATAATTTTCACACCTCTAAATTAGGTTATTATTGGGACCAGCAGTTAGCGTAATGGCTATGTCGCTGGACTCCCATGTAGTCAACCGCAGTTCGCGTCCCAGACCCGGTGGCTTAAAACTCACACCAGGTGCGTGTGCGTGCGTGCCCAAGATCCCAAGAGGAGAATGGAGGAGAAGGGATTGTGGCGTGGCCATCCCCCCTGGGGGGTGATTTCTCACTTTCTGTCTCTCTGTCTCTGTCTGTCTGGCGAGCGCACGTGACCTATAGCAAAAACCTATCCAAAAATAAATAAATAAAAATAAAAAAATAAATTAGATTATTATTAACATAATTAGCATAATATATTATTAGTATTATCTAATTTAAAAGTGTGAAAATTAATTTAATAATTTAAGAGAAAATATACCAAACTATAATAGTGCCTTAAAAATATATATTAAGCAGGAATAACATAAAACATATGTAAGCATGTGTATGTGTGTGTGTGTGTATGCATATATGTGTGTGTGTGTGTGTGTGTGTTTAGAAGCCAGCTGTCATCATGTATGGGTTTCTGAGACCAAAGAATGATGCAGGCATTTTGATAGGGGATTTACGTAAAGTTCATCATCAGAGGTCATGTACAAATGGGAGGAGCTGGAATCAGGAGGACGGAGATACTCACACATTTATATCTAGACACTCTACTCTCCCACAGTAAGCTAGAACTTTGTAAAGGTACAACAGAGGAGCTAAAAAATAGAGTCAAACTTTGGGTTATAGTAACGCTAAATTTAATTGCAAAATCAGGGCATATAACTGTGTAAATGAATCAGATTGATTCCATTTATCTAAACTAATTCCATCTTGGGTTTTTCATTCTTCCATGACCTACAGTGACCCCTACTAGGCATAGGAGAGATTTCTTCTCAAATCAAGCTCTCTATAAATTCTTATCTAGGATAATCACTGACACTCTGATGATTTACCTTAGATGATAGCCTATGATACTTGTATGTGTCCACTGATTCCACTTCCCTTTGATAACTGAGGTCAGTGGAACCAAGAGCAGTCAGAGGTCTCACCAAATGACTTGCTCTTCCCCTACCTCCACAAGACAGGGGCTCTCATCTCCTACTCAGTCCTCACTTCCACTGAACCCAAGCCCAAAGCAGTCATGTCCTCAAATGGGAGACATGCCTTCCCAAAGTTCAACTCTTAGTTCTCAGCTCCTCTGTTGTACCTTTTAAAAGTACTGTGAGAGAGTACAGAGTGCATAGATGCAAATGTGTATCTCTGTCCTCCTGATCCACTTTGAAAATGGAAATTATGAGTTTAATTTGGTGCAAAAAATTTTGAAATCTATGCATATTTTTTCAAAAAAGGCATTTTCCATCAACTTTATGAAGGTTCTTTATTATAAAGGGTGTATTAACATGTTCGTGTGGTGTTTTTGTGGGTTTGTGGATGTATATACTTAGTATCACATATGTGCTACCCAAATTAAATATAAATAAAACATAGTAATATACTAAAATATTAATTGGGACTATAGATACTTTTTGATATGATATTTTTCTAACTTTCTGGTGAAATATGATTTTGTCTATAGCAATCATAATTGCTTACATAATTAAAATAAAAAATATTATAGACATACAGAGTCACAGGCATAAAGGCATCCCTGCTAAAATATGTTTTATCTTTATCAAATAAAATATTCTACATATATCTGACATTTATAAGAACTAATAAGAGTAGTTAAGGATAACCAGCTATAACCATATCCATAGGGCTTTTGTTCAGGAAAAAAAATAGCAATTACTGATACTGAAATTAGAAAAAAATTCTCTAGGGGACCTCATAGAAAAATTCCTATGCAATCTCATTAACTACATTCTTTTAAATCTTCCCATGAAAAGAGATAATTTCCATATGATTTTTTAAAAAAACAATGTTTCTCAAAACAGGGCATGATTATCTTCCAATATTCATTCAGCAAAAGTAATTACAAGCTTGACCAGTCTAGCAAGATCCAAATACATGGTTAACTGATGGTGAGAGTTAATCCAAAAAAAGCCTTATAAAAAAATAATTGGTATAGAAATACTGTTTTATTGCACATATGCCAGTAATGAAGAAGCAGATAAATTAGAAATTGGAATTTCCCTTTTAAACTGATCTCTTTATTCCCTAAATACCATTTTTAGTGGCAGGCTGTCTGTATGATTCACTGAATCTTGTTCTTGAATATATATGATATAAAAAAAAATATAACATGTTTAGTTCATTTGCTACAATAATAAAATTAAATAATATGTTATATCCTCTTATTTTGATTTTAAGCTGTCCAGTGCATCTTGAAGATATTAGGTCTGTATATGTGGAACTATTGCTGTCATTTTACACTTCTTGAAGATTCTGTAGTAGGAGTCTACTTTATTGTTCTCACATTCATATATAAGAAGATTGATTCTACTTTTGGACATTTAAAAACTAGTGTCATACAGCCCATAATATATTAGATGTGTGTGTGTTTGTGTGTGTATTCATATAATATATTATGTATATATTCCTATATATGTATACTATGTACACACATATAGTATATATCATTTATATGTATATATACATATACATATACATGTGCGTGTGTGTGTAAAGGTTTTAGACCTGAAATCATTATGCGATAATGATTAGAGTATGTGCATTTTAAATTTTGGCACATACCAGAATGTTTTTCTTTATACCTTTGTGCCTATTTACATAGAAAATATTGTTTGTAGATAGCTATTTGCTCACATTTTCTGCTTTATATCACTGGGGTAAAGTAGTTTATTTATTATTTATTTATTTATTTTATTTATTTATTTTTGAGAAGTTTTTGCTATAGGGCACATGCACTCGCCAGAAAGAGAGACAGAAAGCAAGAAATCACCCCCCCGGAGAGGATGGCCACACCACAGTCCCTTCTCCTCCATTCTCCCCTCGGGACGTTGGGCACACACGCACATGTGCCTGGCTTGAATTTAAGCCACCAGGTCCGGGACTCGAACCGCAGTCAACTACGTGGGACTGCAGCAACATAGCCATTACACCAACTGCTGGTCCCAGGAATTTATTTTTATTTACTATACATTTAAAAAAAATATTTTATTTTACTTTATCCATTTACTTATTTACTTTCAATTTGACCAGAGATGGACAGAGAGAGAGAGAGAGTATGCAGGCTGCCTGGTTCAGTACTTGAACTACAGTCAGCCATGTGTGGGAATCCAGCACCCCTAATCACCACACCATCTGCCGGTCCCGTTATTTACTATATATTTCTTCTAACCTTAACTGTTTTTCGATTTGTATCTCTTTGACATAGTGAACTTATTTCCTTTGGTTTTATACAGAAAATAGTGGGATTACTGGATCGTAGGGTGGCTCTAGTTTTAATATTTTGAAGAATCATTATACTGCTTTCTATAGTGAATGGCCGTATCCAATTTACATTCCCACCAACATTGTATAATATTTTTCATTTCTCTATGTGCATGACAGAATTTAATTGTTATCTTTTTGATAGCATTCATTCTAATTGTGGTGATAAATCTAATAGTGAATACGGTTTACATTTCTCTGAAGATTAGTAATGATGACCATTTTTTTATACACCTGTTGGCCAGTATGTCTTCTTTTTGAAAAATATCTCTTGTATATCTTCTTTTGAGAAATGTCAATTTAAATATTTTACCTATTTATAACTGGATTATTTATTCTTTTTCTGTAGAGTTTCTGTATATTCTAGTTACTATTCTCTTATCATTTATAGTTTGAAAATATTTTCTCCCATTGTATTGGCTAATTTTTCTCTTTATTGATTATTTGCTTTATAAAACCTTGTCAAATTCTATATAATCCCATTTTTCTTTTTTTTCTTTGTCTATCCTTTTGAAGTATTATTTAAAACCACCTCAGGCTAGGCCAATGTCATGAAGCATTTCCTCTATGTTTTCTTCTAACAGATTTATAGTTTCATATCCTACATTTAAATTATTTAATTTTTAAAAATTTATATGGTTGGAGATAGGGATCTTGTTTCATTTTCCTGCAAATATATTACTCAGAAATACTTATCGATAAAACTTTTTCTTTTCCCAGTGTGTGTTTTTGATGTCTCATCAAGAAATTAGTTGGCTATATGTGTGTGGATTCATTTCTGGGCTTAGTCATTTATTTCTATTCCATTCCATTGTTAAGCTATTTTATACCAGTGCTATGGTATTTTGTATATTATAGATTGTAGTATATTTTGAAGTCTGGTAATGTAATCGAGCCTTGTTACTTTTGCTCAGATTGCTTTAATATTGAGAACTTTTGTGATTCCACATACATTTTAAGGTAGTCTTTATATTTCTGTAAAGAATATCATGGTTATTTTTGTAAGCATTTAATTGAATCTGTAGATCAGCTTGATTAGCAGGACTATTTTAACAATATTAATTCTTCCAATCAGTGAACACAAAATATCTATTCATTTATTTTCTTCTTTTCATTGATGTTTCATAGTTTTCATTACAGAGATTGTTAACTACCTTACGTTAATTCCTATATAATTTATTTAGGTTACTTGGGCTCAGACTGGGATTCCAGTTGTTCCACTGGACATAGGTTATTAGCAGCCAGATATAGAATAAAGAAGCACCTCCCTAAAAGCATGTTCTCAATAGAGAAAGCTGCTGTTGTAACTTGGCTAGGAGTGATGTGCCAGCATGTGAGTGTAGTGTAGTGTTAGCAGAGCCTCAGTAATAGCAGAATGCAGTGGTTACTGGCCTGTGGAGTTGGATGCCCTCTGACAGTGACTCTAGTTTCAAGATTGCACAGCAGGAACACTTTGGATCATGGAAAGGAAGGGTCATCATATGGGCTTTTTCTCTGAAGCAATGCAGATGTGTATATTGCTGGCAGCTCTTCAAACTGGGTTCATGACCTGTGAGGGTTATACATGTCTCCAATAGCAAAAATTCTAAGTGTCCACAGCATTGATGAAGGTCACTGAGGGAGATATTTATGTCCTCTAATAGAAGACACTAATGTATTTTTTAAGAGATGTGCTAACTGAAGTTGAGTGCTAGAAAAACAGCTATTAAGACTCAGAAACAGAAAATCAGCTACAGTTACAGTCTGAAGTGACAGGAAGCCCTTAGTAAGTTACAGCCTTAAGTCCCCTCTAACTACCATGGCTTTGAATCCAAATATTAAAGAACTTGGAGTATGGATGGCTAGAGGGGTACAGGGACTAAGAGTTTTCAGGAACAAATATATTCAAGAGCTAAATAACAAAAGCAAGAGTAGAAAAGTATGATTTGTATGAGTGGAACACATAGCATGCTCTGGAAAGGAGGATCAAGAGAAAAGGAGAAAGAGAAAGGATCAGAACCCCCATTTTCTCTAGTTTTCTTCTCCCAACTCCTAGCCAATAGGATGGTGCCTGCATTCACTGAAGGCAGGTCTTCCTCTTTCAGCCAAAACGCATGCCAATATTGTCTGAAAACACTCTTTATACAAACCTAGAAACAATGTTTCACTAACCCTTCAGACATCCTTCAATACAGTCAAACTGATGCCCAAAACTATCACAATGCTATTAAAAAAAAAAATCCCTTGACAAGGCAGTTAAGGTGCTGGACTCTCACATGGCTGACAATAGCTCCAGTCCCAGACCTGGAAGCTTGCTTTCTCACTTTCCCTCTCTCTCTCTCTCTCTGGTCAAATTTAATATTAATTAATTAACTATATTTTTTAAAAGAATTTGTGTTAAAAAAGTTAAAATTCTCAAGCTGGCCCTGTAGTTTAGTGGTTTAGAGAAACATATCTCACATGACTGATCATACAGTTCAAGTCCCAGCCCTGGTAGCTTAACAAACATACTGGGCAGATGTGTGTGTATGCCTCAAATCCTGACAGGATGAAGAAATGGAAAAGGTATTGTGGTGTGACTATGTCCCACTGGAGGATACTTTCCCATTTCTCTCTCTGTCTCTATCTGGTGAGTCTTTCTACCTCTGGCTAAACAAGTGTATAAATAAATAAATCCATTGGAATAGATTTGAATAATAAAAATTCAAAGTTTTTGAATTTTATTACATTGTAATATTTTATTGCTTGTTTTCTTTGTGTATTTTTTTAAACATGATTTGTGATAGTTTTGCTTTGGATTTACTTTTTTTTCCCCCTAAATATTTGCTAATATTGGACCAGTCGGTGGTGTGATAGTTAAGGTGGCTGAATCACACTTGGCCGACTTTTCAGTTTGAGTCCTGGACCCAGTGGCTTGAGAAAACACGCTGGGTATAGTGTGTGCATGCCCAAAATCCCAAGAAGAGAATGAAGGAGAAGGGAACCTGGTGTGGCCATCACCTCTGGCGAGGGGGATTGTGCACTTTCCCTCTCTCTCTCTTCCTCACCATCTGTCTCTGGTGAGCATATGAGCCCAATAGCAAACCTAAAGAGAAAAAAGCAAGAGAGTTGGTAATTACACAAGCAAATAATGTCATTAAATATTGTTCTTTAATATAAATATTATCTTCTGTTGCATTTTTTTGATTCCTATAACTAAGATTTGTAATTCCTCAACCCTGTCTGCTTTTAGAAACAAAAGTTGCACTTAATAAAAATTAGTGTCTAGTTTTTTTTTTTTTTCTTATTTTGGAAATTTCTGTCTTATTTTCCAAAAATTTTGCATTATTCACCAAAACCGCCTATTGTTTCATTTTAATCTGCTCATATGTGCAATTGTATTAATTATCCTCAACTTTCTATAATTAATCCTGTTTAGTTTTGTCGTACTAATTCTTTTTTTTTTTTTTTTTTTTTAAGTTTTTGCCATAGACCACATGCACTTGCTAGAGAGAGTTACAGTAGGAGGGAAGGTGAGAACTCATTCCCCCCCCCCGCCCCCAGAGGGTGTGACCATGCTGTAGTCTCTTCTCCTCTATTGTCCTTTCAGGATTATAGGCACACATGCACACACACCTAGTGTGAGTTTCAAGCCACTGGCTCTGGGACTTGAATCACAGTTGATCTTATGGGAATACAACCTGAAACACCACACCACTTTTTGGTCTCTGTATGAATTCTTTAAAACACTTCTAAAATCACTTTTCTGATTTTTTTCTAAAATTGTTTTATCTGTTTTTATGAGTGAAATTGGTTTGCAAAGGAATGTGTTTGTGTGCGCTGCCAACAATTCTGTATTTCTTATACTCTCAAATGATTAATAAAACATGAAATTAATTTTTCTATGAAGGTTTAATAAAAAGGTAGTGCATGCATAAATATTTTAAGAGATAAAGATCTTAAATAATTTCTATCATAATTACCATAAGATAGTAAGGGGTAAAAAAAGTCTGTTGGTCTTAAAATGACTGATATTTTACTGTATCTTTAGTCTTTCTTCCCATGAGTATAACCCACTCTGACCATATGACAAAAAAGAAAGAAAAACAAGATTTTAAAAAGTAATTAAAGGACTGGCTGATGTCACAGTGTAAATGCATATCTCTGTGATGTAGGTTCCATACGGAAGATCATGGGTAATGCTCTCCAGTGCAGCCATACCCTCTGGGCATGAGTGCCTATGTTTCTGACTGGCTGGCTATGAGGGAAAGGGGTCCACGAGCTCTGCTAAGGGTGCTTCTCTCTCTCTCTCTCTGTTATTCTCATGAAACAAATAAACTAAAAAATTATGCAATTAAAAAGAAAAAAAAAAAAAAACTAGCCTAAGGTCCTAGTAAGAGATGATAATATTTAGCTAAGGAGAAAATTGTATTTTCAAAATTTATACTATTTATCAATTAAAAGGTATTATTTACAAATGTAAAATTACAGTTTTGCAATATTATGAGCTATTAGCAAAGCCTTATAACTTTCACAATCTTGTATCCATCTAAAAATTAGAGAAAAACTCATAACACTTCAACTTCTTATTGTTGCCAACACTGTCACTGAAGGAACACTGCAGTCATTTTTATTTTTTAATTCCAGTCAAGGATCATTCCAATAAATTCACTATTATAGCAACATTTACATCTTACAAAGGTCAAAACATTGTCTTTTTCTGCCTTGATTTTATTGAATTTTTATGAAAATAATTTAAAATAATTGTTTTACTCAATGAATGTCTATTAACACTGTAGAAAGTATTTCACCTCTCTTATCTTTCAAAGCTAGTATTTTGTTTCAATATACGTAAACATATCATTGCCACTGACATAGTAGTAATTATGTAGCATCACTTGATTTTTTGAATAATACTCAATTTATTATCATATTTATTTTGCATTATAAGCAAAACACATACTTTCAGCTAATCTCAGGATATTATCATTCAAATACTTTATTGATCTAAACTTTGGTTGGCAGCATAAAATATGCTTGCAAAAGTTAGGAGTTATAGATATTCATGGTAAATGCATGCTAGAAAAGAAGTGTAATACACTGTAAAGATATATGTGATTAAATGCCCTAGCTTTAAGAATAAATGTAAAGGAACCAGCAGATTGTATAATGATTATGTTGCTAGACTCCCACTTAGTGGGCCACGGTTTGAGACCCAGACCAGGTGACTTAAAACTCACTCCAGGCACGTGTGCATATGTGCCCAAGAACCCGAGAGGAGAATAGATTGTGGTGTGGTGGTGTGGCCATCCCCCCAGGGGGTTATTTCTCACTTTCTCTCTCTCTCTCTCTCTGGTGAGTGCACATGCCCTATAGCAAACCCTCTCTTAAAAAAAAATAAATAAACTTAGATATGGGCAGCTTTCTCAATTAAAAAAGTATTAAGTCAGTACTATATAATTAGTTTAGAAAACATTTGAGTATTGTAGATTTGAAACTTTTAGGAAAACACATAAAATGTATTTTACATTATAATATGCCATGGGAATTTATAACCCAAAACTTGGGATGGAACAGTGAAAAGAGCACAGTGGCACTCAAACTTTATCTTAGAGATTTTTTTAAAAAAGAAAAAGAAATATTTATTTTCATAGTTTTATTCTTTCCTCTAAGACTGAAAGAGAGAAATAAAAAGGCAGACAACCCAAGAGGGTCCTATGCCAACCACAGTTCACCCCCAGCTTCAGCCAGCATTATGGGCACATGGACACCTGGTGTGTTCAGGGAGGTATCTAGAAACGAACATGGAACCTTCCATGTGGGTCACCTCACAAAACATTGGGCCACTTCTGTGCCACTGCCCATTCCCATTTATTTTCATATTCTTAATAGAAAAGATTATGCATTTATCCCATTGGAATATGTTTTCAAATAATTAAGGTA
Source organism: Tupaia belangeri chinensis (assembly GCF_000334495.1). Taxonomy (NCBI): domain Eukaryota; kingdom Metazoa; phylum Chordata; class Mammalia; order Scandentia; family Tupaiidae; genus Tupaia; species Tupaia belangeri. The sequence continues at coordinate 370,585 of NW_006159715.1, read as the reverse complement.
AGAAAACCAGCAAATAGGGACTAGCACTTGTCATAATGTCTATGTCGCTGGACTCCCATGTAATTGACTGCGGTTGGAGTTCCAGACCCGGTGCTTAATCTCATGACGGGAGCCTGTGTGTGTGTGCTTGAGACCCTGAGAGGAGAATGGAGAAGAAGGGATTGCAGTGTGGCCATCCCCCCTGGGAGGCGATTTCTTGCTTTCTGTCTCTCTCTGCCTTTCTGGCGAGCGCATGCACCCTATAGCAAAAATCTCTCCCCTCTTCCTCCCAAAAAAATAAAACCAGCAAATATATCAGTATTACTCAAATGGAACTTATTTTCTGGGTAATCTAAACATGATTCTAACTAATGTATTGCCTGGGTTAATGTAGGTAGTCACTAAATATGGCAAAATGCTATATTTTATAATTCTGACCTGCATAGTTAATTTAAGACATCGAAACTTCCAAATATAAATAGAATGATTCTGAAGCACTGCATTTGTCTTAAGTTGAATTGCTTGCTGTTAGTATGAAATCAATAATAAAAGTTTATTAACCTTATAGACTTGGTGAATATAGGGTTGGCTACACAGAACAGTTCTACTAAGATGCAGAGCATTACAGATGACTCTCTTCTTCTTTGTGAAATTTGAAGTATAGATTTTTATTTCTAAATGTTGATATGGTTTGGGATTCAATTATCTTGGAGACTGATTCTCTATTCTTATCAGAGAAATGATAACTTGTGACTACCTATTGTTTCTAACTCAGAACAACTGAGAAAATATCGGTTTCTTTTAAAATATACTCACAGTTCAAAGTCCCTACTATAGAAAACATGAAGAATATAAACTCCACATCATAAATAGCTGGATACCATTGTTAATGAAATATCCCTCACTTATTGAATGCATACTAAGTGTCCAGAAAGCTCCTAGGGTTTTACATACATCCTATCTCACTTAGTCTTTAAGAACAAACTTAAAAGGCAGAACTAAGAGCCTCCCATTTAAACATGAGAAAATTAAGTTCATTGTACATGTATTTGCAAGGGTAGAGCTGCCAGTCTATTACAGATCATGTATTTTCAGCTCACATCCTTTTCTGCCTCTTATATCTATGTGCTTCAGAATTGACCTTGGTTGTCACAAAATACACTATGATTAAATGCATGTATAACAGGGGAAATATTCCTGCAACAATTTTAACTCACTAGGTGTTTTGACAATGATTCTGTTAAGTCCTAACTTGGCCAGGAGTAAAGTTTTGCATACATCTGCCCTCAAAAGCACACCTACAAGGTTTTAAAATATTTCACTCACAGTTCAGACTTAAGATCTTCCAGGATGTTAAATAAGTACTGAGTAGACAGCTGTGAAGTGGCAGGTACTAATAAGTGGAATTTTAAGAATATTAGACATTTAAGAAATCTAAGGTTGATGTTCTAGCCACTGAATGTTAAAAATGCCCATGGATGGGACCAGCAGGTGGCGTGGTTAAGGCGCTGGTCACTCCCTCATGACCAACAGTGGTATGAGTCCTGGACCTGGCAGCCTGCTTTCTCACTTTCTTTCTCTCTCTCTCTCATCAAATTAACATAAATAAATAAAGTAAAGTAAATAAATTATTTTTTAAAATGCCCACAGAAAGTCATACACCATTAATATGTCCGTTATATTAAAATATAAGTTTAATATTATATTTAACCATCATATTGCTTTGCATGTTTTGTAATTTGCTATGGTGCAACATTTAATCATAAGGTATTACTTTAAATGGAAATGATAGAAACTATAGATTGAGAATATACATAATTAGGACCACATCAGGAGATAATGAATAATACATTTAATTTAATTTTGTTTTCTTCCTTCCTTCCTTCTCCCCCCTTCCTTCCTCTCATTCTTTGATCTCTCCTTACTCTCTTCATTCTTTTCATTTCCTCTCTCTTTTGTTTTCTATTATTTTTATTCTCCTTCCCCTCTTTTATTTTCTTCTCTTCTTTTTATTTCTTTAATTTCTCTATGATCTTATTTCTTTATCTTTGTGTCTTTTTGTTTGTTTTTTAAGAGAGATATCTTTGCTATAGGGTGTGTGTGTTTGCTAGACAGACAGAAAGCGAGAAATCACTCCTTCGGGAGAATGGCCATCCCACAGTCATGTCTCCTCTACTCTCCCAGTGCAGAACTCAAACTGTGGTGGATAACATGAGAGTCCATTGAGGTAACTATTACACCATCTGCTGATCCCATTTATATCTGCTTATTGTGTATCATTATTACCTATCTATACAATCAAAGGCTGGGATTATGATCAGAAATATAATCTCTAGAAATGAAATTGATCGCATCAAAAGTATTCCCTAAATTTGTGAGCAATTATACTATTTTACCTTGTATGGAAACTTTCTGTTCTTATGTCAAAGTAGTAATTCTAATTTTTTTTTTTAATTGAAGGGTGATCAGAATGTTGCTTTCCCTCATATATTACTAAAATCCTTTCACTCTTAAAAGATGTACAACTATTAAGTGTTAATTAGAAATTACAGGGAAAGCAGATAGCATGGGGGTTAAGGCAGCTGGATCCCACATGGCTGATTGCACAGTTCAAGTCTCAGACCAGAAGTTTGAAAAACATGTGGGACATGTGTCCATAGGTGTTCAAAATTTTAAGAGGTGAATGAAGGCACAGATGTTGTGGTATGGCCATCCCCTTCTAGACAGCTTTCTCACTCTCACCTCTGTCTATCTCTGGAGAGCACACATGTTCTATAGTTAAAATAAAATTTAAAAATAGTCATTAAAATTATGATTAAAATAGTAAAATGCACTTTAAAAAAAGAGATTACAATAAAATAATTTGTAATTGCATGCTAACTTGTCAATGTTTTATGATATGCATGTCTTTTTATAATGTTTATTTATTTTTCTTTTTTTGGAGATATTTTTACTATAGGGCATGTGTGCTCATCAGAAAGACAGAAAGAGACAGAGAGACAGAAAATGAGAAATCACCCCTAGGGGGGATGGCCATGCCACAATCCCTTCTCCTCCATTTGTCTCTTGGGATCTTAGACAGGCACCCACGCACACGCCTGGCATGAGTTTAAGCCACCGGGTCCAGTACTCGAACCGTGGTCGATTACATGGAAGTCCAGCAACATAGCCATTACGCTAACTGCTGGCCCCCTTCTGCATGTTTATTTTAATAAAAACATTGCAAGATATCTTAAAATAAGAATATTTTAGGGAACCAGCTGGTGATGTAGTGGTTAAGGTGCCAGATTCATATGGTTGACTGCAGCTAAAATCCTGGACTCCGTGGCTTTGAACTCATGCTGGGTGTGTGTGCGAAAGTACCCAACATCCCAAGGAAAGAATGGAGGAGAGGGGATGGCGACATGGCCATCCCCACTGGGGGATAATTTTTCACTTTCTTTCAGTCTTTCTGGTGAGTGTATGTGCCTTATTGCAAAAATACCGCTCTAAAATATATAAATATATAAATAAATAAATAAGATGATTTTTAATATGCAGATTTTACTAACACATGATTTGATTGTTAGTGATTTTTTAATCCTCTAATATATTAAAGTTTACTAAGAAATATCTGATACAGAAATGAATTCAGATATGTGTATAAATTTTTTAGCATAATTCAGAAAATATTCAAGAATTTTATATCTAGTCATTGGATGAATGGGTGTAAGTCAGTGTACATAAAAGAATTTCAATTTTTTTCATTATGGAGCAAGTTACACTCTCAGAAACATTGTAAGAAATCTTTTAATGCTCACTATAAACTTTGCTGTTTTTATACTGTCATTAGGACTAGAGAGCACACTCACAAGAGAGAAGAGGAGAGAGAGAGCAAGAGAGAGAGAAAGCAACCCCGGGGGGACTTGTCACACTACAACCATTTCTCTTCCATTTCTCTGTCCCATCAGCATCCTGGACTCTTTTTTTTTTTTTTTTTGGGGAGGTTTTTGCTATAGGGCGCATGTGCTTGCCAAAGAGAGAGAGACAGAGAGACAGAAAGCGAGAAATCAAAATCACCCCCCAGGGGGGATGGCCACACCGCAATCCTTTCTCCTCCGTTCTCCTCTTGGGATCTTGGGCACGCATGCACACGCACATGCACCCTGCGTGAGTTTTAAGCCACCGGGTCCAGGACACGAACCGCGGTCGACTACATGGGAGTCCAGCGACATAGCCATTACGTTAACTGCTGGTCCCAGCATCCTGGACTTTTACACCCACACCAAGTGTTTTCTTCCAAGCATCTGGGTCTGGTATTCAAACCAGGATCGGATATGTGGAATCCTGCTCCCTCTGCACACACCTAACCCCTATGTTTTGGAGCTTGCCCTCACATTTTAATCTTTGACAATCATTTAGTTACATTTATCTCATTTTTGCACAGTCTTCATTATGAATGATGTATGTTTTTGAAATTTATCTTAACAGAATTATTTTAATCATAAATTTATGTTAAATTTAATTACATTGTTTTTTCTGTATTCATTACCATTGCCTAAATGCTCAGTATTTTTTTCTTAATATGTTCAATAGTATTCAAAAAATTTCTTTCTTTTTTTTTTTTTGTGAGGTTTTTGCTATAGGGTGCTCGCTAGACAGACAGAGACAGACAGAGAGATAGAAAGCAAGAAATCACCCCCCAGGAGGGATGGCCACGCTGCAATCCCTTCTCCTCCATTCTCCTCTTGGGATCTTGGGTACGCACGCATACGCGCCCAGTGTGTTTTAAGCCACCTGGTCCAGGACTCGAACTGCGGTAGACTACATGGGAGTCCAGCAACATAGCCATTATGCTAAATGAGGGTCCCCCAAAATTTCTATATTTAACTGATCTATCACCTTGACATAAGCTAGATTTGGACACAATGTAATATATTTATGTTTTTAATTTGTATCTTATTTTGGTTGGCTAATATTTTCTCACAACTTTGCATTTTTCTGTACAAATCAGCTATGGATGGCAATTTCATTTTTACTGTTGCTTTTGGTTTATTTTATGATTAAAGATATGGATTTTGGAATCAATGTATATTTTTTAAAACAAAGTATAAGTAATAACCTGTTCTTCAAAAGTTGGATAAAAGCCCACTTTAAAACCATCTACTGAGTCAGTCTAAGGTGTGATGGTGGCGGTGGTTGAATCCCAACATTACTGACCATGTAGTTTGAGTCCCAGACTGATGTCTGAGGAAAACACTAGGCACATATGTGTTCATGACCAAAATCCTGTATGAAGAGAGAAATGGAAGAGAAGGGAATGCAGTGTGGCCACATACTGTGTCTAGTGAGCACACAAATACTCTTTCAAATTCAAAACAAAACAAAACAAAGCAAAACAAAAACCTGCTAACAACATGTTGTTTGTAGGAGATTTCATAACTTCTTCGATTTCTTAAGTAGTTGGATATGAGGCCAGCAGGTGTTGGAGTGGTTAAAGTGATGGACTCACACATGGCTATTTTGAGTTTTGGACCTGGTAGTTTGTTTTTTCATTTTATCTCTTTTCCTACAGCAAATTTAAAAATAATAGCAATAATAAATAAATTAAATGAATAATTATTTTTAAAAGTAGCTGAAGATATTTCGACCTTTCTTAGTAATCTTAACTCAGTTTTTTTTTCATTGTTATTTTCTACTAAATTGGCCATTTTGTCCACGTTTTCACTTTTTTTTTTTTTTGGCATAAACTTGCTCATGCATTCCTTTAAGTTTAAATATAGCTATAATGTTAGGGTGTCATAGTTAATTTTATGTGTCAACTTGACTGTGCTACAGTGCCCCGATACCTGGTCACACAATATTCTAGATGTTTCAGTGAGGGTAGTTTTGGACGGAACTAGCACTATAATTGGTAGATTGAGTAAAGAAGATTGTCCTTAATAATGTGGGTGGGTTTCGTTCACTGAAGGTCTGACTAGGACAGAAAAATGAATTTCCTTGTGCAAGAAGAAATTCTACAGCACATAGCCTTCAATGGCTCTTAACTTCAACTCCAGTCTGCTTGCCCACCATGCAGTTTTTGTATTTACCAGCATCCATAATCATGTAAAGCAAATTCTTAAAATAAATCTATTTCTCTATTAAACAAATCCTATAGTTTTCTCCTATCTGGAGAATCTTGATTAATATAGGTGACTCTTTTTTTAGTCTTACAATTTTTATTTTTATATATCTTTGGCTATAAAATTCTTGATTGACTGCCCAGAATGAATCTTTATCTTATTAGTTCTTTTTTTCCTACAAGTACATGTAATATTTTATTATACTATTTTTAGAAATAGAAGTCTATTATTTCTCCTGTTGATTCTTTTTTCATTTAATTTGTTTTCTTTTATTGGTATAGATAGATATATCCAGAGTTCATTATGAACCCATTGAACACACTATGAATTAGAATGGACATGGAAGTAACCCATGCCAAGCACTTGAAAGAATATTATTTCTTTAGTGATGTCACTTATCTAACTTTAGAACACTCATCTAAAGGCCCTTGAAGAGCCTGAAAGCAAACCTCATTCAGATTTTTCTAAGGAAGAATCAACAGAATTTTTTAAAAGAATTATTTTATTTTATTTATTATTATTGTTTTCAATTTGATCAGAGAGATTAAGAAAGAAAGAGAGTGAGAAAAAGAGAGAGAGAAAGAAAGAGAGAAAGTGAGAAAGCAAGCCTCCAGGTCTAGGACTTGAACTGTGTTCTGCCATGTAAGAATCTAGCACCTTAATCACCATGCCACCTGCTGGACCCTCAACAGAATATTTTACTAGTACTATATTTGTTGTATTTTTAAAGTCCTCCCCCGAGGAAAGCCTACTTTCTTTTAAATTAATGAGTACTCAATGATTTTATTAGGATTCAGGTACTACTTTTCCATGACAGTAACTGATAACTAGCTTTCACTTGACAATTCAGCTCTCATTTTCTTTTACTATTAATGATAGATGGTACACACAAGTTTGTAGTCTATCCCTCTCAACTTCATATATTTTATTGGCATACACCATATATTCACTGTAGATCAAGGCACTCCATAGAATTACATTTACTCAGTTTCAGGCTAATTGGTACTACCATTTGGCCTCTGTTATCCTCGGGTTCTATCATGTCCATTGATATTTGAAAACATAAACCAGAAGAGTGTGTATTTATATGTGTGTGTGTTTGTGTGTATTTATTTATTTATTTATTTATTTATTTGAAAAATTTTTGCTATAGGGTGTGTGCATTTGCTGAAGAGCTTCTCGGAGACAGACACAAAGTGAGAAATCACTTCCTAATGGCAATGGTCACACCATAATTCCTTCTCTTCCATTCTTCTCTGAGGGTTTTGGGCACACATGCACATGCACCCCATGTGAGTTTTAAGCTGCCGGGTCTGAGACTTGAACTGCAGTTGACTATATGGGAATCCAGCAACGTAAACTACTATGCCACCTGCTGGTACCAAGCAGAGTATATTTTATTGTTACCTCTGGCTTAATGAGGAGAGGCAGTATAAAGTCATCTCAAAGCATATTATATTTATTCTACCAGTAACTATTTGTCTAAATTAGGTTTGTCATCTTGGGCTTTTAATAGTGAGTCCATTGTAACGTGTATCATTGAGTTTTCTTAGATGTTTTCTCTAGTAATGCTAGGGGCATCCTCATGTCTTCACTTTGTTTATTGTAGGATAGTGTCAGGCTCAACAGTCAGGGCCAGTAGGTAGCATGGTGGTTAAGGCACTGGATTCCCACATAGATGACCCTGCAGTTTAAGTCCCAGATCAAATGGCTTGAAATCATGACAGGCACCTGTGTGTGTGTGTGTGTGTGTGTGTGTGTGTGTGTGCTCAAAATCAGGAGAGAAAAATATAGAAGGAATGCACTGAGTCTATCCCCCAGGGTGGTGATATCTCACTTTCTTTTTCTCTGTTTCTTCAGCAAGTGTATGTGTCCTATGACAAAAAAATAGAAAAAAAAAATCACAAAACTTTTAAAAAACAATAATTTTATTATGTGAAACTTTACCAAATTTGTATATACAGTAATAAAGTATGTTTTCCTAAGTAAAATAACAATCTTGATTTAAAATTGATTAGAAATTTGAATAGGCCCAGTAGCATAACAAAGGGGAAAATACCTATCTATAAACAAATAGCAATAAAGAAAGGAAATGGTAAAGACATTTATAAAAGTAATTTTTGTGTACTCATTTAGTAATAGTAAAATCAAATAATATTTATAATATTTTTACATTTATAATTATAACTACTAAATATCTTATTTACATACTGGCAAGGGTTTTGATAACAATAATTTGTGATGTAATTTGTAAGCAAAATAGAAAGTTATAATAAAGATAATTTACCAATAATAACAGACACCACTTTATAGATAATAAGCTCTAAAGTCTTCACCATGGGAAATCAAGAGGATTAAACCAGAGAGGGAATGACATCCATTTTATTATGCAATATTGTAAGTTTTCTGTTATGATCACTAAGAAAACATGAAATAATTTTTATTATAAATAGTCATATTATAATGAGATAAAGTATATCCTCTGATGATATGACCTTTATATCTATAAAAGCTCGAATCTCTAAATTCTTAAGAAGTATATTAATTAATCTAGGGAAAGTGAGTACATACATGTAAAAAATGATATGTAATTCTTTCCTGTTAGAAGTAATAATAGTAGTTTTAAAAATTCAGTCAAAGTAGTGGAAAAATACATGTATTTTGGAATATGAAGATAAATTACTTGACTTTTACGAAGAAAGCCATACAGTCTTTTTGAAATGAAACAAGACCAGAAAAAAATGAAAGGAATATATCATATATCTGATGGCTCATATATGTTTATAATAATGTCAATTTTTCCAAAATTATATTGAAAGTTCAGTATGATTCCAACCTGAAATCGATTTTGAGACTTATGCTGTGACCTTAATGCCAATATGAAAGGTTCTTTGTTGCTTTTTATAAAAATAATTTTATTTTCTAATTTTTTATTTGCACTTAATTATTATACATCTTTATGTCATACAACGTGGTTTTCTGAGCATGTTTTCAGTGTGTAATAATAAAATCAAGGATATTACAAACAAAAAAAATCCAGAAATTATAATTATTCGAACAACAAAAAAAGCCGAACAACATTTTTTCTGCTGTTAATTTAGTTGAACTACACATATTAATCCAAAGTAATTACAGTACATAATAAAACTTTTCACAGAAAATTTTAAAAAGAGTTAATCATATATAAATGAAAGTTTTTTTTCATAAAACAATAAAGCTCCTACTATGATTATTTAATAAATGGGGAAGAGGTAGAGATACACAGAAATAGAGGGACAGAGAGGCATTTCCAATACCAAATACTAAGAAGCAAAGTGTCTATTACTACTCCCCTGCAGATTGTATTAATAAGGAAGCTCAGGTGCTTGCAGCAGCACAAAGGCCAAAGGAAAAGAATGATTTAAGGAAGAGGATTCCCACATAGATGACCCTGCAGTTTAAGTCCCAGATCAAATGGCTTGAAATCATGACAGGCACCTGTGTGTGTGTGTGTGTGTGTGTGTGTGTGTGTGTGTGTGCTCAAAATCAGGAGAGAAAAATATAGAAGCAATGCACTGC
>NW_006159715.1:337050-360763 GCF_000334495.1 Tupaia belangeri chinensis | reverse complement strand
GTGTGTGTGTGTGTGTGTGCTCAAAATCAGGAGAGAAAAATATAGAAGGAATGCACTGAGTCTATCCCCCAGGGTGGTGATATCTCACTTTCTTTTTCTCTGTTTCTTCAGCAAGTGTATGTGTCCTATGACAAAAAAAATAGAAAAAAAAAATCACAAAACTTTTAAAAAACAATAATTTTATTATGTGAAACTTTACCAAATTTGTATATACAGTAATAAAGTATGTTTTCCTAAGTAAAATAACAATCTTGATTTAAAATTGATTAGAAATTTGAATAGGCCCAGTAGCATAACAAAGGGGAAAATACCTATCTATAAACAAATAGCAATAAAGAAAGGAAATGGTAAAGACATTTATAAAAGTAATTTTTGTGTACTCATTTAGTAATAGTAAAATCAAATAATATTTATAATATTTTTACATTTATAATTATAACTACTAAATATCTTATTTACATACTGGCAAGGGTTTTGATAACAATAATTTGTGATGTAATTTGTAAGCAAAATAGAAAGTTATAATAAAGATAATTTACCAATAATAACAGACACCACTTTATAGATAATAAGCTCTAAAGTCTTCACCATGGGAAATCAAGAGGATTAAACCAGAGAGGGAATGACATCCATTTTATTATGCAATATTGTAAGTTTTCTGTTATGATCACTAAGAAAACATGAAATAATTTTTATTATAAATAGTCATATTATAATGAGATAAAGTATATCCTCTGATGATATGACCTTTATATCTATAAAAGCCCGAATCTCTAAATTCTTAAGAAGTATATTAATTAATCTAGGGAAAGTGAGTACATACATGTAAAAAATGATATGTAATTCTTTCCTGTTAGAAGTAATAATAGTAGTTTTAAAAATTCAGTCAAAGTAGTGGAAAAATACATGTATTTTGGAATATGAAGATAAATTACTTGACTTTTACGAAGAAAGCCATACAGTCTTTTTGAAATGAAACAAGACCAGAAAAAAATGAAAGGAATATATCATATATCTGATGGCTCATATATGTTTATAATAATGTCAATTTTTCCAAAATTATATTGAAAGTTCAGTATGATTCCAACCTGAAATCGATTTTGAGACTTATGCTGTGACCTTAATGCCAATATGAAAGGTTCTTTGTTGCTTTTTATAAAAATAATTTTATTTTCTAATTTTTTATTTGCACTTAATTATTATACATCTTTATGTCATACAACGTGGTTTTCTGAGCATGTTTTCAGTGTGTAATAATAAAATCAAGGATATTACAAACAAAAAAAATCCAGAAATTTTAATTATTCGAACAACAAAAAAAGCCGAACAACATTTTTTCTGCTGTTAATTTAGTTGAACTACACATATTAATCCAAAGTAATTACAGTACATAATAAAACTTTTCACAGAAAATTTTAAAAAGAGTTAATCATATATAAATGAAAGTTTTTTTTCATAAAACAATAAAGCTCCTACTATGATTATTTAATAAATGGGGAAGAGGTAGAGATACACAGAAATAGAGGGACAGAGAGGCATTTCCAATACCAAATACTAAGAAGCAAAGTGTCTATTACTACTCCCCTGCAGATTGTATTAATAAGGAAGCTCAGGTGCTTGCAGCAGCACAAAGGCCAAAGGAAAAGAATGATTTAAGGAAGATCAATTATTGAGATAACTTCTGGTAAGTTATTGGCATAGAACTGGTCCTTAGAGAAGTTTTGATGGTACAAGAGGAGAAATGCCAGTCTGTATTTGATTGGGTGATGGTTTGAAAAAAAGTATCTATATATAGCTCATTCAATAAGTTTGGCTGTGGAGTGGAAATAAATACAGTCTACCTGGAAGAGATAAATAGCCAACACAAATTCTTTCTTTGCTTTTTTTTCCCCTAATTTTAAAGAAAAATACAGTGTTTACTCATCTGCAAGGAAATTGGCCAACAAAACAATAAAACATTATTTCCCTTACTCTGTAAATAATATATGGAGATAAACAAAATGGCATTAGTTGTTTTATTATCTGAAAACTGTACTAAAAAGTACCATAGTCTTGATTAAATGTAAAATATAATGTTATTTTGTTTGTTTGTGTTCACCTTCCTTTCAGTAATAAGAGGACTTTGAAGGATTTATAATTGTAGCTTATTGAATATAGCATTCACAATGGAACTGACAGCCAATTAGTCAAGGCTCTGTTGCATTAAGTAAAACTGCAATTTACATGCTGTAATCAAAATGAAAAGGGAAAAACCAGCATTAGTTAAAAGATAAAAAGACTTAAAAATCATGTAGGCAACTGACCTTTGTTTCAGATGAAAGCATTTATGTACATATAAATACATTTAAGAGTAGTGGATATATCTTGAAGTCAATGGATAAAATAGCCAAAAGTTTATAATTATGTTGTTCATTGTGTTAGGCAATTATTGTCAGTTTTAATGCTTTGCCACTGTATCATGCCTTAGGCAAATACTCTCCGTGTTCATGAATATTGGAGAAAGCAAGTCATAAATCTGTAAACTGAACATAAGCATCTTTCAAGCTGTCTGGCCGCTTGCAGTGTTTGCAAAGCTTAACATATATTTTAATCTGTGCACTGCTGTTTTTATTTGGTGCCTTCCATCTTTCTGTCCATCTTCCTGGCTCCTGTCTTTTCATCGATCCATCATTTTTTCCAATTAAGGGCAAGCTGGATGACAGACATGACAGGCACTCACTGTCCAATGCCACAGATTCTAAGTAGAAATAATTACTGTGTACGGAACTGAGGCAATATACCAGGTCTGCCCCTACAGGGTCCCACGTCAGTCAGCTTGCTGGTTTGAATAATAGGCATGGAGATGAAATGAAGGGTGTAGGATACTGAATGCAATTTCTGAGATGTTTATCTAAGATAATCCTTTTTATTGCAATCAACTGGAGGTAAAATTGATATTCCCCTGAATTAATAATTGAGAAAAATCATTTAATAGTAGGTAGATGCAGGTACACTCTAAACAATGCTCCCTGGAAGGGAAGATTTTTGGGAAAATGCTATAGGCTTTATGTGGCAGAGATACCCTTGATTTTTCTCTTGTTCCAGGCATGTCATTAGAAATAAGGGAGCAGTAACTTGTGGCTGAACCATGATAATAATATCTATTTATTCAACTACAGTGAATTATGTATAAATAACAGATGAGACATACTTACCTAATTTATATATATTACCACATTTGATTATATACATTCGGTAAACTCAGAGATATTTTTTGTTTGTAACCCTATTATCAGAAACATGTTAGGTTTTTAACCATTAATCCATGGCTCTTTTAAGAGGAAAACATTTAGTTAGTTATCTTGTTAGAAATGCAAGTTTTGTAGGATTTGAAAGAAAAATGCATTAGAATTTCTTATGATAGTATATTGATATCAGAGTGATATCAGAGTAGACTTAAGCATTCATGTTACTTACTCCAGTGTGATAGACTGAAATGAATTCATGTGAAGAAGCAGGGGGCGACATTTTTCCACAGTGCCATGATTGTTTTTTCTAACACAATTCACTAAATTAGAAGGACCTGGAATTCAGCATGAGGAAATGACTGGTTCTGTGTTTGAGGCACAAAGGGACCATGAATTTGTTGCATACTGTAGTTCCAGAAAAACATAAACTACTAAAAAATAATGATATCAAGGTGAAAGGATTCAAGAGTCAAGTTTTGTTTGTTTGTTTGTTTTGTCGTAGGAAAAATACTCTCGTTGAAGAGAGACAAAGAGAGGGAAAGTGAGAAATAGCAGAAATATCTAGGAGGAATCACTATGGGGCAATCCCTACTCTTTCATTCTCCTTTTGGGATTTTGGTCATGTAAGCACATGTGCCTGTTATGATTTTCAAGCTGCTGGGTCTGAGATTCCCACATGGTCAGTCATGCGGGAACCTAGAGCCTTACCACTACACCACCTTCTGGCCTCAAGTGTCAGTTTTAATGAAATCCTATAGGCCAATAATAAGAATGTGAACAATTTTTGTAAAAATGAAAAAGAATATGACCATAGTTGATTAAAATTCTTTAAATGCAGAAAGTGCATTTATAAAGATATTTGTAAGAAGGGGTCCAGCAGGTGGCATGGTAGTTAAGTGTGTTAGATTCCCACATAGCCAACTGTGGTTTGAGTCCTGGACCTGGCAACTTGCAACTTGCTTTCTCACTTCTCCCATCCCCTTCTCTCTCTCACTCTGTCCCTCTCTGGTCAAATAAAATACATAAATAAATTTAAATTTAAAAAAAAAATTCTGTAAAAAAAGTCATTTCTGAGAAGAAAAATATAACAAATGAAAATGATAAAATAATTTGACTGCTAAAACAACTTATTACTCTGAAAATAGATAAATCATAGTAAATATCTATTTTATAATCTTTCCTTTTTTTTTTTTTCTTTTTTTGGAGAGGTTTTTTGCTATAGGGCACGTGCGCTTGCCAGGCAAACAGAGAGAGACAGAGAGATAGAAAGCGAGAAATAACCCCCCAGGGGGGATGGTTATGCTGCAATCCCTTCTCCTCCATTCTCCTCTTGGGATCTTGGGCATGCACACACACGCGCCCGGTGTGAGTTTAAGCCACCGGGTCCGGGACTTGAACCGCGGTCGACTACGTGGGAGTCCAGTGACATAGCCATTGCGCTAACTGCTGGTCCCTTTTATGATCTTTCTGATAGAATCTATATTTTGAGGATAATCAAATGGCTTTAAGGATTATCTTTCACTTTTGTTTGTTTGTTTGTTTGTTTGTTTGTTATAGGGGTCACATGCACTTGCCAGAGAGAGACAGAGAGAGAAACTGGGGAATCACCCTCAAAGGTGATGACAAAGCCACAATTCTTTCTCCTCCATTCTCCTCTCAGTATTTTCTCCTCACTTGATCACATGATTTTCAAGCTGCCAGGTCAGAGACTAGAAGCATGAAGCTGATCATATGGGATACATCAGCCTTACCCTTCTCACCACCTACTGGTCAAAGCATTGTCTTTCTTTGAAATAAATTATATCAAATAAATGAAGAAGAAATAATCAAATTTAGTCATTTGATTCAAATAAAATCTTTATCAAGTGAATTGATTCAGACAACAATCATAATGGCTGATAATGGATTAAGGTGGATCATTATTGGGAAGCAATATAAAGAAGGGGTCATATTGCCACCATTAGCATTCATTAGTTAATCTCAGTTATCAGAAATTAGTTACCAGCAACATTATTATGCTTTAGCTTCAAATTCCCTAACTCGTTATTTACCTCTAAGCCCTTGGAAGGACCAGAGCATCATATGATGTTTAGAATAATTAATTTTATGTATTTTAATTTGTGTGTGTGCTATTTCTTTACTGTTCTAAATAGTCAAAGCATAATGCTTTGACTATTTTTTTATTTTTAATCTTGTAAGCATTTTGTTAAAAAAAAAGAAAAAAGAGAGAGAGAGACAAAGGATATAGAAGCTTCAGGCCCAATATTATCTGCATTTATTTTTGATCTTATTTATTTATTTATTTTGAGAGATGTTTTGCTATAGGGTTCTCATGTCCGCCAGAGGGACAGATGGGACGAAGATATAGAAAGTGAGAAATCATCTCCCAGGAGGGATAGCCATGCTACAATACTTCTCCTTCATTTTCCTCTCAGTATTTTGGGCATGCATGCACATGCACCAGCGTGAGTTTCAAACCATAGTGTCTAGGACCCAACCATGGTAGACCATGTGGGAGTTTAGGGCCTTAACCACTACACCATCTGCTGGCCCCCCCATTCTTGATTCTAATCACTAGAGTCAAGACAAACATCTTCCCATGTTATGTGGTGGAATCACCCCAAATTGTCAACAAAATATTTTGCAGCTGAGTATATATAAGCTTTTATATCTAACTAAAATATTTAGAAAATATGAGAGATATAAGGACAAACTTAACTATTAAGGAAGCAACAAATTTTAATTTTTAATTTTTGCCTTCGGGCACATATACTTATCAGAGAGAGACAGAGACAGGTAGAGAGAGAGAGAAAGAATGCAAGATAAAGAGAGAAATAAAGCAAGAAATCACCCCACATGGGACACAGGTCACAATCACTTCTTCTCTCTTTCCTCTTGGGATTTCAGGCATGCGTGCCTGGCACGTTTCTTAAGCTGCTCATCCCTGACTCAAAGAATGCAGCCGGCCATAAGGAACCAGCTGCCTTAGCCACCATGCCATGGGCTGGCCCAAAAGCAATACATTAAATACAGAATGTGAAATATACTACAGAATAATTGACCACATTTCTTCTAAATTTTAAAAGATTAGGAAGAACAAAGAAGAAATAAGGATTTTCCTATAGATGATTTTTTTTCTTCATTTTTATATGACCATATCGACATAAAAATATTTATTTCAGGAAATAGTGAAATTCATTACAAATTGAATATTACATAATATTAAGAAATTATTAAATTTGTGACATGATAATGTGATTGCATTTGTATAAAAAATTTTCTATTATTATTAGATCATTGGGAAAGTCATGACACATTTTTCTATTTTTTTATTCAAAAATGCATCAATATTTTCAAAAATCATGCTAACATTAAAACTGACATAAAGAACAAATATTAAGGGATAGATTTAAAACTCATGAGAAAATGAAAACATTTGTTAAAACTGAATGGTAATTTCATGAATTCTTGAATTTTTGTTCTTTTGTGAATATTTGAATTTTTTCTTAACTTAAAAGACTTAAAATATTTTCTCTTAAAAATTATATCTACTTGCCTCATGACCAAGTGGGATTTATTCCTGTAATGCAAGAGTGGTAAAATATATGAAAATGATTCAATATGATACTGAGTATAATTAACAGCAGAAAAATCATTTCATGAAATTCAACACTTTTTCAGTAAAAAAAAATCAATACATTAGAAGTAGAAGAAAATGACTTCAAGATAATCAAGGACATATATAAAAAGCCCATATCTAACTTTATGTTCACCAGTGAAAGATTGAAAGCATTTTCTCTACTGTCAAAAATAAGGCAAGAATAACTTCTTTTTTCAATTCTGTTCAGCATGGTACCAGAAATTCTAACCAGAACAATTAGGCAAAAACCAAAGAAACCAAAATAATCTATATTAGAAAGGGAGAAGTCAAATTATCTCTGATCACAGATGTCCTGATTGTCTATGTAGAAAACCCAAAAGATGTCATCAGAAATTTGCTAGAACAACCGAATTCAGAAAATTTGTAGGAAACAAATTCAATAAACAGAAATAAGTTGATTTCTATACATAATAGCAAAGAATAGAAATAAAATTAAGAAAACAAGTCTATTTACAGTAATATTTAAAAAATAATAAAATACTTAGGAATAAACTTAACCAAAGATCCAAAAGTCTTGAATGCTGAAAACTATAAAAGATTTCTGGAGAAATAAAAGAGGACATGAATACATAGAAAGATCCCACATTGACTTTATATTTTTCAGATATCAATAGTACCCAAAGGAAAGTCCAAATTCAACATGACATCAAAGTCCCGTATAATCTATTTTTGCAGAAAAGTTTTACAGAAAATGAAAAATTTATTCTAAAATTTTTCAGAGGATCTCTAAATAGATAAAATGATCTTAAAAAAGAGAAAGTTTGAAGGCCCCATACTTCCTAATTTAAAAACTTAACTAAAAAATTACAATAATCAAAATAGTTTGGTACTAGAATTAAGACAGATATTACAATGGAATAGAATAGAAAGCCAAGAAAAAAGCCTTCATTTGTTTAATTGATTTTTGGCAAAGGCACCAATACTTTTCAATGGGCAAAGAATAGATTTGTTCAACAAATAGTGCTGGGAGTACAAGATATTCACATTTTAAAAAATGAATCTGGACCCTTATCTTAAAGCATATACAAAAATTAACTGAATATTGGTCAAAGATCTAAATGTAAGAGCAGAAACTATTAAAATCTTAGAATAAAGCATAGGGGGAAAAAGGCACATGACACTGGATATTACAATGATATATTGAATAAAATGCTGAGTAGAGAAAACAAAAATAACTTTGATAAGTTGAGTTTCATCAAAATTAAAACCTTCGTGCATCAAAGAGTACTGTCTATGGAATGAAAAAGGACTCAGAAGATGGAAGAAAGTGTTTATTACAAATCGTAAGAGATTAATATATAAAATACACAAAGATCTTCTGCAACTCAAAAATACGGGCAGGAGGATTATATAATAGTTCAGGGCACTTAAGTGAATATTTTTCAAAGAAAAATGAACATACCAAGGGAACTTTAGTATCGCTCTTTAGAAATTCAAGTTAAGACGGCTTTGGCATGCCATCTTACACTGATTGCAATAGCTCTTGTCTACAAAATATTAAATGGAAGATGTTGGTGAGGCTCTGGAGAGGCTGGGGCTCTTGCACATTGTTGGTGGAATATGAAAAGGTATGGGGCTGTGTTGTGTAGTATGAGTCCTCAAAAATTTGTATGTGCAATTGTCATGTGATCTAGCTGTTTTGCTTCTGCATGTGTGCTCAAAAGATGTGGGTATGGGACTCAGCTACTCAAACAACAAAGTTCATAGCATCACTGCCTCAGTACCAAGGAGGTGGAGACAACTCAGTTATCCATAATTCGATAAAAGCATGTGGCAAGTTGTGTAGGTACAGTAATGGCACTATGTTCTGTGATGCTGAGGCCATATGCGAAGGTCCAGGGCTCATTTTCCAAGGCTTCTTTGTGCACGTGGATGGTGGCACATACATAGATGAGGCTGTGGGTAGATTTCTCTGAAGAACCTGTGGGAGGGCGTGGTGTTCCCTTCTTATGAAAGAAATAGATACCGTATTTATGTGTGTGTGTGTGTATGTATGTATATTTTAAAAGATAATCAGAATGTAATTTTAATATATGGCAGACCATTGTTAAAGAATGAAAAAGTGTTTGGGACCAGCAGTTAGTATAATGACTATGTCGCTGGACTCCTATGTAGTCGACCACAGTTCGAGTCCCGGACCCGGTGGCTTAAACTCACGCTGGGTGCATATGTGTGCGTGCTCAAGATCCTGAGAGGAGAATGGAGGAGAAGGTATTGCCGTGTGGCCATCCCCCCTGGGGGGTGAGTTGTCGCTTTCTGTCTCTCTGTCTTTGTCTTTCTGGCGAGCAAACACACTCTATAGCAAAAAAAAAAAAAAAAAAACTCTCAAAAAGAAAAAAAAGAATGAAAAAGTGTTTGAGTCCTGAGTTTCACGGGGAAGGATACAGAGGTGGATGGTGATGGTGAGGTAGTGGTTGCACAACAGTGTGCCACAGAACCGTTTGGTGCCACAGAACTATGTCATTGCTCATGGTTAGAATGCTGATTTTTTGTTGTGTTCACTTTTCTGTAATAGAAAAAATGACAAAGTAAAAATATTTTTGTAAATGAAATAAAGTTATATGCACACACACACACATACACATATATATGTATTTTATATATATATATATATATATATATATATATATATACCATATATGAAAGTATTATAACAAAAAACACTGTCCTATATAGTTTTTTATTTGTATTTCTACAGTCACAAATTTAACTCTCTTCATAATTCCTGGTGCTAAACATGTATTGCTGCTTTTCACACTTATTAATCAGTAACACATGTTCTTTAGGTATTTTTTTGAATTATGACCTTTCAAATATTATGTCAAACACAGACAATACTGGTTTCCTGGTGGCTATGTGAGCTGGGTCTTTCATGGCCGACTGTGTGGTAAAAGTCCTGGACCCAGAGGCTGGAGAAACACACCAGATATATGGGTGCATGTGTGCCCAAAATCCCCAAAGGGGGGAGAGATGGAGGAAAGGACAATATGGGGTGACCATGTCCCATGGGGGTAGGAAAAGACACTATGGCATGATCATGTTCCATGGGGGGTGCTTTCTCCTTTTTTTTCTCTCTCTCCTTCTTCTCTCTCTCTCCCTCTCTCTCTCTCTCTCTCACTCTCTCTCTCTCTCTCTGTGTGTGTGTGTGTGTGTGTGTGTGTGTATGTGTCTCTCACTTCCTAGTGAGTACATATTCCCTCTGGCAGACTGGGGGAAAAAATAAAGAAACAGACACTGCTGAAAAAAAATAAGTAAGAAAGAAATAAACAAATAAAAAAATCTATCATCTGTTATGTATGTACTTAAGCCAGTGGTCAGCAATCTTCTTTAAAGGCCAAATAGTAAATATTATATATAGACATTGTAGGCCTTATGAAGTTTGTTGCACTCTATAACTTTTCTGTTGTCAACCAAAAGCAGCTATAAACAACACATAAAAGTGGGAATGGCTAGTTCTGACAAAATTTTATTTACTGTAACAGCCACGGTCTTTCCCTGGGTAGTTTGCTGACCTCTGGTCTTCACCAGCACGTCAATGTTCAAGAACTTCTCTTCTTTCACTGTTCACTGAGACTGGCAGCTAGAGAATATTTAACATAGGTGTTCCTATGAAGGTAGTAGAAAAGAGTCCTCAATAATAGCGAAAGTCATGGTTGATGCTAGAGACCTTTCCAAGTATATTCCTCTCAAATACAAAGTAGGATTGTGCTTTTCCATTATTTTTAAATTACATGTTGTCATGTGACTTTCTTTGACCAATGAAATATGAGCAGAGTATTATACTAATTTACATCTAGGAATTTTTAAATCTGTTAATAGTTGTGACTTATCCTGCTTCCTCCCTACGGTGATTGTGTGTCCAAGTTGAGTCTCCATTGGTTTAGATTTCTGAATGAAATTATAGACAGAAAGTTCCTATAGTACCAAAATAGACATACTTAATTTTTTTTTTAGACTTTGTTATAGGGCATGTGTGCTCACCAGAGAGAAATAGAGAGAGAGGGAGAGACAGAGGGAGAGAGAGAGAGAGAGAGAGAGAAAGAGAGAGAGAATGAGAAAGCAATCCACTAAGTCCAGAACTCAAATGTTTAATTTTTAAGAAATAAATTGTGGTTTAAGCCAATTAGATCTTATAAATTCTCACAGCATAATTTAATCCATTTTGTGCAATATACTGTTAGATTAATAATGTGCAATTTATAAGAAAGTTTCATTAATTCAAAATCTTGGTTTGCCAATCTGAAGCAGTGATTCATGGAAGACTCTATTAAAAGGCACCAGCAGGGACCAGCAGTTAGCATAATGGCTATGTCGCTGGACTCCCATGTGGTCGACCGCAGTTCGCGTCCAGAACCGGTGGCTTAAAACTCACACAGGGCGCATGTGGGTGCGTGCCCAAGATCCCGAGAGGAGAATGGAGAAGAAGAGATTGCAGTGTGGCCATCCCCCCTGAAGGGTGATTTCTCGCTTTCTGTGTGCTGTCTGTCGTGCGAGCCGTTGCATTGGAAAGCCAAAAAAAAAAAAAAAAAAAAGGGACTAGCAGGCTTTTCTCTATAGGTGTGGGGATAAAACATTTAAAAAGTCCAAGTCTTTATGAAGCAGACATAAGCAGCATCATACATGTTATTGTAACACAAATAAGCCCAACTTGGCGTCTAACTGGAGCAGAATGTATCCTTGTGATTTCTGTATCTTCTATTTATATCTGGATTGTCCAAAATAAAATTGACCTTAGTGAGATTTTAGACTCACTGAAAATGTGGTCCCCTCAAATATTTAGCTCATTCTCATACCCATTTTCATTCACCAGTATTTCTGAACTCTCCTGATACACTCCTTTAAATTTTGCTCTTAGAAATTCATACCTTTGAATTTGAGATTACTATTCCAAGCCCTTGAGTAGGTAGTGAAATAGCATGGAGAATGAAAAAAATAAGGTTTACAGCACATATCTGTTTTCATTACACCAGTTCGCTTTTACAAGAACACAAGTCTATGTGTACTCATGTGTCTGCTGCTCATGTAATACGGCTGTTTGCTCACAACTTTAAAAATGTAGGGGACCTAGACAAAGTGGCACAGTCCGTGGTGAACTGGATGGCAGTGCTGGAAGCCACATAGCTAGTCATGGTTCGGATCAATCTAAAAACATGCTGGGGAAGCACCAGGCTGCCCAAGATGAGAAAGGGCCTCATGTTGTGACAGCATCCTGTTGAGTGCTTTCTCTCTTTCATTCACTCTTTCTCACATGCATGCATGCACATTCATAAGCTCTCTATCAAAAACAAATGGATGCAATCCTCAGAGGATTTTGATATGTTCTTTAAAGCTTATCTCTTTTTCTATATTTATTGAAATCTAATTGGCAAATAAAATTTATATTTTTAAAAGTACACAGAGATGTTTGATATATGTGTACTTTAAAAAAATAATTGTCTCATAGTTACCATTTTCTTCTTTCTTTCATTCTTTCATTCTTTTGGTTTGTGATAAGAATACTTGAAATTTACCCTCCCATAAATGTCAGGTATACAACATAGTTTGGTTAACTATTAGGTCGTCAGGAAAGTCACGATGTATTTTTCTGTTTTTGTAGGCAAAATGCATCATGACATTCTCAGCAACCCAGTATAATCACCATGCTGTACATTAGCTCTTCAGAGCTCATATACTTTGCATAACTGAAACTTTGTACCGCTTGACAGGTATGTCCCCATTTCTCCCTCCCCCAGCCTTTGCAACCACCACTCTACTCTCTGTGAGTCTGTTTCAGGTTCTACACCTAAGTAAGATCAGGAGCATTGACTTTCTGTGCCTTCGCTATTTCACTTGGTGCAATGTCCTCCAGGTTTGCTTCTGGTGCACACGGCAGGATTTTCTTCTTAGTTAAGAAATGATATTCCCTGGTGATTACTGATGCTGAGTGCCTTTTACCTGGTGACAGTGACACCAAGAGGGTGGGGGGTAATGGTGGTAGCATCTCTGGCACTGGCACAGTGGTGGCTCCAGTTGAGGGTATGCAGTGACCTGGAGCTCCTTCAGTAAGATCAGTGTCCATAGACACTCTGGGGGCCTTCAATGGCAAGGCTGCAAGGTACTCTTGCTTTTCATTTTCCTTATGTCATGGTCAAAGAGATATCTCACAGAACAGAGCTGTGACAACCTGGGGCACGGGACGATACAGGTAGAATGCTTTCCACACGCATCTGTGTAACCTTTCTGTTCTTGTACTCCGCTGGCTTGCTGCAATTTTAAATTGTATTCTGGACCTCTCCCAAAGCTATTTTAAGCCAGAGGTAGTTGTTTAATCATTAAGTTGTTGATTTTTAAAGGGTGAGAACTGAGAAATCCCTAGTTTACTGATATATCCATTTCACTGACAGTGTCCTACAATATGCATTTTATACTGCTAATTTTACCACTACTGAATGTGTAAAGGTTAAAGAAACTAAGTAAATGGTTGTGAATGCAAGATACAGTGTGGGAAGAGGGCAGGTGAAGGAGTAGAGTCTGAGGAAGGACATTAAGGAGAAAAATAGAGAGGCAAGGCATTTATGGGACAAAGAAATAGGTTACTGTCTATTGAAGATAACATTCTAGTATGGTGAACTGGACTGGTGAGAAAGGTACACATGTTTGAATACTCACTTTGTAAGCTAACTAATGGGATTGAATGTATAAAAGAAGTAGAAATAAAAAGAAATTAAAAAAAACTACTAAGGCATGTCAAAATAAAGTCATTTTATTAAACAAATAAAAAATGAGGGACTAAAATCTCTTCCTTTCCTCTGCCTGTTGAGAAAGCTCATCCCAATTATAAAATATAGTACATTTGGGGCCAGTGGTTTGCACAGTGATTAGTGCATTGGATTCCCACATGGACAACTGCAGTTCAGGTCTGGAACTGTCAGCTTGAGAATCACTCAGGAGGCCCATGTGTGTGCATGTCCAATATCTTAGGAAAATGGAGAAGAAGAAATTGTGGCATTGCCATCCCCTCTGGAGATGATTTCTCACTTTCCTTCTCACTGTCTCTCTCTCATAAGCACACATGCCCTATGGTAGTAAAAAAAAGTACAGGTGTTATAACTGTATTTCACTTTATCCAGAAAGGAGCTTAGAAATCTAAAAATAAATTTTACTAAAAAGTAGAATGAAAGATATTTCATTACATATTGTTAATTCATATAGTTCACTATTTCATTATCATACTTGATTTTATATTAAAACTATAACCTTTATATTAAAGGTTGTACATTTTTAAAAAATAAACTTTAAACCTAGTATTGGCTACTTACAGCATACCAATTGGAATTCAGAATTTAATGTACCTGATCATTCTGTAAAACACAGCATTCATCATCTCAGTTTATGTGTGCAAAACGGAGAGGATCTTATTACATATTCCTTGCTACAGG
Organism: Tupaia belangeri chinensis; assembly: GCF_000334495.1. Classification (NCBI taxonomy): domain Eukaryota; kingdom Metazoa; phylum Chordata; class Mammalia; order Scandentia; family Tupaiidae; genus Tupaia; species Tupaia belangeri. The sequence continues at coordinate 346,457 of NW_006159715.1, read as the reverse complement.
TATAGACAAATTATGATGACAGGCTGTGAACCCAAAAACTATATTTAATGGTCTATTAGAATAGGTTGAACATTAGGAGTGAAAACATTTATTGATAAATTTTCTACTTCATGCTGTGTTGGGGAATGGATGGCGGAGGGAACCAACTTCTGACAATCAGTACACCCCAGGGAAAACATAAACAATAAATGTCTTTGTAACCTTTGTCACCTCCTATTTGCTTTACATTTTGCTGTTGGTTTTATGAATAAGAGCTGGATTCCAACAAATCTCTGCAGGGTTCTTTGGCTTCTCTTTGCTTTGCACTTCTGCAAGTAACACATCGCCTGGAGACTGTCAGTGTTGATCACTGTATGTATATCCTAAGTCTTCAGAGGTCTGCAGTGTGGGCACAGACAAGACAAAAGTAAAGATCCCACACAATTTTAATGCATTCTTCAAATCTCATTTTAGGAAAATTTGTCCCAAGATCAGTGTATGTGAAGTCTTAAGAAAAGTCTTAACATCTGCTTGAGACATTGATGTTTCAGACTTCAAAGACAACAGATGTAACAATCTAGTTGACTCATGGAATGTCAGGTGAATCAGAGTCAAGAAATATCAGTAATGTTATTCTTTAATTCAAGTAAATAGATTATCTGAGGTGTTTCTTAGCATGCATCTGTTTATTTATTTTTAATGTATAAGTCTGTCAGTTGAAGTAAAACTTAACAAATTCCTGGATGCCACCTGGAATCCTAGTGTCTTTTATATTACTTTTTGTGTCTAAAAATGCTTAAGATATAAACATACACATTTTCATTTGATATTTTAAGTACATGCAATGTAGATAAATTGACATAATAGATACATTTTGATTTTAAAAACATGAAGAATCAAATAAATTAGTTTATTCACTATGCTGGGAGGATCAAAATGAAAGAAATGGTTGAAAATAAGCAATATATAAGAAAAAACAACAGTATTTATTACTGAACCTAGAATCATCTATTATATTAATATTATTTAATATTTATATGTACCCAGATAAAACAGGTTTTTTTAGTAATTATATGACAATCTCATAAGTGATATAAAATTCAAATTTGCTGACATAACAGGAAATTCTATTTACACAACAGGAAAGTTCCATCTGAAATATTCTATTTAAATGAAGAACAACAAATGTGGAAAGGACCTACCAAGTAGTAAGCTGGCATAAAATATGTGTTCAAAATATGTTTCTGTTCCGTCAGGTGGTGTAGTGGTTAAGGTGCTGGACTCCCATGTAGTTGACCACAGTTTGAGTCCTAGACCTGGTGACTTGAAACTCATGCTAGGCTCATGTGGGTGCGTGCCCAAAATCCCGAGAGGAAAATGGAAGAGAAAGGATTACCATCATGTCCATTCCCCCAGGGAGTGATTTCTCACTTTCTATCTCTCCAGCAAGCACATGCTCCCCAGTAGCAAAAAATTTTTTTCAAAACAAACTAATACAAATATGTTTACTGAATAAACTATACAATGATTATGAATCATTGGCAGGCAAAAGAAAATGAATGCATTATATTCCAATTCTTTTGAGTCTGAATCACCAAATACTAATATTTGCTAGATGTTATGAAGAACATGGTATGTTCCAAGCTGCTTTTTTCCCAGTCTTGTACACACATTAACTTATCCTCTTCCCAAAAGGGATGGATATATATATGTGTATATATATATATATATAAATTATTATGTGTTTCTAAGTTTGATTACAAATTTCTTTTAATTAAGTACTCATACACATCATGAGTTCGAGCTGTTGTCTGGTCAGAGAAAATCCGTAAGCACAAGGTAGCAGTAGCATACAGTGAGCTTTGCTTGGGAGGTACTTGGGCAGATTGCAGGAGATGAGCATCCCTCACCACAGAAGACCACACGGAGACTACAGCATAGACTACCTTTCCTAAGAGGAAGAGTGAGGGATTTCATGGGGGTGAGGGCAATTACAGAGGAGGCTTACATGAATATCCACATGCTGATACTTCCCAGCCAGATGGGGAGTTTTTGAGACAGAGATATCTAGTGGGCAGGTTTTGGAATCATTAATTGAATCTGAGTTCATCTTGGTACATACTGGGTACAGTTTCACAGGTTATGCAAAGCACATGAAGGAGGCAGGCTCTACATGGCTAAAAAATATTTATTTTTGCTATATTTAAAGCACTTAAATGAATAGGAATTTGGGTTTTGTACCAACACACTTTCAAGTTAATAGTCCCTCTGTGTTAAGAAGAAGAAACAATATAGTGTATAATATACAGAGGTAATCTTTGGCTCATTTTGATAATATCAATAAGCAATTTTTATTCACCATTAGTTATAAAAATCACATATTACTGGTTTCAGTTATTTATCATAATAGATATATAGATAAATAGATGATAAGTAGATCAATAGAGAGACTGATGAATACATGATATGTAGAGATGCATCTCTGTTCTAGATCCCTCTCTCTCCCTCTCTCTTTTTATCTTTGTCTTCCTGTACTGTATTTTCAAGAACGCATATACACACACATGTAAACCCTAGAACTAGCAAAACCGATTATCTTTCTATATATGCAATTTTTCAATCAGTTTTCCTTAGAGGAATTTTTTTTGTGTGTGTGTATTGATTTAAGACATTTGTGTCAGTTGCTAGGACTGCCACAGATAACATGGCCTAAACAATGTACATTTATTTATTCTTAGTTGTGGAAACTGGGAGTTTATAGAGGTCAAAAAGTTTGGATTCTCCAAAGATCCCTCTCATTTGTTTATCTCTTCACATAAGGATGTCATTATTTTCTTTTTAAGGTTTTTGCCTTATGGCATGTGCACTTGCCGGAGAGAGGGTGAGACAGAGACAGTGAGAGGGAAAGTGAGAAATCACTCCCTGGAAGATAGCCAGGGTACAATCTTGTCTGCATTCTCCTCCTGGGGTCTTGGGCACACACACACATACGTACTTGGCATGATTTTCAAGGCACTAGGTCCAAGACTTGAACTGCAGTTGGCCTTATGAGAGTCCAGCAATGTAAGTACTATGCCAGATGCTGGCCCCAGGGATACCACTTTTATTGGGATTATTGGGATTACCCAGTAAAATCTCAGGTAATATTAATTACCACCTTAAAAACCCCTTTTCCAAATATAGTCACATTAGGGGTAAGCACTGCAAGCTAGATTTCTGGGGGACGCAAATCAGTTCATAATAGCCTTTACCTAGAAATTGCCATTATGCTTGCGACATATATATATTCCCAACTACCAAGTGAAGTAGCCATCATATTAACAATTCCACATAATTATGAAGACTATACTTAATTGAGATCAACCAATTCTATTAAAAACTCAATGAAAGTGAATAAATTGGAAGGATCCTTGGAGAAATGAGAAGGAATGATTACAAGTGGTTAGAATCATTCAAAAATGAGTCAGAATAGATCAAAGATCTAAACATAAAGACTCATACTATAAAACTACTGGTGGAAAACGAGGAGAAACTCTTGAAGTCAGTGAAGCAGGTAAAATTTTCTTAAACTCCTAAAGCACAGGCAATAATCTCAAAAATATATAACATTAGGACTACATTAGGCTGAAAAGCTGTACAACAAAGGAAAAAGTAATCAGAGTAAAGAGATAAGCCTCAGAATGGTAGAGAATATTTGCATCAAATAAGGGACTGATAACCAGTATATATAGGGAACTCAAGCAGCTTTCCTTTCCTTGGGGGGAGGGGGGTTCAATTAAAAAGTATGCAAATAAACTGAACACTTTCCAAAGAAGATATGTGAAGGGTCAAAAAGCATATGGAAAAAATGTCCACTGTCTCTATCATAAAGAAAATGCAAATCAAAATCACCATATCATTTAACCCCAGTCAGAATGGCTATGATTAAAAAAAAGAAAAAAGAAAGAAAGAATGACAATTTTGGTGAGATTGTGGTGAAAGGGAAACTCTCTTACACTATTGGTGGGAATGTAAATTAGTACAGCCACTGTGGGAAACAATATGAAAGTTCTTTGAAGACTTACAAATAGAACTTCCATACAACCCAATAATTCCACTTCTGGGTATTTGCCCTAAGGATAGAAAAACAATCAGACAGATACATGCACATTCACGTTTATTACTGTACTGTTCACTATTGCTGAGGCATGGAATCTGCCTAAGTGCCCAATAACAGATGACTAGATTGAAAAAATGTGCACACATACACTATGGAATGCTACTCAGCCATAAAAAAAAAAAAAAAAGATATACTGTCATTTGATACAAAGTGGATGAATATAGATTTAACGCTAAAGGAAGAAAACCAGACTATGAAAGACGGACATTTTATGTCTGCTCAATATATACTGAATGTCCGCATTTTACGGCAGAAACTGAAAGATTGGAAGATATAATAGCAGAGAGAGCAAGTGCAGATATCAGAGACTATATAGGAGGGGTGAACAAATAGGGATGGAAGGAGGGACTTAGGAAAACAACAACAAAATATTGAACAGACACAAGATTGGAAAGTTATTATGTATGGTAATATCTTTGACTTGCTTGACATAAAATATATTTATATATTAAGTACCCATGTCATATGCTGTAAAAACAAGCAATGATTAGCTATAAAAGAATAAATAAATAAATAAATAAATAGAAGAAACATATCAAAAATAAAACCTATAAAAATAAAAACAAAAAGTAATCCAAATTAGTTAATTCTATAAGATGTATCATTACCCATAAGAAAAAAAAAATAAACTTCATGGAAAAAAAGAAAAACAAGTAGACCCCAAAATAAGAGTATCTTTAACTAAGCCATCAAGATACTTTGTGGCCTTTTGAGATCCAGATTTCAAAAAATTATCTTCTAAATAAATTGTAAGACATCATGAAAATATGTATAATGTCTATCTTTTGCTACAATAAAAAAAATACCACAAACTTATATACAACAAACACTTTCAACAGTTCTGGATACAAGTTAGTCCAAGATCAAGCAACTCTCAAGTTTCAGTTCCTTGGTAAATTCAGTTTTTGGTGAGGGCCAATTTCCTGCTGTGCTTTGAATTTTGGAAAGAGTTGATAACAGAACTCTCTGGGGTCCATTTTTTAAGGACCTTAATCCCATTAATGAGGACTCCATACTCATGACATAATTGCCTTTCAAAGATCTTCCATCCTAATACCTTTACTTTAGGTTTTATCATTTCAGTATAGGAATTTAGGAGACACATTCAGACCATCGCATTAACTAAATGTAGATACTATTAAGGATTTATTAAATTTGTACATAATTTTTTGTTTTGTACTTTTTTTTGTTCTGTACATAAAATTTTGCACATAAAATTTCTTTTATACATAACATTTATGCTTTATTTTTTATGCTGACATTTTATCTTTCCCATGACACAGAATTGCACAAATAATGTAAATCAGTTGTGGGAAAATCAAACTCAGTCGACAACTCTGTTGATAATTGTCAATGCTAATGTTAATCTTCTCTATATTTTTATATTTTGAAGACTTTAAGATGAAGAGTTATCTAAAATGTCACAAAAAAGATAAGCAAAAATGATTTTAACATTTAGATGGAGAACAGATAATGTAGACCTCGTACTGTGTATATACACACAGATACAGACAGACCCATACACACATAAGCATGTTTTTCTTGTAGAGAGTTCAGTGGGAAAGAAATTCAGATTATTAGCTTTGAAAGTTAAAATACATTGTTAGCAATATGGCCATAAATTGGTTCAGAAACAGGGAGACTATTACAGCCTTCCTTGGTTGAATAATCCAAATCCTTTTTTCTTTTTCTTTTTTTTTTTTTTAGAGATTTTGCTAGCGTTCACATGCACTTGCCAGAAAGAAATAGAGAAACAGAAAGATAGAACATGAAAAATCATGCCCTGAGGAATGATGGCTATGCCACAATCCCTTCTCCATTCTCTCAGAATTCTAGGCACACATGCACATGTGCCTGGTGTGAGTTTCAAGTCACAAGGTCTGGGACTTGAACTGAAGTTGACCATGGGAACTTTCAGCACCTTAACCATTATACCTACTTTTGGCCCCCAAGTCCTCTTTCTAGAAGACTTTTACATGCTGAATTCACTTTAGAATCATAATGGAATGATAAGGAAATAAGTGATTGATAGGTGTGAAAATCAACGGATCTCCTTGAAGTCACCATGAAGCACCCATGCCTTTCAACAGGAGTACATAGAAAGCCAAGAATGGGGCCAGCCAGTGCTGGTGTTGTGGCTAAGGCAGCTGGATCCCTCATGGTCAATTGTACGGTTCAGTCCTGAACCTGGGGGCTTGCAGAGCATGCTGGGTACCTGTATGTGCATGCCATAAACTCCAAGAAGAGAATAGAGGCGAAGGGATTGTGGAGTGGCCATCCCTCCTAGAGGGTTTTTTTCTCACTTTTTCTCTGTCTCTCTTTCTCTCTCTCTCTGTTACTCTCTGGTGAGTTCATGTGTCTTATAGCAAAAATAAAAAATAATAAAGCCAAGCTGAAGATCAATTTTTGATCTGTTTGATTAACTTTAAAGGAAGTTAAGTACTACAGAAAGGTAAGTTTTTATAGAAAGGACAGATCCCCATTGGAAAATTCTAGGACCCTAACACTGATTTGAGACATAGAGTTAATTTCCCCTGAAGATATCATTGCTCTAACTCCTCTGAAACTTCTAACTCTATAGAAACATCTCACTTCTACCAATTGACAGCCATAAACTCAAGTAATTCTCAAAAGCAAAATCATACCACTCAAAATCTGTCCCTTCTTTCCCTCCTGGCCTCATAGTCTATATCTAGGATAAAGTCAGAGCATCATCCAGCTAGGGATACACTTGGTTTGATAAGAAAAGAAAGAACTCTAATTTCAAAAATGAAAAACCTAGTTGACAAGTATCAGCAACAGCCTGGGTAGTATTAGAGGACCAGATTAGAAGATTCTTTATCAAAGTGGGAGGAATATAAAATTGCTAAGAGAAGAGTTTATTTATCTAAGAATACTCTTTGGGGGTAAAAATATTAACATACCGGAAAAAACTCAGGAGATCAACCAGACTCACTAGTAAGGTGTTTCCTGGTGTCATGGTACACCTGATGGCCAAGCTCAGATAAATGGAAATACCTGAATTGGCATGTCAGAGGATGGATAAGGAGATTAAAAAGTTCAGGAAAATGGACGTGCTAGGATGGATATAATGTGTTCAGCTGGAAGATGAGCAAGATGATACCGTTCCTTGGGAAGCCCCAGGGGACACATAGTTTGTCAAGGCCACAAAAAAGCCCCTGTGGAAAAAACAACAGCATCACTAAAAACTCAGTAGTGGCTCTACTTTGCAGTTCAAGGCTGGAGGTAGGAAAGACTATACAGAAGTTGTGATGTTCAAACAGTGGGCATGAATGACCTGGAAAACTAGAATAAGGGAATGACACTTCACTGAGAGCAGCCAAGTAGTGTTTAACGACAGATGTCGTAACGACTAGCGAAGCTGAAGTAGCAGCCCTGGAGACACAATCCATAGGAACTTACAATGATGGTTAATATTACAATGACCCTTTAGGGACAAAATATGTGTCAGTGGAACACAAAGAAACTTTTCTTAAACCAGAAGAAATCAAGTTTTGGCGACAAGTAATCTGAGGGTGACAAGTAATCTGATGATTACTTTTATTAAGTAATCATCTTAATAAAAATGTCCTGAACACTTGTGTAGTTTCCAGATCCAAAGCCAATGGACACATTTGACCAGTTTTTCAACTAGAAATAATCCTCCAGCACTATATCATGTATACTTAATAATGATTTTGTCTGTCTTTACCCAGAGGGAATTATAACCATTACCGAGGTAACTGCACATTGGGAAATGGATGATACTCATATATTCCTAGTACTATTGGTTCACATTCTAAGTGACTTCAAAATATAGATACTCTAAAACGTTATCATGGCCAAGGCCAGCAGGTGGTATTGTGGTTAAGGCACTGGACTCCCACATGGCTGATAACAATTTGAGTCCTGGACCTGGAGGCTTGAAAATCATGCCGGGCATATTTGTGTGCATGCCCAAAAATCCCAGGAGAAAAATGGAGGAGAAAAGACTGCAGCATGGTCATCCTTCATGAGGGATGACTTTTCACTTTCCCTCTCTCTGTCTCTCTCCACTGAAAGCTTGTTTCCTATGGTAAAAAAAAAAAAAAAAAAAAAAAAAAAAAAAAACTTTAAAAAATTATTAGAGCCTTTCTATTTTGCAGAGGTATGTGGCAGCCAGATCATAAATGGCTTACCTGGACCAAATTGGTGAATACTTCCCTGGATACAAATGTTTAATTGGCATCAACATACTTTGAAGTTAGCACACCCTCTAAACAGGAGCATTGTTTGTGGATTTGAAATATAATATAAACTGTACATGGCAGAGGTTAGGAGATTTGGGCCAGCCTTATAGTCTAAGAAGTGCAAGGAGAGTAGTTCTTACAAATCTCTATTCATGTTACTTTAGGGTTTTCTTTGGAGAAACCAGGTGGTTTCAAGATGACTGTAGATCACCATGAGCTCATTCCAGTAGTTGCTCTAATAAAAGCTGCTGTGACAGTAGTAACTTCATTAGTGGACATATAGCCCCTAGTTTATCATATGTGGACATCAGTGTGGGATATTCATGTTTTTCCATTTCAAGGAGTAAAAAGAATACCGGGAATTTTTTTTCACTTAAAATGTAAAACAGATCTTTATACACTTTGTCCATAGGTAATGTTAACTCTTCTTTCCTCTGTTATAATGTATTACAAAGGGATCTGAACTAACTAGACATTGCAAGACACAGAAACCCATTACATTGAGAATAACATGCTGACTTATTCAAATGCTTAGCACCCTAAGAGTCAAAAACACATGTATTCTGGGGGATGAAATGGTCTGATGGCAGAAAGGGATGCTAAGCATGTTGATTCACATTTTTTTTAGAGGTTTTGGCCATAGGGTATGCACTTTTGCAGGAGAAAGAGATCTTGGGCATGCACGTGCCTAGCATGATTTTCAAACCACCAGGTCCAGGACTTGAACTATTTTTGGCCATGTGAGAGTCCAGTGATGAAACACTACACCATCTGCTGATTCCCATGGATTCCCATTTTACTTTCAGATACAGCCAAGTGGGTAGAGTGTTAGTATGGTCTGCTGCAGACACAGATGGCTGCTATTCTCTATAATGTTATGGTGCCGTTTTGCAGAAAATAGTGTGTGCATCAATCAAATGATTATGGGGTGATATGTCCCCACTAGAAAAAATTTATGGGTTCAGGAATCAAAAAGTCAGAACACAAGTGATTTCAATTAAAACTATCACTGACCCATTTGGAAGATGTGTGCTTGCATT
>NW_006159715.1:314338-337035 GCF_000334495.1 Tupaia belangeri chinensis | reverse complement strand
ATTCCTGCATCTGAGTTCTTCAGGGTTAGAGTTTCTGGTCCTTACATGGGTATATTATTTCCCAGAGGATGTGAAAAAACTCATGGGCATCACAAGCAATGGGTGTCACTTTGATGTCTGAATTCCTTATAGTCAAAGATTATTAAGGAGGAAACAAGTCACCATGTTGGTTAAATTTTATATATATTTTTTCTGCTAGTGTATTTATGTGGGTTTCAGATGTATTCTTGTTCTGCCGCTTGTGTTTCAAAGAAATGGGTTTCCTAGTAGGTGTCATTGTTAGATTTATGTGTTAACAAACAGATATGGTACCCAAACATTTGGCTAAATATTATCCCAGGTGTTCCTGTGAGAGTGTTTCTAGATGAAATTAAGGTTTGAAAAAGTAGATCAAGATAGATTGTTTTCCCTAATGTAGTGGACCTCATCCAACCAATAGATCTAATTAAATTAATAGATCTAAGTGGGACAAAAAGGCTGAATAACAAATAATTTGTCCTGCCTGACTATTGAACTAGGATATTAGTTTTCACACAAACTGAAACCGTCACTCTTCTGAAATCTACATCATTGGCTCTCCTATTTCTCAATTCTTCAGACTTGAACTGAAACTATAATACTGCTCCTCCTGAGTCTTTGACTCACTGACTCCAGATCTTGGAACTTTTCAGCTTCCATAATCATGTGAGCCAATTGCATCTAAATATGTTTCTAGCAGAACCTTATGCCCTAGACCACCAACCAGATCTAATTAGTTATTTTCAGTAGAATTCTTATACAGGTTTAGACTTTTTCCATAATTGTATACACTTTATTTGTACAATTCTCTTTCTCTCTCTCAATAGACTTATAAGCTATTTGAGAACTAAAATTATATTTTATACATTCTTGTAGCGTAAGAGACCAAAAATAATACCTAAAATGTTAACAATTTAAAAAAGAAAAATTTAGGCCAGCCATGGAGGGTGCAGCAGTAAGGAAATGCTCTTCAATGCTAAAACCACATGGGAAGGGACTGGATTTGCCCCTGAGATCTCCCTGTATACACTCACCATGTGCATATGTCCATGGTTCTTGCTGGCTTAGGCAGGGGGGAGTACCATGGCACGTAGACCCTGTTGGGGCTGCTTGTATTTATCTCTCTGTCTCCATCTCTCAATCTCTCATGGAGCAAATAAAGAAAGAAATAAACTTTATTTATATATATGTATATTTATAAATATAAAGTTTATATATAGTTTTAAAGTGTTGCAGTTCAAAATCTTGAAGTATTTTACTACTTAAAAAAATCAGTATTTTCAACAATCAGTCCATACACAAGAACATATCTACAAAAAACAATCAATTATGAGTTGGAAAAATGAATAATCAATTATAGAAAAAATCAATCAACATATGCTGCAGAAAAACAAATGTTCCACTTTCCAGTTTTATATGTAAATTCTCAAAACTGAATTTCTTCTGTGTGTGTGCTCATGACATTTTAAGGATTCCTGTCCACAGATTAGTTTCCTGATCATTTTAAAAAATAGCATGCGAGAACAAAATATGTAAGCCTTTTGTAACTTTTTTTTGCACATTTAGTTTATAAGATACAGTAGCTTAGCAACCTTGACACTCATTGTTCTCTCCCAAACTTCACTTTTAAAATATATTTTTGAAGAATGGTGGAAATTATATATTTGATTTAGGTATTGAAATATTTTCTTTCTTGGACGTCATTCCACACACAATTAAATAACATATTAGCAAAAACGTCTTTAATGGAATTCAGAATTGGGAAGATATTTTGGTAAAAATATAGCTTGCGTATTATATAGAAGTCTCTCTTCTTTCTGTTTATTACTAACATTCTTTGCTCCCTCCATATAGAAATAGATCACTCTCTTGAATCATAAATCAGTCTTTTAAATCATACAATCCATACTGTTATGAAAAACTACTGCAGAAAATTTTACTTTATATAATTTTAAAAATTTCTTTCTTCACATCTTTGTAAGTCTCTAGCAGATTTGACTTTCCATGGTTATAGTTCTCCACCATCTATAGCTATGTTTTCTTAGCACCACACAGTATTATTCTAATTAAGAAAATTTGAGAAAAGCACTTACAAATAGGTCCATCTTGAAAATGTTTGCAAATTTTAGTACAAATATCTTTGAAACTTATATAAAAATCATCTGAAGATAAGTCTCTTTTCCATTCTTGGAGGACAAAGTCTAGCATGTTTTCAAAAATCTGTTTGACTTTCACTGTCCATTTCTTCCAAGCAATCAATTTATCTTGCTCTGCAGAGTCTGGGAACAGGACTCCACTGCCAATTGACTGGTGGCAGGGATTTCTCTGGCTAGCTGTCCCGTTGCTGTTTTTCCAATGCTGTCACTAGAGAGAAATGACTCTGTGCCTTGGTAAAGAAAACACACATTGAAAAACAGTGCCATCCATGTAGAAAGAGGACAATGAATAACATGCATGGGATATGGTATCCATATACATTTACAGATCTGCTTATATGCCTAAACTTTTCAAGGTTCATGAATATTGTAGTTCTATAGAGTATATGTCAATTTATTTCTAATTTGGTGTAAAATTTTTTAGATGTACATGATTTATCTCACCTGGCGGGCTATCCTATGTAAGCTTCCATTCGGCTTTTCTTTTCCTCATAGACATTGTACTTTATGTGGTTTCACAAGTCATTGTAAAATACACAAAAGCCTGAAAAGGAAAGGGACTTAGAGAGGCTGAAGTAATGGCCATTGGCTTCTATATGTGAAATTTGGTAGATAAAGGTCATCTTTGGTACCGTGCTATACATTTTTTTTCAAATTATTTTTGTATAACTTTTTTCCTGTATTTTATACCTAGATATCTAGTAATATTGAAACTTACCCTAAAAGAAGACTTAGAGATGTTCCCTTTTTAGTGTGAACACAAGGTACTATATGACCTCTCCTAGTGAATTTCTTCCTTTCTTTTTAAAATTTCCTTCTTTCTTTCTTTCTTTCTTTCTTTCTTTCTTTCTTTCTTTCTTTCTTTCTTTCTTTCTTTCTTTCTTTCTTTCTTTTTTAGGTTTAGCACAGTGGAAAGTTTATTGAAGGAGAGAGAAGGGAAAAGAACTCTCAAGAAGGGAGGGGTCCTGGAAAATGAGTTGCCAAGGAAGAACTGAGGTGAAAGGATTTATTTCAGTCAAGAAGGGCTTAGTCCAAACTTGCACTAGGTGGGGCTTGTGCACGTATTTCCCTCATGGTGGCATGGGGTACAGCTGGATAGGTCCAATGGTCAGGAGATTCTTTGTCTAGAAGTTTTGGGTCATGAATTTGTTTCAAATATCATTATAGGTAGGCATTAAAATATATTACTACTTAAGACATTAAAAATAATGAATTTAGGCCCAGCCTCAGTGGAACTGTTGGTAGCATACTTTATGGTGTTGGAAGCCATGTATCTGACTACAGTTTTAGATCCTTGAACGGTTGACCTGAAAGGTAGTGGGTTTGTGCCGAAGATCCTAATGAATAAGGTTGCTGGAGAAAGGGGACTGTAGTGTGACAAGCCCTGTTGAGAGTGCTCTGCCTTCTTTCTCTCTCTCGTCCTTTTTCTCTCTCTTTTTTTTTTTTTTTGAGAGATTTTCGCTATATGGTGCGTGCGCTCGCCAGACAGACAGAGAGAGACATTAGAGACAGAAAGCAAGAAATCACCCCCCAGGGGGGATGGTCACGCTGCAATCCCTTCTCCTCCATTCTCCTCTCAGGATCTTGGGCACGCACACACACACGCCCGGCATGAGTTTTAAGCCACCAGGTCCGGGACACGAACCGCGGTCGACTACATGGGAGTCCAGCGACATAGCCATTACGCTAACTGCTGGTTCCCACGTCCTTTTTCTCTCATACATACATATATGTGCTCTTTATCATGAATAAAACAGATGAACTTTAAACACAAAAAATATCGTGTATATAAAAGAAAGGAATAGTGAATTTACAATGAGATTTTTTTAACTTTATTTATCCATTTATTTATTTACTTCATTTTGACCAGAGAGGGACAGAGTGAGAAAGCAAGCTGTCATATCCAGGACTCAAATTGCCATCAGTCGTGTGGGAGTCCAGCACCATTACCCACTATGCCACCTGACGGCCTCTACAACAAGATATTTGTGAACAAGATCATCTTAATTCTTCAAACAATTCCACTCAGAAAATTTGTCAGTAAGGACAGCCTGGGTAATAAGAATAAGTCATGGGTTCTTAATCCTCAGCATTGCTGTTGAGTTTGTCTTATTGGTAAAGTCTTATGGCTTGGGTTTCACATAGTGTCTTACTTTTATACCTCACTAAAAAAATATTTTAAGTATGTTTAAGAATCATAATCTTTGATTCATATTAATTCTGCTCTATTTTTCCATTGGTAATTTTAAAACTTCTAGGCTTTCCCCAAAGCCTTAAGGGGGTTACTTCATGCTTCTTAAATATGCATAGAGTATGTACAATGCGTTCTTCTGATATTTTGGCATTATACTTTGTGTCTATCACTATGAGAAGAACATAAATAACAAGTTATAATCACATAATTGACATTTTTGATTTTATATTGTTCGTTTTGCTATGCTATGTATTAAGAGGTCATAACATTTTAGACAAGTGCTGATTTTCTTGTTTGTCATTAAGATTTGTTGAGTATGTTAAAAAACATGCTTTAAATTATAGATGCCCCTGAAAGTAGTAAACTACTTGACACAGTTACTGTTTATATGTTTCAAATAACCAACTCTTATTTTAAGCACCACAGTTTTGAGTAGCTAACAAATAGTTAAAACATCGTCTCCACAATTTATAGTTATCATCCTTCTTGGAAATAACTAGGGCGATACACATTTGTAGGTCTCAAAAATTTACCTACACATTTTTTTTTAGAGAGAGATTTTTTGCTATAGGGTATGTGTACTCACCAGAGACAAAAAAGAGACAGGGAGGCAGAAAGAAAAAAATCACCACCTGGGGGAGACGGCCATGCTGCAATCCCTTCTCCTCAAATCTCCTCTGGGGATTTTGGGCATGCACACACATGTGCCTGACATGAGTTTTAAGCTGCTGGGCCTGTAGACGTAAACCATGGTCGACTACGTGCAAATCCAGCAACATAACCATCTGCTGGTCCCATTACTTACACATTTTGTTTTTAGTTAAGTGACTTTAATTTTGTTTAAAAATATAAAAAGACTAATATTAGTCTTCTAGAACTTATAATAGTAAATTTGGATCAAGTAACATTATTTTATTAAAAAAGAAAGTATCTATACAAAATATGTGTAGACCCAAGAATATTGTTTACAATTTAAGAACTGCTGTTATTTTTTTCAATTTACCAATAAAAAAGCACAATACATTGTATATATGTTTATATTAAATAGATCTACTGTTGGGAGAAATTGAAAACTAAGATATTTACTCAGATTAGATTTTAACGATGCCTTCATTGGATATCTTTATTAAAGTAAACCTGAATTCGTGCTGCCAAAGTGAAAGCCTATATGTCCTTGATCAATATTTTCAGTGTTTCATGTTTACTTGAAAACATTAAAAACATATACATATAAGATAGACAAATGTGCTATTACTCCAAGAATATTCTTGAAGTAGTGTAGCAGTGTGTCTCCATGCTCTTGGGTCCATGTGATTGGAATTACATTTTGGTAACATCCATTATTACATATGCTATTTTGGAAAAGTTACCTGACTTCTTAAAATACCAAGTCCTTCAGGACCAGCAGTTAGCATAATGGCTATGTTTCTGGACTCTCATGTAGTTGATCATGGTTTGGATCCCAGACCTGGTGGCTTAAACTCACGCCAGTTGTATGTGCATGCATGCCCAAGATCCTAAGGGGAGAATAGAGGAAAAGGGATTGCAAAGTGGCCAGCCCCTTGGGGAGTGATTTCTCACTTTATATATATATATATATATATACAAGTCCTTCATCTATAAAATGGGTAAGATAGGGATAAATGTAGTGTTCCCAGATTACTGTGAAGGTTAATGTGATAAAATACACAAGATTATTAGAACACCACAGGTACATAAGAAATAGACAATAAGTGGTAGTCCATCTTGTAATCTAGTTCAAGGCATTAGTTTTGCTTTATCTTTCTGGATCAATATAATCACTAAACAATACTTAAATCTCTAAAATCAAGCTGAGACTGACTGAAGAGATAGCAACTGAATCTCACCTTTTACCATTTTGGCATCATTTCTTTGGTGCAGAAAAATTGATCCTCTTCTAGCATGCAGCTAACATACCTTGTTTTCCTTTTGAAAATTTATGCTGCTATTAAACATCAAAAACTGTGTCACATGGAAGTGCCTTCCTGGTAGGGTATGCTGTTACTGTCGAATCATCTGTTTGTGTTATCATTAAGTACAAAAGCTTTGAAGTAAGACCTAAAGCCAAAATTCTCACAGATGTTATGTGGAAATGAACTTCAAAAAGGATGCATAGTCCTCTTCACAGACAGGTAAACATCTGTGAAAAGAGAGTAAAGAAAGCAAGAGAGACAGAGAGGAAGACTCACTTAAAGGCTTAGCTTTGAACAAAACAGGCCCTAGGCCTTCTTTTTCAAATTGATGTCTCTATTTATATAGCTTCCTGCCTCTCTACTAGGTGACTATTGAAGTTTCACTTTTTGAACTAATTTACATTGACCTCTCTGTAAGCCTTCAATAGTTTCTTTAACAGTGAGGTTTGTTTTTGCTAATGAGGTTCAACTGTGAACAGGAATGACCAAAATGAAATAAATTCCCTTTAACAATTTCCGTCTCTGCTTAGGTGGACATTTGGAGAGGCAGCAAGGCCAAAGATGAACAGAAAGTCTTGGATCTGCAAATTCAAAATTAGACATTTTAAAAATGCATATGTTTAGATTCACTAAATCTTTCTTTGTGAAGGAAATAATAATTTTATACTGAAGGCTAAAATATAAGGATAAACAATGCCATCAAAGAATGTCCATGGTTGATGATTCTTTTCCTGTGAAATTGACTTTCTCATTTTCTCATTTTAAAGAAATGTATAAGACTTAGATCAAGTTTTATTTAATAAGACTACTTGCAGTTCTTTTTTTTTCTTTCATTTTATTTACCAGTGCCTTAGAAGTGCAGATGCCATTACAAAATAAAGAGAGAAAAAAAAAAAAAAACCTACAAATTAGAGAGGGTCAATTTATCTGGATTACAGCTTGATAACTCAAAGCCTAAAGCTTACTCAAAATCCCAAAATAATTTCATCAAACGAAGTTAAAGCTAGAGATACATAGTCCAGTTCCCTTTGAGTTTTCAAGTCTGTTGTCTCCTATTATTAGTTTTCCATATAATTTATGTTTCAAAAAACAAGAATCTATCAAATTCATGCCACTAAATCTCTTCACTACTTTGATCTTCATTTATGCTTTAAGGCAAAACAGCCTGTGTGATGCTTGGCTTTATGAAATGTAGATTCTTTGCCCTTCATGTACAAGCCAAACTTCCCTTACCTCCAAGCATTCTGGAACTGATGGATGGCAGGCTCTGCCTGGGTCTCATTCTCTGTAACAACGTACCAGTAAATAGGAAGAGCTGCTGCTGCTACTGAAGCCTGTGAGCACAACTTCTCATCAGTTCTGCTGATGTTACCTCTGGCTCAGAGGTTCCATTTTCTCTCTGCCTTTATGGGATACATCGGGATTGCTTTGACAGAAAGTCCCAAAGGCATATGACAGATAGCTTCTTGCTTTGTAAGTCTGCTTTTACTGGCTCACCAGTTAAGTGCAATAGCAGCTCTAATGATAACTAGGGACTTGGTGAAACAATCCAAATTGTGCTTTCTTTTTTTTAAGAATTATTTTATTTAACTTTATTTATTACTTATTTATTTTAATTTTGACCAGAGAAGTACAGAGCGAGAGAGAGAGAGGAAATGAGAAAACAAGCTGCCAGGTCTGAGACTCAAACTGCAGTCGGCCATATGGGAGTCCAGTGCCCTTAACCACCATGTCACCTGCTGGTCCCAAATTCTGAGTTAATAAAGAAAAACCTATTAGGATAAATTCATCTTACTCTGAAAATTAAAGAAAATATGCTATTCATAAGGTTAACAGTAATTATCCTTATTATTCTCATTATTTTTTTGTTTCCTTTTTATTTTCTGAGAACTTCATGAGCTTTAAATCAGAAAAATGGGATTGGAATTCTGATATTATCACTTCTGAGCATCATGACTATGGGAATCAGTGTAATCTACATCTTCCTGAAAATTCAGTTGTCTTAGGTATTTACTAGCTTGAATTTAGATATAAGTCAACCGGTACAATCATATATGCTGAGTGAGGCTTTATGATGTTTTAAAAATCATGTGTATGTTTAGGACTACGGTAAATACTGAAATAGTCATTCAGCCTGCATTGCTATTAGTCTTACAAATAAATTAGAAAAACGAAAACTCTCCCTGATAGGTTAAATCACCTGTTTCAAGAGCAGGCAGTTCCCTGTCTGGTCTCTCTATTCCTGTGACTTCTGCTGTTTTATTGCCTCCAAAAGATATGTCCCTGCATAATAGTCAGAATCTATGAAACCTATTACTTTGTGTGGCAGACACTGTGATTAAGTCAAGGACCTTGAGATAATCACACTGTAGAAGCTGTGATTAAGTTAAAGACCTTGAGATGAAGAACAGATTTTGGATTATGCAGATGAGCTTTAAATAGAATTGCATTTACTTTTTGTACATGTTCGGTAGTTTATTTACTTCTATGAGTGAGGGAGGCATCCTTCATGCTGAGATTCAGCTCCAGTTTTAACCAGCCGCAGACTATGGCCATGTGTGCCTAGCAAACTCAGGGAGGCTTCTGTGTGCAAACTCAGAACTTTTTTATGTGGGGCAGCCTTGCAGAGCATTGCATCTTACTGTTGCGCATTGGCCTGGCTCGAATCCCATTTACGCTCATGAAAGATAAACAAAGAGAGTTTTGAGTCAGAGCAGAGAAAAGAGACACAGCGGAAGAGGCAATGTGTGCTGTAGAGAGATAGAAGTGATGCAGCCACAAGACAATGAATACCTGGAGCCACCAAAAGCAGGAAGAGGCAATGAATAAGTTTTTCACTGTGGTTTTCAGAGGGAGTATATCATTAACAAACATGATTAGTGACTTTTGGCCTCCATAAGTGTGATAGAGTAAATTTCTGCAGATTTAAGCCACTCAGTTTGTGGTACTTTTTTTTTTTTTTAAATGTTTTTAAAGTGTTTGACATAGGGTACATGTGCTTGCTAGAGATAGAGACAATGAGAGGGAAATAGAAATTCCCCCCCCCACACACACACACAATTGTGACTGCATCACAATTCCTTCTCTGTTCTCCTCCTGGGATTTTGAGCACACATGCACATGTGGCCAGCACAATTTTCTAGCCACCAGATCAGGGTCATTCATATGGGAGTCCAGTGCCTAAAGCACCATATACCTAGTGTCCCCAGTGGTACTTTTTTACATCAGCCACAGAAAAATAATATGTTATTGTTTTACCACTTTGTGTATTCTATGTGTATTCTATTTGGCAATTTTAGGGCTGCAAACTCTTAGGACACTGAAAGTGAAAAACACATCTTAGCCTCTTTGCTGTGTTGTGGACTCAGTACCTAGTCCAAGTTTTTACACAAACCTGAGAAGAAAATACCCAAATAAATTAATGAATGCTACTATCATTGTAAGGGCTTTTTTGGATAGTCCCTAAATAATTAAGAATAGACTATAAAAAGTTTACAAAATTAACTGCCTATCTGTAAGTGTATCTTCCAAAGGAGGGGTAAAATAAAACATGCATTTCACACTATAGGAATAATAAAGTGACATAGTAATTGATAGAGCTAAGAAATAATTTGAGGGTCTGGGAGAGAAACTGGTACCAGGATATTTGTGTATTATGCCATTTACACTTTTTTTTTTTTTTTTGAGAGGTTTTCACTATAGGGCGCATGCGCTCACCAGACAGACAGAGAGAGACAGAGAGACAGAAGGCGAGAAATCACCTCCCAGAGGGGATGGTCACGCCACAATTCTTTCTCCTCCATTCTCCTCTCAGGATCTTGGGCACGCACGCACACGCGCCCGGCGTGGGTTTTAAGCCACCGGAGCCAGGACGCGAACCGCAGTCGACTACGTGGGAGTCCAGCGACATAGCCATTACGCTAACTGCTGGTTCCCTACCGTTTACACTTTTGATTTCCAGTTCAACTTATAAAGAACTTCAAAGTTCTCACTCTCATCCTCACAAAGAGGAAATAGATGAACAAATTCAAACTCAACAACTCTTCTTAAAGCTATCGGAGGATTGAAGTTGCAGAGGAAACCACTGACATCAGGAGAGACAGGTGAACATAGAGAATCACAGCTTATCATGACCAAAAGCCTATCTTTGGGGTCAATCCCAATGAATTTTATTTTATTTTATTTTTTAATTGTCAAGGGCGAGTGTGCTGGAGAAAGAAGGAGAGAAAACATCTCTCGATAAAATATGATCATGCTGCATTCTTTCTCTATTTCTGCATCTTGCCAAGATTTGGAGAATACAAGCACACTCCCCAGCATGTTTTTCAAGCTGCTAGAGTTAGGATTCAAACTGGAGTTGGCCATGTACGATCTGGCCCCCTTAACCAGCCAAGGGGCTGGCCTAGGAACACTTAAATTTTAACTGCAAAATTCCTGGAGATTCAGTGTGGATCTACTCAAGATTTAAAATGTTCACGTAGTTGAAGTGTTTTCTTAGTAACGCCATGATCTCCACCAGGTTCTTACTGTGAAGACAGGAGAAAATCCCTCATACTTCTTGCAGAGGTTGGAGTAAGTAGCCATTTTGAAATATGCCCATTTATCTGGATTTTCCTTAACAACACCTACTCTTATGGGAATTATTTTTTCAGGGCCTAATGGATTTATTGAAGCCTGACCTATGTGATACAAGAGAAGTATCCAATTTGATCCTGTTTTAGTCTTCCTGTCTCTCTTATAGGGCAAGAAGCAAAGTTGATGACTAGCTGTGGAGTCATAGCACTGAAAGACTGAGACGTATTCATAGAACTATAGGAAGCTTTTCCTCCCTTCATACCTTATAACCATGTCAATTGAGATCCTATAAAAATACAGAGGATTACAGAAAATTTATCATAAGTCTCAGACACTATTTAAGGACGAATTTCCTGGGACTAGCAGTTGGCATAATGGCTGTGTCGCTGGACTCCCATGTAGTTGACTGTGGTTCGAGTCCTGGAACTGGTGGTTTAAACTCACACTGGGCATGTGTGCGTGCATGCCCAAGATTCCAAGAGGAGAATGGAGAAGAAGGGGGTTGCAGCGTGGCCATCGCCTGTAGGCAGTGATTTCTTACTTTCTGTTTCTCTGTCTCTCTCTCTCTCTCTGTCTTTCTAATGAGCGCATGTACCTTATAGCAAAAACCTCTCCAAAAAAAGGAGAAGGAATTTCATAATTTCAAGAAAACCCAAAAATAATATGAGAAACAAAAATAAGCATTCTAAATAAATTTTAGCCTTCAACACCATAGCTACAACAAATAGTATATATATCTTTACTCCTATTCTGGTAACCATAAAACCTTATACTACAGACAAATTTACTTCAATTCCTTATGCCTAATATAGCATATCTGGCTTCAATAAAAATTATAATAATAATTAAAAACAAAAGGACAGAATGTGGATAAAAAGCAAGCATGATAACCAGTCTCAGGTATGGCACAGATCTGGGAATTTTCACATTGGGAATATGAAATAACTGATTAGTGTGCAGCCATGTAAGAACAGAGAGTGATTGCAAGCAGGAAGACTGAAATTCTAAGAAAGAATTAAAAGAAATTCTATAAATCAAAGATACTGTATGCTATAGTGTGAATGTTTTGTCTCAGCCTAAAATTCATTTAGAAATGCTAACCCTCAAGGTGGTGATATTAAGAGGAAGGGGCCTTTGGAAGGTAATAAGATTATGAGAGTAAAGACCTCATGAATGGGGTTAGTGACCTTATAAAAGAAGTTCAGTGAATGTTTTCCCCATCCTATCATGTAAGGATGCAGAAAAAAGATGCTGTCTCTTGGGAGTGGACCCTCAGTAAACATAGAATGTGCTGTTAGCTTTATCTTGGACTTGTCAACCTCCAGAACTGTGAAAAATAAAGTTCTGTTGTTTTAAGCTATTCAGTTAATGTTATTTTGTGAAAGCACCCTGAACAGACTAAGGCACTGTAACAGAAATGAAGAATGCCTTTGATGGGCTAAGTGGTAGACTGGACTTGGCTCAGGAAAGAGTCAGTGAGTTGGAAGATAGATTAATAGAAACTTCCCAAACTGAGATGTACAGAGAAAAAATGAACAAACAAGGAAATAAATAATAGAATATAATTACTGAATACTGTGGGAAAATTGCAAAATGTGTAAGATAGATGCTAGGAAGATTAGCAGAAAGATAAGGAAGAAAGAAAGGAACAAGAGAACAATGGCTGAGAATTTACTACAGTGAATGACATATTCAAGAAGTAGAGATACAACACACTCAGAGAATGCCAAGGAGGATAAAAAAAAAAATCTCCATTTAGGAATGTTATAATCAAATTGAAGAAAACTGAAGACAAAGAAAGTTTTGAAAGATGCCAGGAAGAAGTGACACCTATAAAGAAAAAAGGATCAAATTATGTCAAATTTCTTTCAAAAGCCATACAAACAAGAAGAGTGATGCAAAATATGTCAAGTGTCAGGGAAGAATAAAAAGGGAACTCACTATTCTGTATTCAGAGAGATTATTCTTCAAAGAAAGAAGTGAAGAAAAAAACTTTCTCAGAAAAATAAAAATCTTGAGGGAACTTGTAGCTAATATATCTGTCTTGTAAGAAATTTGAAAAGAAGTTCTCCAGAGAGAAGGAAAATGGAGTAAGTCAGAAAAATAGAATCTAAATAATGTGGAATATCATGAGAATTAGAAAAAATGAAAGCAAAACACAATATTTTATGTTCTATAACAGGACTTATAATTTTGCCAGAAAAGTGTCAGAATTCATCAAAACGTCACTTATTTTTCCTCATTTCAAAATTAAGAAAATTTTATTAATGAGGCTAGGAGATGGCATAGTGATTGCATTGCTAGACTCCCACATGGCCAACCACAAATAGAGTCTTGGACCCAGTGGTTTAAAATTCAAGCTGGGCATGTGAGTATTAAGCACAAGTGTGCCCAAGATTCCAGGAGTAGAATGGAGGAGGAGGGATTGTAGCATGGACATGCCCCTGGGTGAGTGATTTCTCACTTTCCCTTTCACTGTCTCTGTCTCAACCTCTCTACAGGGAGAGCAAGCCCCTTAAGGAAAAACTATCTACCCCCAAAAAGAACATTTTATTAAGTACATAATGTAACTGCTAAATATGTAAATTTATTTAACTGAATAATTGTTCCTTTTCAAAATAATGGGTGCCATTTTTATATCAATAAAAGCTATTGTGAGTTATAGGTGAAGATGACCCACTGATCCCAAGTGTTAATTTCTTGTCACAGAAACCACAATAGAGGAGGCTAAAGATTCATAAAGGTATTGTCCCAAATAGTCAAATAACTAAAGAGAAAAAAATAATAGATGATCATAATCAAGTTAATTTGATACAGAATACAAGAAAGGTTCACCACTAGGACTCATGATAATTACTGCTTCATAGACTCCAGAAAATTAATGAGTTATTCATAAACAGGAAAGCATGAAGATCATAAAACAAGGCATGCAATAGGATGTAGAGGATGTCTTAAAGTGAAGATAAATGGAAGAAGACTATGCAGCAATCATAAATTGAAACAGAATGAATGTAAGTAAAAGAAATAAAATAGTCTATTTGCTGTATTTGAAAAAAAATTAAATATAGCTACAGAAAAGGCAAAGGAAACACTGAAGCAGTTATTATCTCCAGGAAAGCATAGGAATTCAGAAGGTAGACTCACTGTACTACATTACTGGAAACCACATGCTGAATGAATTTCAAATCCTTGGCCCAGTTATGCTGAAAACAAGCCAAGCACCTGTGCTCATGCAGGAGATTCTGATAGGCTGGAGAACTGGAAAAAGAGGACCTTGGTATGAGTGAGCCCTGTGAAGGGTTCTTCCCCCTTCCCTTTCTCTCTCTTTCTCATGCAAGTAAACATGCTCTATCATGAAATTAAAAAAAAAAGGCTGTACAAGGACATTTAATCACATACTTAACCAGGTCATGCAATGAGTCCAACACTTTACACAGTATTACGTTTTCCCTCTATTTATACGTTTTTTTGATAATTGTGAAGAGAAGAAAAGAGCTATTTGTCCTTATATATGGATGAATTAGTTTTTAAATGAATATTACTTATTATTTATTAAAAAGTATTGCAAAGTATTGCACTGAAAAAATTTCAGCATTTTAATAGTGATGTATTGCTTTCTAATTTATTGACCAATATCAGACTTTCTAAATTTGCATTAGCTTAAAAATATTTTACATAGAGTAGGACTTTTGTAAATTTTGTCTAGTCAATATTTTCTTCCTTTCATTTTAACAGAAAAATTGCTTGGTTAACATATTATGGCACTGAGGCCAGCTGGTGATGTAGTAGTTAGGGCACTGGACTCCCACATGGTCAGCCACAGTTCGAGTCCTGTACCTGGTGGTTGGAAACTCATGCCAGGCATGTGTGCGCGCATACCCAAAGTCCCAAGAAGAGAATGGAGGAGAAGGGATTATGGTCTGGCCATCCCCAGTTGGTGGTGAGGGTGGGGGGTAATTTCTCACTTTCTGTTTCTCTGGTGAGTGCATGTGGCCTATAGCAAAAATCTCTCAAATAAAATAAAAAGCATATTATAGCACTTTTACATGGGGCTCTTCATTATTTTTTTATCCAACACTGCTTTAATTTTTTTCCCTTTTAATCTTACTTCCACCTCATTGCATCTTTCTCCTTTATCTCACTCCTTCTTAAAATATGGAGCTGACTCCTTTCTATGGAATAAATAAGCAATATGTGCATGGAGAAAAAAATAAGAGGAAAAGAAAATGAGAAAATGACTTAGAAACATACTTCCTGAAATGCCTATTGTAAAATTTTCTCTTCCATTATAACACATCTCTTTTTCCTCTTCTCTGCCTACAACTGGATTCTATGTCAGTTCAGATCCATTTTTCTGACGCATTAAGTTTCAACATAGTGCCTTTCTTTCGCTCTTAAAGTGATGACTTATCTTTTATATTTCCTTTGGTTTCACTTCGTTTCTTCTTCTGCTGGAAAACAAAATACTTTGAGAAATACATCACTTTGATTTTAGAGTGCTTTTCTTCAGGCATTATTTAAAGTTCTCAGTTGAATATGGAGGAAAAAAAATTATTCATATAAGCAATAAAATTTGTCGCATAAAAAGGCAACCTAAAGATTGGCAAAAGTGCGTAATACTTTCTATCTTCATAATTCTCATCTCAGTGATACGCATTTATGAGGATGTTCCCTATCAATCTTGTATAAAATGTAATATAAGAAGTTTTACATTAATGATAATCAATGTATTACTAGTAATTGACAAGTTAATATATATAATCACTCTTGGAGGCCTATACTATTGTTTTGATTTTGTTTTTTTCCCTTGAGAGACAGAGATTTTTGCTGTAGGGCATGTACATTCACTGAAGACACATAGACAGACAGACAGAAAGTGAGAAATCATCCCCCTGGGGGAATGGCCAAGCTGCAATCGCTTCCATCTATTTGCCTCTCAAGATTTTGGGTATGCACACACATGCACCCAGTGTTGGTTTCAAGCTGCCCAGTCTGAGGCCCAAACCATGGTAGGCCATATGGAAGTCCAGCACCTCAAGCACTACACCATCTGCAGGTCCTGTATACTATTGTGATACACAATTTTCAGATGAGAAAATCAAGTTCAGATGAGTAGTTGTTCAGGACAACATAGTTAATAAATAAAATGTGGTAATGAAATTTAGACATATTTATATTAAAGCCCACACATATTTTAATCCAAATTTAAAATTTTTTAAAAAGTTTATTTGCTTCTTCCATGAGAGAGCAAGAAAAAGCCAGGCAGCCCCAACAGATCTTCACACTGTAGTCTGTCCCCTGATGATCTGTTACATTTTATGAAAATTTACATTTTATAATACTTATTTGACTTTGATTTTTGTTTTAACCTCAAAATAGACTAGTTAAAAGGTAAAGAAGATAACTGTTCTATTAGATAGAATAAAGTTCTACTTTTTTCTTAACCCAGACTATGAAATTGAAAACTAAAATTCAAAAGATCAATAACATATACATAATAATGGGTGGTACTAACTTAAATTGTCAAAAGTAAATATGTCTGTACAAGATTTAATTAGAGGTTCAAATAGATCCATCCCTACAGTGTAAAGCATTTTCACTGACAGGCCATGCAGTTCCTGTTATTGAATTCTGCTCAATATCTAAAGAAGCAGTCATCAATTTGGTGACTTAAACATTTAATTTTCTAGTGATGTCAGAGTGATCCCCTGATAGAATGAGAATTGTGCAGGCAATCCCAATTTGTATTGCAAACAACAACCAAACATTATAATGTGACATAAATAAGGTCTGTATGAACTGAAATATTTAACATGTTCTTGACTGATATTGTCCAATAAGTATATATATTGATTTCCCTTGTAAGTGTATACATTTAATAATGTTTAATAAAATCTCAAATGGATATTTTCATACTTAACTAGATTTAAACTTAGTCTAGAAAGGAAGTTTAGAATCATTTACCATATTCTCATTTTTATACTATGACCCCATTATACCTGTTCATCCTCATTGATATTTCCAGTTCAATGACATTTCTATTTCTTTCCATCAATAAGGCTTTTCCTCTTATCATGTTTATTTACTTTTTAACTTAGTTGACTTCTGGTTCCAATCCCTCTGTTGCTAGTGGTTGAAACAGTTTTGCCTATTTTTCTGTCATGGTCTTGGCCTAGCTACACTTGCTTTTGACTCTTTTGTTCCAACTGCCTTACCCAGGTCTCTGGCAGTTAGGAGGTAATATACGGAAAAAAGAAAGAAAGAAAAGAAAGAAAAAGAAAAGAAAAGAAAGAAAACGAAATTGTAGATCCAGGCACATGGAAGGCTTAACTGATTGTCTCCAATTATCTAGCAAACCCACGCTTTCCTTCTGTTCACTCATTCTCACAATCACTGAAGAAGAAGCTCTTAATTTTTCACTCCTTTTAAGCTTCTGAGAGCCTCATGCTCCCTTTTCCTTCAAGGTAACAAGAGTTTTCTCCTTGTAACAGAGAAAACAGAACACGTCAAGGCACGACCTCTTCATTCACAGCACAAAATTCACAAATATCGCTACATAAGCTAAGAATGTATGCTTGCTCCCCCTTCCCATCCTTACCCATTGGGACCTTCACTGTTAATACTCTGAGTATAGTAATGTTTACTATCAACTTATGTTAGTTTTCTAACTCACCTGTCTACTATTTCAGCAGTTTGTTAAAATACTCATGTACCTCTCATAAAGAAACTC
Organism: Tupaia belangeri chinensis; assembly: GCF_000334495.1. NCBI lineage: Eukaryota > Metazoa > Chordata > Mammalia > Scandentia > Tupaiidae > Tupaia > Tupaia belangeri. The sequence continues at coordinate 319,428 of NW_006159715.1, read as the reverse complement.
CTATGGGCCCAGCAAGTGGCATGTAAGTTAAGGTGGCTAGATTCTCACATGGATGACTGCAGGGCCTGAGTACTGGACCCTGTGGCTTGAAAAACACACTGGAGGGCTTGTGTATACATAACCAAACTCCTGAAAGGAGGATGGAGCAGAAGGGACAATAGCATGGTCATCTCCTCAGGTAATAATTTCTCACTTTCCCTCTCTCTCTCTCTTTCTCTCTCTTTTTCCATTTCTTTTTCTCTTTGTGGTGAGACACATGCCCTATAGCAAACTCAAAAACAAAACAAAAACTCCTATGTAATGAAATAGATTCCATTCAAAATCTTTAGCTCAGATAACATTTTATATATAAACTTTTAACCTCTTTTTATGTGTAATCAAGTCCTGGACCTGGCAGCTTGCTTTGGGACCAGAAGTTAGCATAATGGCTATGTTGCTGAACTCCCATGTAGTCGACTGCAGTTCGAGTCCCGGACTCGGTGGCTTAAACTCACACGCGTGTGCATGTGTGCCCAAGATCCTGAGAGAATGGAGGAGAAGGGATTGTGGTGTAGCCCTGGGTGGTGATTTCTAGCTTTCTTTCTCTCTCTCTCTCTCCATTTTTCTGATGAGGACATGCACCCTATAGAAAAACCTCTCCAAAAAAAATAAATAAATAAAAAGGAAAAAATTAATAGTTCTAATACAAGAACAATAAAAAAAATGACATAGGGTGAAAATTGGCTTAAAATTTATAATATTGGCTTTACTTTAGCAAAAATCTCACATTTACCTACATTATGTTTAGTCCAAATAATTCTAATTATAATTTTTAAAACACAGAATACACATGTATGATTTCACTGATTTTGTACATACACATATATACATATACATACATATACATATATACACATATATACATATATATACATATATACATAAACTAAAACTAAAAAAAGGGTGTATATAGATACATATATATATACATATATATATATACACTAAAAATATATACATACTTTGTCATTTGAAAATAAAAGATCTGTTTGAATATTTTGCATATTTGCATTCATTTTTTTTCCTAGGGCGGGGCTGGTAAAAAGTTATTTTTAAAATTTTTTTATTTATTATTTTTTTTTGGAGAGATTTTCACTATAGGGCACGTACGCTCACCAGACAGACAGACAGAGACAGAGAGACAGAAAGCAAGAAATCACCCCCCAGGTAGGATGATCACACCGCAATCCCTTCTCCTCCCTCCATTCTCCTCTCTGGATCTTGGGCATGCACGCACACGCACCCAGTGTGAGTTTTAAGCCACCGGGTCCGGGACATGAACCACGGTCGACTACGTGGGAGTCCAGCAACATAGCCATTACACTAACTGCTGGTTTCCAAAAGTTTTTTTTTTAATAATTATTTATTGATTTTTATTTATTGTTACTTTTTAAATTATTATTTATACATTCAATCACTATGCATCATTTAGATTGTAAAGAGACTACCCTCACAAGTTGTTTTTTAAACTTAATTTTAACAATATCTTTAGAAAATTTATATATTTAAAATTTTATTTTTTACTTTTTCCATTATGAATATGGATCTTATTATCCTTTTTTTTTCCTTTTGAGAGGTTTTTGCTATTGGATGTGTGTGCTCACCAGAAAGACAGAGAGAGACAGAAAGTGAGAAATTAGCCCCAGGGGAGATGGTCACACTACAATCCCTTCTCTATTCTCCTCTCGAGATCTTGGACACACACTGGGTCTACGACTCGAACCACATTAGACTACATGGGAGTACAGCAACATAGCCATTATGCCAACTGCTGGTCCCTGTAAATATTAAAAAAAACTGTTCAGTGAAAGATCTAACACATTTATTGTAATATTATCTGAAATAGATTATTGTTTGTTCTAATGATGAAGGTGAGGTAGCAGGATTATATCATAAAGAATAATTTTATTTCTATTGTGCAATTCCTCCCTCTCTGTTTGTTCACTGATAACACTGTTAGTCACTTTTTTTCTTTTCTCCAAGTAACGCCCCCAAAGTCACAAATAACAAAATATATACTAAGACACACTGGTGTCCACAGTTTGTTTCACAGATATATTTATCAGTATAACTACCACTAAAATCAAGAGAAAGAATATAATCATAATGGGTTATAAACAATATTTTTTGAGAGGTTTTTACTATAGGGCGCATGCACTCGCCAGACAGAGAGAGACAGAGAGATAGAAAGCGAGAAATCACCCCACGGGGGGATGGCCACACCACAATCCCTTCTCCTCCATTGTCCTCTCGGGATCTTGGGCATGCACGCACATGCGCCCGGCGTGAGTTTAAGCCACCGGGTCCGGGACTCAAACCTCTGTTGACTACGTGGGAGTCCAGTGACATAGCCATTACGCTAACTGCTGGTCCCAGGGTTATAAACAATTTAATAGAGAATCCATTCATTTATGACTGTCATATACATGTGTAACAAATTGATATCCTTTGGACTGGTAGGTAGCATGGTAGTTAAGTGCACTGGTCTCCCATATGGCCTACTGTGGTTCGAGTCCTGGACCTGGGGGCTTGCTTTCTCACTTTCCCTTTATCTCCCTTTCCCTGTCACTCTCACTCTGTCCCTTTCTGGTCAAATTAAAAATAAATAAATAAAGTTAAATAAAATAATTCTTTAAGAAACCTGATATCTGCCTGCTGATATAATTGATGTACTGAAAAGGATACACTATCACTGCTTTTGTATTACGTAAAACATATATAGACAGAACCAGCCTGTGGTGTATTGGTAAATGCAGCTGGATATCACATGGCCAAATGTGTGGTTCAAGTCCCAAACTCAGTGGCTTGAAAAGCACACAGGGCACATGCACGTATGCCCAAGATCCTAAAAGGAGGAAGCAATAGAAGTGGAATTGCAGCATTATTTGCCCCATGGAAGCTGATTTCTCACTTTCTCTTTCTTTAGCTCCGTTTCTCCCTGGCAAGCACATGTGCCTTCTGGCAATTTTTTTTAAAGTGTATGAAAAGAATCTAATCATGAGACCACATTAGACAAACTAAATCGAGAAATAAACACACATTATTCTTCAAAATTTTCAATGTGGCTAAACCAAAAAAGATTGAAATACCCACTAATATTAAAGATGAAAGATGCATGACTATTAAACACAAAGTATGACCATATAATTACTTTAGTGGGACAATTAAGGGATTTTGGAAAATGGTCTGGAGTTTAGGTAAAAAGAGCAATGCTAATTTCTTACATTTTGTCACACAGTGGTACCATGGAGAATATTTTGTTTGGTTGGTTTTTTTTTTTTGGAAATCATACTTCAGAAAAATATCCAAAGTAAAAAGTAAAAAAACTTTAATTATGTTTTTTTTTTTTTTAATTTAACATAAAAGATGGCTGAATGGCTGGATGGCTGGATGGGTAGGTAGATGTATACACCAGGATACAGATATGGATAGACTAAACAGTAATGCAAGTAGGACAAAATACTCACTGGGAAACCTTGACATAGATTACATCTCTATCTGTTGTCATTACCACCTTCCTGAAGACTATACTACATTTATAACAACAACAATTTCTTCATGACAAATTATCTTGACTTTTTGATTCTTTAAACAAGTTTATGGTTCTTCAATTTTGAATATTTCTCCTGAGTACATAATCATAGGCTTTAGATTTTTGTTTTGAATTTGACACTAGCAATAGTTTTATTTCATCATCTGTCTTTTTTTTTTTTTTCAGAGAGAGATTTTTGCTATCGCATGTGTATGCTCACCAGAAAGACAGCAAGAGAGATGGGAGAGACAGTGAGAAATCACTCCCCAGGGAGGATGCCATACTACAGTTCCTTCTCCTCCATTCTCCTCTTGGGATTTTAGGCACACATGCACACACACTTGGCATGAGTTTTCAGCCACGAGGTCCAGGACTAGAGCTGTGGTTGACTGTGTGGGAGTCCAGTGACATAACCATTCTGCCATCTGCTGATCCCAACTAGTACTTTTATTTTATATAACTACTATAGAATTTATTTTTTGGTTTTAATTTTGTCAGAGAGAAAAAAATATAAAATAGTGTATTTTAAGTTAATTTTACATTCTGTTTTTAAATTTGACCTTTTTAAATTTTATTGTATTATTATTATTATTATTATTATTTAGATTTTTACATAGGATACATGTGCTCACCAAAGAAAGACAGAGACAGTGAGAAATCACCCCCTCAGGGAGGATGGCCATTCCACAATCCCTTCTCCATTTTCCTCCTGGTATTTTGGGCATGCTTACACATATGCCCAGCGTGATTTTCAAACCACCAGGTCTGGGACTCAAATGAGCCATGTGGGAGTCCAGTACCTCAAACTATGCCATTGCTGGCCCCAATATTATATTCTAAAAAACCTCTAATAGATTATTTTTCAGGAAAATGTACGTTTTAAAAATTGAGCAAGCAAAGCAGTAGGAAACATTTTTGAAACCTGTACACAATAGTGATCATAAAAATGTAAACAAAAAAAGAAGTGAAGCAACAGCAGTCTAAGTTAGACCTTGACTCCAAGGTCTCAAATTTAACCTATATCAACTAATTTCTAAATTTCACAATTTAAAAACTGTGCTAATGGGCTTCCAGGTAGCATGGTGGTTAAGGCACTGGACTCTCACATGACGAACTGTGGTTTGATTCCCAAACCTGGTTGCTTGCTTTCTCACTTTCTTTTTCTCTTCCTCTCTATCTCTCTTTGGTTCAAATAAAAAATAATAATAGATCAAATAAATTTTTTTTATTTTAAAAAAAAGATGGGCTGTAAAAGAAAAAAAAAATGTGCTAACTTTTACATACTTGACAGCAAGTATCCCCTCAACTGCATTGAAATAATAATACAACTTAGGATAATTAGCTAAAATAGAAAACTATCAAATGCCTTTCATTGTTACCATCATCCATCTGTGAGCTACATCAAAAATTACCCTCAAATTAAGGCCATGCTTTCCAAATGATTTCCCTAATGTAGTAAATTCTATATTTATGACTAGTCAAGTATTATTGAAAACATGGAAATCTGTATGGTTCAGCA
>NW_006159715.1:313901-314307 GCF_000334495.1 Tupaia belangeri chinensis | reverse complement strand
GCAGTTAAGGATGTAAAGTTCCAAGCCAAAATGTCTGGTTAAATTTCTGCTCTGCTACTTATTATCCACATGAAATGACAAAGTCTTAAATGTCTAAACTTCCCCTAACCTAGTCCATGTATAATAAATGATTGCCTTTCATGGGGACACTGTGAAGATTAAGGGAGCTAGCGGGTATGAAGTCATAGTAACTCTAAAAACTCATGGTAAGTGAGATGCAGGAGCGAGTAATGACTGAAGCAACTGTGTTTGTTTTGGGATGAAAGTGAGTTTAAAGCTCTGAACTACCAGTTACTAATGATCGATGGGCTAATTTCTCTATAAATTTGTGCACTTTTATTTAAAATGAGAATATTATTTATTTCTCAAAGATCATTGTAAAGATTGATTATTTAATCCATGTAGG
>NW_006159715.1:269691-313884 GCF_000334495.1 Tupaia belangeri chinensis | reverse complement strand
AAATAACTGGTATAAATATAAGTCAATGGCTGCCACTGTCATTTTGTTTGAAATAAACGAGAACACTCTAAGCAATGTTCACACATTAAATAATTCAGACATTCTGCTTTGTTTCATTTGTTTCATTTACTTTTTCATCTGTGAAGTGGTGGGTGTTTTAATATCTTCCTTGTACAAACTGTTCCAGCCGTCACTGCAATCCCATTCCAGGTCCCCCATGTCTGTGACTTCCAGCTTTATATATGGGTGGTAGTTTAAAGTGTGATGATGAAGAAATCCTATTTGTTGTTTAATACAAAACAGAGAACACGTGTGTGTGTGTGTGTGTGTGTGTGTGTGTGTTCATATACATATTGCAAACAGATTATAGAAGGTATTCACCTAGTTATATATGAGTCCTTTCTAAGTTGCTTCATAGTGAATATCATGACATGATGCTTGGTGTCAACTGTGACTAGGTTTTACTGTGCGCTCATCCTGATGCCAGCAGGATGAAGCAGCCTTATGGTACATCAGTTTGATAGATTTTATGCATTACTAAAATTGTTCTTATTTTATATTCTCTAGGGTTTTTTTTCCCCATTCTTTTATTGCTTTGAAACTTTCAAGTATTTAGAAAAGATTTATAGGCAAAGGAACATCTTTGTAAACATCATTCAAAGATTTTAATATAACTTTGTCTCGGCTCTAAAAATATCTGTCATTTGATACAATGTTGTTTTATGTTAATTTATGTAGAAAAAGAAAAATAATGCATAAAGGATATTTACTTTTATTATTATAAATCATAAAACATAGTTTTATTTAACCAACTAAACATTTATTGCTGTTGTAAACCAGTTTATGAAGATAAATGCCACTTTTTAATAAAGTATTTTCTCTTTTTGTGTTATGAAACTAAATACTACATGAATGTATAAAAGTCACTCCAATTTTATACAAAATAATTTTTGTTGGGTAAATCTTAGGAGTTCAAGATGGAGTGGCTCTTTGTACTTTTTACGACTTTAAAATACAAGACTTAGCTAATTTACATGTGCCACGCTTCAAGGACATTTTTAAAAAATGATAAACAATAAACAGGGGAAGTTAGCGTTAGCCACTAGAACAGAAATTTTTCATTTTTAGATAAAGTGTGATAAACTATTTTTCAATTGTTGTTGACCTACAGTTCATTAAATAGTGAGTTCATATTTAAATTAATTAAATTTCACATTATTAATCACATAAAGAGCATCCTAATTTAATTTTATTTATTTTTGTTTAGTTTTGCTATGAGGTTCATAAGTTCATCAGAGAGAGAGGAGAGAAAGGAAGTGAGAAAGCATCCCCCAGAGGGATGGCTGCAATCCATGTTATCTCAAACTTTTGGTCACACATTGCACATGTGTGTTTTTCAAGCCACTGATCTGGGACTTAAACTGCACAATTGGCCATGTGGAATCTAGCCACCTCAACCTCCACACCACTTCTGGCTACAAGTGCTTGTTTTGAGGTTACAAGTCACTTTTAATATCCTTAATATAGAATATGTAGTATATTATTTTGTGACCATTTAAAATGTGTCTTAAAATATACCAATTAGTTTAAAATTTCTTCTATAGAGAGTAATATATCTATATGCATATATTTGCTATAAACCACATTTAAATATTATATAAGACTGACATGAATAAATTTGTGTTTTAAATGTAATGGTTTATTGAACATAAATATAAAAATTAAATGGTATAATGTCTATTTTTATTTTCGTTTTTGACATAGCTTGTGTATATGCATGAGAGACAGAGAAACACCCTTGATAGGGGTTGGTGATACCCTAATCCTCTTCTCCAGTCAACATGTTTTCAGGCAGAATACCAGGGACTCAGATTATGATCAGCAAGTGGTTTCCTGCTCTGCAGTCCAGTAAGATACGCCACAGAAACTCAGCCTATGATGCCAATTTTAGTTAACTCGTGTAATTGTAAAAATGCTTTAAAATATCTATTAATATAAATTGTACCTAAATTTACATTTAACATCAGGCCAACTATACTTTTTTATTAAGTGCTGTGATATTTAAATGAGAAAACATAAAGATACGAGGGCTAGCAGGTGGCATAAAAGCTAAGGTGCTGGATTCTACATGGCCCACTGTACAGTTCAAGTTCCAGACCCAGAGGCTTGAAAATCACACTGGGCACATGTATGTGTGTGCCCAAAGTCCCAAGAGGAGTCTTGAAAAGGGATTGTATTGTTGCCATGTCTTTGGGGGAGTGATTTCTCACTTTCCTTCTCTCTCTGTCTGTCTCTCTTGGGTGAGCACACATGCCTCTAGCAAAAGAAAAAAGAAAACATTAAAAAAAAGAAAAAAGAAAGAAAATGATAAATCAAAGCTCAATAAAAATATGCAAATACTGTTTGACCCTACAGAATATATTTGATTAGAATATATTTGATTAGTAGAGATCACAACGATTTACCTACTGGGTGAATATGTCTGTGACTGAAGCCTATAGATAGCTATTTTTCATTTTAGGATGAAGAATTCTAGTGGGATATAGATTTTGCCTTCTATAACAGTTATTATTCTTTGAATTTTTTTCTAAATAAACAATACTTCAAAATGCTCCTGGAAAAGTTGAATAAAAGTATGAATTCACTGTGGTGCAAACAACTTTTGAAATTCATGCATACCTCTTTATAATATACATTTATCTTTATAAAATAATTATTTTGTTTAACTTTTTATTTTAATTTGACCAGAGAGGGAGGGAGGGAGGGGGAGAGAGAGAGAGAGAGAGAGAGAGAAAGAGAGAGAGAGAGAGAGAGAGTATGAGAAAGCAAGTTGCCAGGTCCAGGATTCGAGCCATGGTTGTTCATATGGGAGTCCAGCACCCTTAACCACCACATTGCTGGCCAGCCCCCATAATATACATTTCTGTGAAATTTTTGAAGCCCCATCATATATGGATATATGATTTAATTCCAAATTTGAGAAAACCATTTTTAATATTTAAAAATTTTTACCATAGTATTGAACTATATTTAATGTAATATGACAATCAGTTTAAAATAAATACTTTATTTATTTACCAGCTATATTGAATGTCTATAATATGTAGAATACATTGGTTTACTTCTAAACTGTAAAAATAAATTAGAAATGAATTATTTACTCAAGGAATTCAACTAATTTTACCTAAATGACTAAGAAGATCAGAAAAAGAGAAATTATTTTAATTAATGGGATAAATTAGGTATCCAGAAAAATGGACTTGTTTTAAGCTGAGCCTTGAAGAGAGGCCAAGGTTTGAGCACATAGGAATGGATTTAGGAGCTGACTCAGAAGGAAGGAGCCACATGCCAGAGGGAAGTTAAGGTGTGTAGCTTATTAGAAGTTACCACATGAAGTAGGAAGAACTGATGGTTGGCAAGATTTTTTCAGCATTTTAGTGTTAGGCCAAAGTAGTTAGGTTTTATTCACAACCGAAATTGGATAACATAGATGTAATTGGATGACTTAAAGAGAATTTCTATGCAGAGCAGCAAAATCAGCAATATCACACAGGAAAATTAGCCATCAACATTACAAAATACAAGAAAAAAGAAAGTAAAAGAAATGTTATGTAATATGTGCACAGTGATAAAAGCATATTCTTTTTTCCAGTTTTCTATTTTCTAAATGTCCATTGTTTGATTGGGTAAACATTAATTAGATTACATGAACAAATCTATAAGCATAATAAATACTATTGATTGATACAACTTTTTCCAAAGGTAAAGCGTATTTTTTTCCTGAGACAAGCTAACAGAACTTTAGAGGAAATGATACTAAACTAAGGACAAGCAGATGGCGTAATGGTTACGTTGCTAGACTCCAATGTAACTGACTGTGGTTCTAGTTCGGACCTAGAAGCTTGAAACTCATTCTGGGTGTTTGTGATGTGTGCGCAAGATCCTGGGAGGAGAATGGAAAAGAAGCAGCCTGTCCATCCCCCCCACCCCCCACCTGGGGATGATTTCTCTCTTTCTGTTTCTCTGTCTCTCTGGTGAGTGTGCGTGCCCTATGCAAAAATCTCAAAGAAAAAAATAAGGATACTAAACTAAAAACTATTTCAGAGTTTGGAAAAACTTTCACTATTTTTAATAAGACAAAAATAGACCAGCTATCCTAACCTGGAAGAAAAATGCAGAATGATTATTCCTCTGCAAAACTCACTTTCATATTTATTTATTTTTTCTTCTATACTATTTATAGTTTTTCAGTACTTTGAACTTTTTTGTAGTATTATCTATATTCCCCCAACTAAAATGCAACCAATGAGTGCCCATGTTTTTAATCTGTGTGTAATAATCTTAAACAATACCATAAAACAAATTTTGCTTGATTGCACACCTTATGTATTTAGAGTGAATCAGACAGACAGTGTGCATTATTCTTTGCTGCTTGACATTTTGAAAATATTCAGCTTCGAGGTTTATCCATATTGTCATATACACCAATTGTTCATTTCTTCTCTTGTTTCCCATCAAAGGTTTTACAAATTTTTGTACTCAGTATTCTCGCCAAATTTTAGAATTATTTAGAATACTAAAAACCTTGTTTCATTACATCTATCCATTTTTGTTTTGCATAAGAATGAAACAGAGCATTAAATTTTTGTATTTATTAATTTCTTCAAAATGACAATGAGAAACTCCCAAAATATTAAAATAAACATTTTAAGTTTGAAAAAACTATTTTTCAAAAAAAAAAATGAGAACAGAAGTTTCAGTTTTATGTTAGTTGTAATACAGAGTTCAATACCATGTCAATGAACTTTACATAATCAGTCACATTAAAACCTGTTAACCTATCTTGTACATTAAATTTTTTTGTAAACTTACCTATTTATTTCTTCTGTGAGTGAGAAATATGGAGATAAAGAGAGAGAGAGAGAGATAGCATCCCCAACAGTGTTCTGACAACTTGATCCTGCCCCAGCTTTCAGCCAGCTCTGGATCACAGGTGAACTTGTTCCTGGCATACTCAGGAAGGTCTCTGGACTTGAGCTGGCAACCTTCCCATGCTCTCTGAGCATCACATTTTGCCATTGTTCCATGGCCTGCTTCCCATGAAATAATTTTTTTGTCCCTGAATAGTATTGTCACATCAATTATATAAAATACAATCTCTAAGTTTTATAGATCTTCTAAATATTAACACATTTTGCACAATATCAAAAATCACATTTATTTTATCATAAGTATTATTAGGAAAGTCTGTAGTATTTAGAAGTTGTCAGTCTCATGGGACTGATAATGAGTTTTCCAAATCTCTAAGATTCATTAGAAATTTTGCTATTTTATTACTTTAACACTCTATTGTATTTTATGAAATGAGATTACTTCATTTACTTTTGAGAAAACTTCTGTTAGATACCCAAGACTAGGCAATCATCCTTTTTTCCAAATAAATGATTTCCGTTAAGTAAAAATAATGTTCTATGAAAAAAGGACCAATCTTGAAAAGATATTTCTCAAAAAAAGGAACATAAATGTCCAATAGAGATATAAAAACAGATATTTGACTCATTAATCCTCATAGAAATGCTAATTTAATTGTCTATGTGATATCATGTACCCCTTTAAGATAGGCTAATATTTTAGTTTGATCTTAATCTCTTATTGTAATATTTTAGTTAAAAATACTAAAGATTGGTCAAATGATGATTATACTTTACTTCAAGTGTAGAATCTTGCAAACAATTGGAAATTGGTCTGGAAGTTATCTTAGTGTTAAATGTATGTGTATTTTATTCACAGTAATTTCACCAGCATAAAGAAAGCATACACCTGGGCTGGCCCTGCAGCTAAATAAGTGACACAGCAGTGCTGGATGATCAGACCTAATACTTGTGTTAGTTATTGTCCAGTGCTCATGAAGAATTAGATGCACAGACCCAGAAAGGGGATAGCAATGCTTATTAAGAGAAGGAAGGAAGAGCAGAGCTCCTAAATAGGGAAGGGTTCCAAATGGGTTGTCAAAGAGTGGCTGGAGGCAAGGAGTTATTATTAAGTATTCTGAGCAATGTACTGGCTTTCTACTAAGGAAATAGGCTTTAGGAAATAGGGTCAGCAGGTGGTATGGTGGTTAAGGTGCTGAGTTACCACATGGCCAATTATGATTCAAGTCCTGGATCTGGTGGCTTGAAAAATCACAACAAATAAGTGTTTTTTTTGTTTGTTTTTTGAGAGATTTTTTTTGCTATAGGGCATGTGTGCTCACCAGACAGACAGAGAGAGACATAGAGACAGAAAGCGAGAAATCACCCCCCAGGGGGGATGGTCACGCTGCAGTCCCTTCTCCTCCATTCTCCTCTTGGGATCTTGGGCATGCACGCACACGCACCCGGCATGAGTTTTAAACCACCGGGTCCGGGACGTGAACCGCGGTCGACTACGTGGGAGTTCAGCGACATAACCATTATGCTAACTGCTGGTTCCCATAGAAGAATTTATTCACGACATTTTATTGTGCCAAAATGTTCCACAACTGGTAGAAAATAGTCTACTATATAAAATTGTATTTTTGGAAAGAAAGATCAAGGTAGGAACAAATGTTTGAACTGATAATGTATCAAAATGTATCTAAACCAAATTAGGAATTGAAAAGACATAATTAAAAACTCAGAGATCCAGTGCTTTCTAAAGAGAATAGTTCAGCGTATAACACATTACTGTACCAAAATGAAAACAATAGGCATACTTAAAGAAACTATTTAAAATAATTCATATTATCCATAAAACACAAAAGTGTTGCATCAACAGCAACCATAGAAGACAGAGAAGAAAATAACGTTGGTCTAGAATTGTATACCCAACAAAAATGTGGTGTGTGTGTGTGTGTGTGTGTGTGTGTATAAAAACTATATACATATAGTTTTTGTCACAGATCATATGCACTCTCCCTGGAGAAAGATAGAGACAGAGAGAGAAAATGAGAAATCCTCCCAGAAGGGATGGCCATGCTCTAATCCCTTCTCCTCCATTCTCATCTCAGGATTTGGGGCAAACACACATGTGCCTGGAGTGATTTTCAAGTTAGTGCATCCAGAACTGAACCATTTGTTGGTCTTATGGGAGTCTAGCACCTTAGCCATCATACTGCCTGCTTGTCCCAGTACACATTTTCAATGAAGACAAATTAAGTGTATTTTCAAGTAAACAAATATGGATTATTTACCATTACCAGGACCTCAAGATAGAATGACAAAGCATGTAATTCAAATTTAAAAGTGTTTTCAGAAGAGTCTGCAAAACAAAGAGGTTGATCAGAGAAAGTAGTAATTATATATGAAGTCTGAACAAGCATCAATTTATTAACAATAGTGGTATTCTACTGCTATAAAAGCAAGCTAGAAGTAAAATGGGAAGTGTTGACATATTCTAATTTGTAATGGACATATAAATGCAATTATACACTAAATACTCCTTTGTGTCTGATTTCTTTGACTTAAAATATGCTTTCTGAAATTCATTCCTATTGCACGTATCTAGTTTGTTCCTTTTTATTCCTGAAGAGTTTGTCAATTGTGGGCACACATCACAATCCATTCATTTCATGGTAGAATTTTTTGTTTGTTTTCTATTTGGTGGTGTTATAAATGACACTGCAATGAGTATTACAGCTTAACTCCTTTTAGATGTATAGTTTTTATTTGATTTTAATTGCTAGAGCACATTTATTTTCCCAGATTGAGAGAGACAGAAAGCATCCATGCTCACAGAATGTGGCCATGCTGAAATCCTTTTTGCTCTATTTATTCAACACATCAGGATTTGGGGCACATACACACACACACATACACACACCAGGGCAGAGATTCCAGCCACAGTCAGCCATGTGGGATTATGACTCCCATTGTACAGCAATAATGAGACAGGAGTTAGTTCCACTGACAGGTAGGTAGGGTAGGGCCCCTGGAAGGAAGTTTTTATTGAAATCTCTGTGTTTTCCCTCTATAATCTCATTAATTTGTAATATACACCTATTTTACATGTCTCTAAAGAATGTATGACTCCTTGCTAATGCAGGAGATAGGTATATTGAGCATCCAGACAGTATAAAGGCCAAAGTGGTGTCCAAGTGGATAAGTTTTCACAGCCAAAACCTGGTGTATGGGGGCTCAACACTACTGTATCTGAGGGCAACAGTTTCTTTTTAGGAACTATATTCTAACAAGAAGTACAGAACACTATGCTCTGCTGAGCACATGAGAAATAGGGTAATAAATCACCCAGATTACCCTGTAACCATTTTCTTTATTATTATTTTTAAACACTTATTTGTTGCGTGGGTGCCCAAGATCCCGAGAGGAGAATGGAGGAGAAGGGATTGCGGCGTGACCATCCCCCCAGGGGGGTGATTTCTCGCTTTCTGTCTCTTATGTCTCTCTCTGTCTGTCTGGTGAGTGCACATGCCCTATAGCGAAAAATCTCTCCAAAATCAATCAATCAATCAATCAATCAATTCTTCTAAAAAGCACATGAGTGGACATTGGAATAATAAGGAATGTCTAGGGAGCCAGGACATCCACCTGCAATATGGGGGCACAATAGGGAGATAGTACAGAAGACTGTGGAAGTCAGGTTTCTGCATCTGCCTTGGACTGGGCTGCTAATTAGCAGCAGGGCTGGCAGCCCAGAAGAGGTGGATGAAGGGTTAGGCTAAGTTGGAAGTTGCTGGCATATCTCTGAGGGTTCTTTAAACGTGGAAAGGAAATGTGTATTATGGAAATACTGTGCTTGGATTTCAAAATTTTTTGCACCAAAATCAATTCATACTTTAATCACATTTTCCACAAACTTTTTGAAGTTCTCGCATATCTTTCTCATTGTCATGGAGTACAAAATAAGGCTGCAATTGGCTTCTACTGTATCTCTCTTACCATCTATAAAATGACAGTCTCAGAGATTAATGGTGGTTGATGTTCTTTCTGAATGACATCCAGGTGCTTCTTGGGGATACACCTTTTCTAGTAGGAAGCATAGTTACAGCTTAGGTTGATGCAATAGAAAACAAATATAAAAATCTCTATAGAAATTTGCAAACTGACTTCAGTTCTTACTTTATTGTTTGTATGACACATACTAAATTAAGTTAAATCATTACACAAAATTCGTCATTAATTTTCTAATCACAAATCCTTTAACAAACAAATGATTTAATTATCTATGTATTATTTTTGGTATGTATAATGATTTCTTAACTTTCTTTTTTCACATTTGAGGTTTTTTTTTTTAGTTTTTATGCCAACACATCATTTAAATACTTTCAAATTTTTATGATTTATCACATTGAAATTTGTCTATCTAATGTTCCCATTAAATCCTATTTCTAGACTACCCAACAGATATTACTGGAACATTTCAGTCTGTTGCCTGCATGTTGGTATTCATTTATTCCTGTGATATTATAAACTTTTTATGTAGTATCTTGCAATCCCTTACAATGTTATTGGCTCTGTCTAAATTGGCAGTATGTTTTATTCTTCATGTGTGCACATGAAAGAGAAAGAGAGATAGAGAAGCTCACCCTCATGGGCTCTGATCGTGGGACAGTCTCCCTCCTGTTCTCCAGGCCATCAGCTCTTGTCACTCCTGGGGATGCCCAATGTGTTTCAAGATGACTAGACTGGGAACTCTAACCTGGTAGTTGCCATATGAGATCTGGCCTCTCTGATACTTCTTATTGCCACTGCTCCAGAAAGTCAGCCCTGCTGTTTCTTTGTTATATTAACTTACACACCTTATATATTTATTATATATGACTCTTTCATGCTGTTAATTAAAATATATGTTATACATGTTTGTACATACATAGTAATATGTATGTCTATTTATTTATTGCCATAGGATGTGTGCATTCTCTGGAGAGAGACAGAGACAGAGAGAGAGAGAAAGAGAGCGAGAGGGGGAAAAATAAGAAGCAACCCCCAGCTGAATGGTCACATGTAATCCCTTCTCCTCCATTCTCCTCTTGGGATTCTGGGAGTGCATGCACATATGCACATGCACCTGGTGTGATTTTCAAGCCTCCATGTCCAGGACTTGAACTGTGGTCAGCCATGTGGCAATCCAGTACCTTATGTGCTATGCCACCTACTGACCCCCATATGTATGTTTTAAAAACTTAATTTAGTTTTATACTTTTATACTATCTTCTCTATTTTATTCCTATTGTGTTTATCTATTTGGTAATTTGGAACCTATTATAATCCATTTCAGATTCAAACTCCAAGAAATTAGGACTGTGATTTCTTCCCTGTAATGAAGTTATTTTGCAAATTTTGAGTTGTGAAACATTCTTCAAGGAGTTACTTTTTCTCTGAAATACAAAAATCCATTGTAGGCTTACTCCTCTCCTGGTCCCTAAACCATCCCAGTTGAGAACCAAGGCACATACTGGCAGCACGTGGTTTGAGTTCTGGAAATAGATCTCCGACACTGTCCCTGAGCCAACACTTAGTTTGGCCCAGGCCTTTATTGTGGCTCTCTCTCAACAGAAGCCCTAGGCAGGGAGTGCAGGTCTTTTCAGTATTTGAACATGGGGGATCCCTGCTGCAGCCTCTCTGTCTAAGACTTGCTGCCAGCTCAGATTCTGAAGCACACAAATTGCTCTCCTCTGCCAATACGCTGCAGAGGCTGAAATCCTGCCTGTGTTTGCTCTCAGGTCAGGTCTTGGCTGACTGATAACCTCAGCTCAGGTTTCTTGCACTGTTGTTTCTAGACTGTCAAGATATACACCACTGACAAAGTATCCGACTCCATTTTTCTATCTGTCTCTGTGTATCCATCTGTATCCATCTGTTTGTCTCTTTCTATTTATCTAGCTACCTACCTATCTATTTATCTGTCTATCATTTATTTACTTACCTGTCCAGTTATTTGAGAAGAAATTGTGACATCATTGCTTTTTATTCTAAAGTATTCATTGCTAACTCATAAGACTATAGAAATGACCAGAGTATACTTTCATAATTAAGATTAACATTGATGTGATATTATCTCATAACTAGACTTTAATTAAATTTCAACCATACAAATAATATCCTGTCTTCACTGCCCCATTCAGCATCAAGTATTATAGTTGTGTTTCCTGTTTCCTTAGTCCCTATTAATTTTGCAATTTTCTCAGTCTGTCTTTTCCTTTGATAACTTGGATACTTGTGAAGAGTACAGACAAGTAGTTTTGTCAGAAAAACCATAGTTTCGGATGAACTGAGGTTTAGTCATGATTAGTGACACATTATATACTTTGGTTAAATACAATATAAGTATTGTATGATGTTGCATTTTCTTTGGAAGGTATATGATAACATTTACCACATTATTGGCAATGTTAAGTTTGAAAGCGTTTGAAATTTTGAATGACATCTTCACTAAAATAACTATTTTCCCCTTTGAATCAGTAAGTTGTCTGCAAAGAGATACTTTAATATTTACTAATATCCTATTATTTTTCTACTTTTAATAGTAATCACAATAAAAATATTAAAGTGGGGATTTTCTTCTCTTTTTTTTTTTTTTTGGTAGAAAGATATTTTTGCTATAGAGTGTATCTGCCAGAGAGACAGAGACAGAGAGATAGAAAGTGAAAAATCACCCTTAGGGGATGGCCACACAGCAATCCCTTCTCCACTATCCTCTCGGGATTTGGGGCACACACACACACACACACACACACACAGGATTTGGGGCACGCATACACAGGATTTTGGACACACATTCACGACTGGCAGGAGTTTCAGGCCTCCATGTCTGCAATGTGAAGTGCTGTGGACCATGTGAGAGTCCAGTGATGTAACCATCTGCTAGTCCCACAAAGTGAAGACTTTCTAACTACTGTTTTTCTTTTACAGTCTTCCATTAATATACTAGTATATAAGAATACTTTCCTCTGACTTTCTCTGTGTCTGACTGTCTAGGTATTTGTTTACCACTTATCTTCAGTGTGAAGATATAGGCTCTTGTTTTATTCAGTGTATTGAGATATATTATTATATTTATTTTCATCCTCCAATTGTGTCAGATTTAAAGACTAAGGACCCCAAAGAGCTGTCTCTTTCATCCTCTTGATATTTTCTTATCATTTTTAAAAACACTTTCTTGCTTTCTGTTTCACAAGGTACTCTGGATTTACCTCCTAGCAACATCCTACTATTTACCTGTAGCTCCCATGATTTTATTTTTGTTGTTGTTTGCTTTTTGGGAGAGTTGTTTATTTGGTGGTTGGTATTTAGAAATCAAGGTGTGCTCATTGCTCCTGGGTTCTACTGCCTTTAGGATACTTTAATGTGTGTGTATGTGTGTGTGTATGCAGATACACATGCATAATTCTATCATTTAGCAAACAAATAATATATTTTTCATATATCACTTGTTTTTTAATTACCTTTTATCTGAAATTTATCAATCATCATCTATCATAAATATTATATTTCATCTACCACATGTCATTAATCATGTATTAGCAGTCTATCATGAAATTATGAGTATATACTTATATTTTCAACTCTATGTACAAAATCATAATGTTCTTCTATCTTCCTCAATTTTACATTTCTGTTTTCCTTTCTTGAACAATGAAAAGTCAGTCCCCTAGTTTTATCAACCCACTTCTCGTTTACTCAGTCATATAATAAGTCAGAAAATTGTTTCAGAATTGCTCTTCTGTACCATTGATAAAACATACATAGATTTTAATATTTGCTTTGTCTTTAATTATACATGATGATAGCACTATTACACAGTTCCCTGGGTTAGTTTCCTCTTCAGTCTAATTGTGTTATTCAAAATACTTACAGTGGGATTTATTTGTGGTTTCTGGAATCTCAGTTCTGTTCTGTTTGTCTTTCAGAAAATGGTCTTAATATTTCACTAATTACTGTTGCTTTATAGTATGTCTTTAATTCTGTTGTAGAAATTCTGTTATTTTGTTCCTCTTGAGCTTCGCTTAGCAATCTAGGCACTTGGCATTTCCATACAAATATTTAGAGTCCACAAAAAAATAAATTACTTATAAAAATACTGAGATTTATTATGCACAATTTGAATTTATTTTTTCTTTTCTTGAGAGAGATTTTTGCTATAGGGTGTATGTGCTCACCAGAGATAGAGAAAGTGAGGAATCACCCCACTGGGAGAATGGCCATGCCACAATCCCTTCTCCTCCATTCTCTTCCCAGTATCTTGGGCACACACACATATGCCTGGTGTGAGTTTTAAGCCACCAGATCCGAGACTCGAATCTTAGTCGACTATGTGGGACTCCAGCAACATAACCATTCCTCCATCTGCTGGTCTCTCAACTTGTATTTCTAAACAAATGTGATCAGAATTTAC
Organism: Tupaia belangeri chinensis; assembly: GCF_000334495.1. Classification (NCBI taxonomy): domain Eukaryota; kingdom Metazoa; phylum Chordata; class Mammalia; order Scandentia; family Tupaiidae; genus Tupaia; species Tupaia belangeri. The sequence goes on along the minus strand of NW_006159715.1, from coordinate 300,513 downwards.
ATCTCACTCTTGTAAGGTGTTCCAATCTTTAAACTTCAAATATCTATCCATTTACTTACATCTTTCTTAATTTTACTCAGCACTGTTTTGTAGTTTTTAGATTACTGCTTTTGTATAGGTTTGGTAGATAATTTTCCTCTTTTTTTTTTTTTTTTTTTTTTGTAGAGAGAGATTTTTGTCATAGGATATATGTGCTTGTTGGAGAGACAGAGAGTTAGAAAGCAAGAAATCGCCCCCAAAGGGGGATGTCACACTGCAATCCCTTCTTCTCCATTTTTGTATCGGGACCTTGGGCATGCATGCACACGTACCTGTTGTGAGTTTAAGCCACTGGGTCTGGGACTTGAACTGCAGTCGACTACATAGGAGTCCAGTGACATAGCCATTACGCCAACTGCTGGTCACTTGGTAGATAATTTTATAGGTCTATAAAATGTTTACTAATAGCACAGTGATTTACTTCTGATAAAGTGTGAAATATGTGGATCGTGGATCATTCTTTAATATCATCTGAAATGTAAGTTGTTCCTCTATGACCTGAATACTTCAGAAGACATAATGACAACTTTTCTAATATTAAAAATTAAATAGAAATTTTATATTGATTTTTCTCAGTGGTGCTACAAAATTTACATATTAGTTTTTCTTCTTATTATTTTTTTTGCTTTTGTGTGTGTGTTTGCATTTTCCATAAGTTATTATTTGTGCATAGTGTTGTCATTTAAGAATAAGGACAATTTAGGGGCCAGCAGATTGCATCGTGGTTATGTCACTGGACTCTCACATGACTGACCATTCCTGATGGCTTGAAACTCACACTGGGCATGTGTATGTGTGTGCCCAAGATCCTGGGAGAAGAATAGAGGAGACATGATTGTGCCATGGCCATGCCCTCTGGGGTGTGTGTGTGATTTCTCACTTTCCCTCTCATTGTCTCTTTCTCTGGTGAACACATGTGTCCTATGACAAAAAATCACTTTTTTTAAAAAAATGATAAAGACAGTTAAAATTCTTCACTTAGCGAAAAAATCTTATTGATTTTCTTCTTTATTTTGTTAATATTCTGTATTATTTTGAATGATATTTTGACAGGTAGACTAATGTTAGGAATAAATCCTTTATAATCGTAATATTATTCTGCGTATTTTTAGATTACATTTAGCCATATTTTATTTGGAATTTATTTTTGGGCTTATGTCAATAAAAGATATTGCCTATAAATTTATTATTTTTTCTGTCAGATTTTGGTTTATATTTATTCTGAACTCATAAAGGTTAAAATTGTTCTTCCATACTGTGTAGAAATAACTTGTTTTTGATGTATCTTATTTTTGTTTTAGTAAGACTATTTTCCCAAGTATACTGTACATTTTACTTAGGTTCTCAAATTTATTCTGACAATGTTTTATATTATTTTCTTATGCTCTATAGTGTAGTATATATAATTTTTTTCTTGATTTGGTTTTCAATGATTATTAATTTCATTAAAATGTAAATGTCAATCCTAGATTTTTCAATGAATACTTAAGGTTTTATTTTTGGTTTGATATTATTATGTATTTCTAATTGCTTTTTGGGGTATAACTTTGTCTTTTACAATGAAAGTTTGGATAGTTATTTAAGAACAATTTATTTTATTTATTTTGTTATTATTTTTAGGGAAAATTTTGCTAGAGGGCAAAGTGCTCACCAGACAGACAGTGAAGCGTAAAGTGAGAAATTATCCTCCTGAGTGGGATAGCCATGCCACAATCTCTTCTCCTCCATTCTCCTCTCAGGACTTTGGGCACACATGCACACATGCCCAGAATGAGTTTCAAGCCACCAGGTCCAGGATTTGAACCACAGTAGGTTTGAACATAGAAGTCCAGCAACATAACCATTATGCCATGTGCTGGTCCCATGTTTGAACATAGGAGTCAAGCAACATAACCACATTATGCCATCTGCTGGCCCCATGTTTCAGATAAATTTTTTTTTAATTTTTTTTTTAAAGTCTTAACTCTTTACACACTGCTTTAGCTGTAAATATTCCTCTACCAAAGGAACAATAAATTTACCTGTTGTACTTTCATTCTGAAATACAATATATTATTCCCATTACACTTTGTTAAATTTTTGTATTGCTTAATTTTTGCACTTTTGTACATTTTCCAATTATCTGTTACTTTTTGGTTTCCAATTTATTTTATTTTAGTCAAAAAGAATATCATGTATGACTTGTATCACTGCTTATTTGGTAACACTTGTTTTATGGTGTTTCATATGAACTATTGGTTTGGCAAGTTGTCCACTTGTTTCTGAAGAGGCTTTGTAGTCTGCGTTTGTTAGTAGTGGCATAGGACACCTTTTTAATGATCTTCAAGGTAATTTTAGAGTTTTACAAAGAAGGATGAGCCATCTTTAACTGTCATGTTCTCTGATTTCTTCAGATTGAAAGGACTATTGAATTGTTAGCAATTGTTAAATCTTAACTCTTTGATACTGCCACAAAAAAGGTTATTTTTAAAGTGTGCTTTGTTCGTAAATGTGTGAATCAACTATTTGAAAAGAATAATCTATCTTAATGGATTTAAAAGGCTAAATAAATGGTAAGCTAGTCTGTAAATGGATTTCTAGGAAATTCATTAAATGCTAGAGAATGAATTCTAGTAAGATTTTTTTCTTTCTGCATTTCAAACATTTTGAAGAGTTTCTCACCCCCTTTATAATTATAACAAAAACTTTTTTTTATGGATAGAGAGCACCTGTAAGTGCATGAGAGCAAAAAAGAACACACAGAGAGAGGGAGGAAAACACTCAACAGGGTCTCATACACCATGATCCACCTTCCCCATCCCTCCAGTTCATCAGAATCTTGGATACCTGTGCCTGCAAAGCACAGGGCATGTCTTGAGGCCTACTTGGGTTTCTCCACTATGGTTGTCACATAGCTTCAAGGCTTGTGAAAAATTCGTGTTACTGCTATGCCTCAGTGACTGGACTTAAGAACATTTCTTAATATTCAAGAGAATAAGGTTCTTCAGAGATCATTTGGTATGTCTGTGGGAAATGGAGGTTTAACAGTGGTGTGCATTATGCTAATGCTGCAACGAAGTCTCCAATATATAGCACCTTCCAACTCTCATTCTGAAAACAATGTGAGAATAGACTTGGCCACTGAGTGGCATAGGTAAATGCTTTGCTCAATGAGCCACAGGATCCCACATAGCTACTACAGTCAGATTCCTGGTCCAGTCAGCCTGAAACATGCCAGGCATGTGTGTAAGTACCCATGATCTGATAGGTGGAAAGACTGGAGGAAGAAAATTGAAGTGTGATTAGACTCTGTAGAGGGTGCTCATCTTTCTCATTTCTCTCTTGAATGTGTGAATACATGCATGCTCTATCATTAATAAATAAAAATGATTAAAAGATGATTTAAGATAAATTACTGAGTAAGTAGAGAAGGCAGCTATTACTCTTATTAAAGAATAAGCTGAAGGATTTGACTTAGTCTGAGATCCAACTAGACTTACTAAGTGGACTTGAGCATCAGGCACCCTTAGCCACACACAGTCCTGGACAGGAGAGAGAGTACAATAGAGAAGAGCTGGAAGGTGCCGTCTCAAGGCAAGTAGCTGTGGAGCGGAAGCAGCCCAGAACAGAAACAATCCTACTGTATCACTTAATCACTGCTGTAATGATTTTTGTAAGAAATCTCAGCAGTTTTAAACAATAAACTTCATTTTCTCTTTCCAGGTAGTCAGGGGAGGTGGCTCTTCCACAGGCTATGGATCAACGGGGCTTATCAGGCTGCAGTTGACTTGAAGTCTCAGCCTGTTTCCATGTTTCCTCTGTCCCAGCACCTAGCTGAGCATTTCTTCTCATGGCATAATGCTGCAGCAAAAATGTCTGACTAGAAACAAACAGAAAGAATGCCTCTTTGGGTCTTGACTCACTATCTGTTGTTCTCTATAGCAGAAGCTAAAAAAATTGGATGGTATAATAGCAGGGAAGGTCACTGAAGATACTAGAGATGTAAGGAAGGGTAATAAAGGGTGGGAATAGGAGAAGGGGAGGGAGGAGAACAGGGAAAAAAATAAATTTAATTGGAACCAGCAGGTGGAGTAACGGTTACACTGCTATACTTCCACGTGTTTGACCAATGTTGGAATCCCAAGCCCAGTGGCCTAAAACTTATGCTGGACATGTATGCATGTGTGCCCAAAATCCTGAGAGGAGAATAGAGGAGAAGGCATTGTGGCATGGCCATCACCCCTGGGGAGGTGATTTCTCGCTTTTTGTCCTTCTGTTTCTCTCTCTGACAAGCACATGTGCCCTAAAGCAAAAATCACTAAAAAGAAGTAACATTTAAATGACACAAAATGAAATGTTATTTGGTGATGTCGATGGAAAAATATAACCAACTATAAAATTAATAATTTAATTAATGCGGTTTACTTCCAAGCCAACTGTGTGACCTAGGCTGGAGAAGAGGCACACATGCCTTTTCTCGGGGTGATCATGTACAGAGGTTCCTTTTATTTGCTTTTGAGATTGACAGACAACATTTAATTAAAAGATTTCCCATTGGTCTGGCCCAAAAAGGCGGGATATGTAGAAGTGGGGGGCTTGTAGATTATAGGTGGGTTCCACAAATTCTTAGGTCAGTGATTGGAAAGGAAGATCTGTGTCTTGGGAAGAGATTAGTTAAAGAAAGGCTTAATCTACATCTTAAGGTAAAGGGAAGTACTGAGTCCTGGGAAGAAATAAGCAAAAGACTACACTGTAATGGGTTGAAATATACATCTCAAAGATACTATGCCAGGAACAGGAGGTAGGAAGAATCCTGTCAATAGAAAATAAATGATCTGTTAATGTTTGTAGGTATGACTTCCCCAGTACCTTTTGGAAAATAGAAAAAGTAGTCAGACTTCTGTCCACAGTGATTTTAATGTATATGGTTATGTCTTTGTCTTGACTGTTATACATTGTATTTGTTCTGGAAAAAACCATGTTACACTCTAAAGATGAATAGTGATTAAATGTAAATGATAAATATATTTTAAAAATTTATTGATTATTACACACATTTTTTTTGAGAAGTTTTTGGTATAGGGCGTGTGCGCTTGCCAGACAGACAGAGAGAGACAGAGAGACAGAAAACGAGAAATCACCCCCCCCAGGCGGGGTGGCCACGCCGCCGTCCCTTCTCCTCCATTCTCCTCTTGGGATCTTGGACACGCACGCACTTGCGCCCGGTGTGAGTTTTAAGCCACCGGGCCCAGGACGTGAACCACGGTCCACTACATGGGAGTCTAGCGACATAGCCATTACACTAACTGTGTATTTTTTTTATTCACAGTATTTAGGTGAATATACACAAATCAGTGAGATTGGGAAGTATGTAATATACATGCAATGGGCCATTAAAAACTTCAAAGGGAACGAGTATTAAATCTATGCTTCCAATGTGGTCTGTTCAAATTTAATGATTACATAATCTACCTCCTCAATGCTAATGTGAGAAAAAAAAAATGTTGGAAAGAGATTCAAAGTTACTACTGTGTATAAACCTATCAGTAATAGGGAGGAATATTTTTCCTTTGACACCAATCTATAATTATCAGGGTACTGAGCAAAGATAATTTATAAATCAACATAAAAACACTCCTGCCCATTCAGGGACCAACAGCATCAGGGCTGAGCTGCCTGAGCTACAGCCCGTCCTCCCAACTTCACCTCCCTGTTCCTCAGCTACAAAGGTAGAAGGAATATTTTTTTCTCTTTTCCTTTCTTTTGCTAATTCTTTACTCTTCTCCCTTGACATAGGACTGGGACATTGCAGCCCTCTTAAGCAGCCATCCCCATATGAAATTTCCTTTCCATTTCATGTGTAGTACAAATATAGCAGGTGACTTTTTTTTTTTTTAATTTCCTTTCCTTTTTTCTTTTCTCTTTTTCTTCCACCCTACTTTCTCATTTCAGTCAGCCTCTACCTACTGAGAGTCCATACAGGTCTAGATGCATAGTAGCCTTGGAAAAAATACCCCCCTCCCCCCCACACACACACTGAACTAGTAGCAAAACAAGGAGAAATTCCTCTTCGCAAATTTGACCTCAAACTCTTCTGTGGATACCGTATTACAAAACACAGTAGAAGAGAGAAAATGGGACAGAAATGCCTTACAGTACAAGGAAACACATGAGTGCACAATTGCAGAATCCTCCAACAAATTAGCCAAAAGCATACATTAAATGACTAAAAATCAGAGAAGAGCTTCAAGTATGAGAAAACCAGGAAATATATCTTCAACAAAGGAACACAGTAACTTGTCTCCAACTATAGTAAAAACAAAAAGGAAACAAAAAGAAAAACAGAAACAAACAAACAAACAAAAACAGATGAAATTACCAAAATGTCAGAAAAATAATTCAGAATATTTATGGCTACAAAATTTTATGAGATACAAAAGAAAAGAGACATTCAACTTCAGAAGATGGTGAATTCTTTTCATGTTTTGAAGGAGGAGATTATATTAAAAAAATCAAACAGAATTTTTAGAGTTGAAGACTGTAATGCAGGAGATTGAAACTTCCCTTGAAAGACTGAATAGCAGAATACATCATGCAGAAGGTTGAATCTCATATCTAGAAGACAAAACTGTGATCTAGGGAAAAAATCACCACGAAGAATAAAAAAAAAAATGAGGATAGTATAGGGGCAATACTAGATATCATTAAATGTGCAAATATATGAATAACTAGTATGCAAAAGTTAAAGTGTATAATAAGGACATTGATAATCTATCCCATGAAATACTTGAAAAAACTTTCCAAACTTAAAGAAGCATTCAGTTATCTAGGTTTAAGAAATACAAAGGACCCCAAATAGAATCAACCCAAGAAGATCCTCTCCACAGCACATATCATAGCCAGATGGACTACTATCACAGATAAAAACAAGATTCTAAAAATGGCAAGGAGAAATGTCAAGTTACAAAGATTATCTCATCTGGCTATCATCAGACCTCTCAACACAAAGTGCAAGGGAAGAATGGGAAGATATATTCAAAGTGTTAAGAGAAAAATCATTTTAAGCAAGATTATTATACCTGGCAAGATTATTCTTCAAATGGGAAGAAAGGTTTAAAATATTCTCAGATAAACAAAACTGAAAGAATTTAGCAATATCAGCTCTTCAAGCAGGGAATGCTTGAAGTATTGAAGGGAGTGCTCTACCAGGAATACTAAAGAGAGACAGATAGAAATAAGAGAATAAAAATCAGCCAAGAATATGGCTAACATAATAGTAGGGACAAGTCTGGAAATATTGATAATAATGTTCAATGTTAATGGATTAAATTCCCTAATCAAGAGACACAGACAAACTGAATGGATAAAAAGTACAGAAACCTTTGATCAGTTTTCTATAAGAAACACACCTCATGGATAAAGCCATACACAGACTAAAAGTGAAGGGCTGGAAAAAGGTATTCCATACAACTGAAAATCAAAAATGGAGCTGGAGTCACCATACTGATTTCAGACAAAATAGACTTTAAGACAAAAACTTTAAGACAAAAAATGAATGGCATATATAGTAATAAAAGGGATAATTCATCAAGAAGATAAAATGCTTATAAATATCAATTCTTCCAACTCAGGAGCACTGAAATGTGTGAAGGAAAGACTGCTAGATCTGAAAGGAGAGAGACTGTAACACACTAATTGTTGGGGATCTCAAGACCTCACTATCTCCTTTCAACAGATCATCTAGACAAAATTAAGTAAAGAAATTCGAAATGTAAACATACCACAAATTAAATGGACTTGACAGACACCTATAAAACCCTCCACCCTAAACACACAAAATATACACACCCACATGGAACCTTTTTGAAAAATGTCCAAATGATAGGGCACACACACTTGTCTTTAGAGATTTGAAGGCATAGAAACTATATCCAGCATCTTCTCTGATCATGACAGTATTAAACTTGTTATTAATTTTAGAAAAAAAGGTCAAAAATACATAAACAAATGGAAACAAAAAACCTACTCCTGAATGACTTCACATGAGTTTTTATAATCTAAGGACATACATAGCAAAAGCAGTCATAAGAGGGAAGTTCATAGCAATTAGTGTGCATAAGAAAAAGATGGAAAGGTGGCAAATGCACAACCTGAAATCATGCCCCACAGAAATGGAAAAACAACTAAAAATTTTCAAAATTAATCAGAAGGGAAGAAATGATAAGGAATTGAGCAGAAATTAATGTAATGTAAAATAAAAGAACTATACAGAAAATAAACTATTAGATGGTTCTTTGTAAAGATAAGCAAGGTTGACATACCAGTAGATACACTGATTAAAAGAAGAGAAAAAAGAACCAGATATATCAAATTTGTAATGGAATAGTTAATATTGCAACAGACATAATAGAAATACAAAACATCATTAGAAAATAGTATGAGTGACTATACATCAACAAACAAGAAAACCTGGATGAGGTGAACACATTTCTAGACACATGTAATCTACCAAGATTGAATCAGAAAGACATAGAAAACCTTAATAGACTCATAACATGCAATGAGATTGAATCTGTTAAAAAGAACTTCCCAACAAAGAAAAGCCCAGGTCCTGATGGCTTCAGTTCTGAATTCTACAAAATCTTTTAAGAAAGACTTAACCCCTATTGTACTCAAATTATTTCTAAAGATCCAAAAGGAAGGAAACCTCCCAAACTTATTATATGAAGCCACCATCACCCTCATCACCGAAACAGATAAGGACATGAGTAAAGAGGAAATTACATTCCAATATTTCTGATGAATATAAGTGCAAAAATTCTCAACAAGATACTAGCAAATTGAAAAAGATTATTCATCACGAACAAGTAAGCTTTATTCCAGGGATGCAAGGGTGGTTCAACATATGCAAAACCTTAAATGTAATACACATATTAACAGAAACATTAAAAACCATATGATCATATCAATCTATGCAGAAAAATACAACATCCTTTCAATAGACTTTAAGACAAAAACTTTAAGACAAAAAATGAATGGCATATATAGTAATAAAAGGGATAATTCATCAAGAAGATAAAATGCTTATAAATATCAATTCTTCCAACTCAGGAGCACTGAAATGTGTGAAGGAAAGACTGCTAGATCTGAAAGGAGAGAGACTGTAACACACTAATTGTTGGGGATCTCAAGACCTCACTATCTCCTTTCAACAGATCATCTAGACAAAATTAAGTAAAGAAATTCGAAATGTAAACATACCACAAATTAAATGGACTTGACAGACACCTATAAAACCCTCCACCCTAAACACACAAAATATACACACCCACATGGAACCTTTTTGAAAAATGTCCAAATGATAGGGCACACACACTTGTCTTTAGAGATTTGAAGGCATAGAAACTATATCCAGCATCTTCTCTGATCATGACAGTATTAAACTTGTTATTAATTTTAGAAAAAAAGGTCAAAAATACATAAACAAATGGAAACAAAAAACCTACTCCTGAATGACTTCACATGAGTTTTTATAATCTAAGGACATACATAGCAAAAGCAGTCATAAGAGGGAAGTTCATAGCAATTAGTGTGCATAAGAAAAAGATGGAAAGGTGGCAAATGCACAACCTGAAATCATGCCCCACAGAAATGGAAAAACAACTAAAAATTTTCAAAATTAATCAGAAGGGAAGAAATGATAAGGAATTGAGCAGAAATTAATGTAATGTAAAATAAAAGAACTATACAGAAAATAAACTATTAGATGGTTCTTTGTAAAGATAAGCAAGGTTGACATACCAGTAGATACACTGATTAAAAGAAGAGAAAAAAGAACCAGATATATCAAATTTGTAATGGAATAGTTAATATTGCAACAGACATAATAGAAATACAAAACATCATTAGAAAATAGTATGAGTGACTATACATCAACAAACAAGAAAACCTGGATGAGGTGAACACATTTCTAGACACATGTAATCTACCAAGATTGAATCAGAAAGACATAGAAAACCTTAATAGACTCATAACATGCAATGAGATCGAATCTGTTAAAAAGAACTTCCCAACAAAGAAAAGCCCAGGTCCTGATGGCTTCAGTTCTGAATTCTACAAAATCTTTTAAGAAAGACTTAACCCCTATTGTACTCAAATTATTTCTAAAGATCCAAAAGGAAGGAAACCTCCCAAACTTATTATATGAAGCCACCATCACCCTCATCACCGAAACAGATAAGGACATGAGTAAAGAGGAAATTACATTCCAATATTTCTGATGAATATAAGTGCAAAAATTCTCAACAAGATACTAGCAAATTGAAAAAGATTATTCATCACGAACAAGTAAGCTTTATTCCAGGGATGCAAGGGTGGTTCAACATATGCAAAACCTTAAATGTAATACACATATTAACAGAAACATTAAAAACCATATGATCATATCAATCTATGCAGAAAAATACAACATCCTTTCATGATTAAGACGCTCAGTAAAATCAGCATAGAAGGATGATTTCTCAACACAATAAAAGCCATCTATAAAAACCTATAGATAACATCATACTGAATGGGGAAAAGCTAAATTTGTTTCCACTAAAAAGTGGTACAAGACAAGGCTGCCCACATTCTCCACTCCTTTTCCATATAGTGATGGAAATCCTAGCCAATGCAGTCAGAAAAGAGAGTGAAGTAAAAAACAAGTAAGGAAAGAAGAAATGAAATTATCTTTATTTGCAGATGATACAAGTTTCTTCTTCCATGAAGAAACTCGTGGAAGTAATAAATGAATACAGTAAAGTGACAGGATACAAAATCAACGTACAAAAATCTACAGCATATCAGGAATCAGCAGTTAGTGTAATGGCTATGTCGCTGGACTCCCACGTAGTCGACCGCGGTTCACGTCCCGGACCCGGTGGCTTAAAACTCACACCGGGTGCATGTGCGTGTGTGCCCAAGATCCCGAGAGGAGAATGGAGGAGAAGGGACTGTGACGTGACCATCCCCCCTGGGGGTGATTTCTCACTTTCTGTCTCTATGTTTCTCTGTGCCTGTCTGGTGAGCGCAGATGCCCCTTAGCGAAAAAAACCTCAAAAAAAAAATCTATACCATATATATATATGAACAATAAGAAGACTGAGGTAGAACTGAAGAAAATGATCCCATTTACCATAACCACAAAAAGTATAAGATTCCTAGGAATAAATATAACCAAACCAAAAAAAAAAAAAACCCTCTAGAATGAAAACTATGAATATCTTTTAAAAAAGAAAAGAAATAGAAATAGAAAACAATGCAAAAAAAGTAGAAGGACATCCCATGTTCCTGAATGGGAAGAATTAATATAATCAAAATGACAATTCTGCCCAAATTAATCTACATATTTAACACGATACTAATCATATTACAAGAGACATTCTTCACATATCTAGAAAAGATAATAGAATTTGTCTGGAATCATAAGAAATTTTGTATTGCCAAAGCAGTCCTGCACAAGAAGAGTGGAGTAGGAAATATCTCACTCTCTGACCCCAAAATATATTACAGAGATGTGATAATCAAAACAGCATGGTATTGTCACAAAACAGAAAGACATGTGGACCAATGGAACAGAAGAGAGGCCACAGAAATAAACCCCAAAACATACAGCCAACTGTTTTTTTTCCACATTAATGTTGCATAACAATGCTTATTTAATTTTACATTTGCTTACACTTTCTTATAAACACTTCATGATGGTTGTTTTATACAAACAACACTTTAAACTTACATATATTTATCATCATATTTGCTCACTAGTTCTTTAACTTCACATTATCCTTTTGGAATCATTTTTATTCTTTTTTTTTTCTTTTTTTGGAGAGGTTTTTGCTATAGGGTGCGTGCGCTCGCCAGACAGACAGAGACAGAGAGACAGAAAGCAAGAAATCACCCCCCCACAGGGGATGGCCACACTGCAATCCTTTCTCCTCCATTCTCCTCTTGGGATCTTGGGCACACACGCACACGCGCCTGGCGTGAGTTTAAGCCACTGGGTCCGGGACTCGAACCGCGGTCGACTACCTAGGAGTCTAGCAACATAGCCATTACGCTAATTGCTGGTCTTTGGAATCATTTTTATTCTTGAAGATCATCCTTTTGTAGTTTAATGAGTCTTTTGATGGTAAAATCTGCTTTTCATCTGAACATGTCTTCATTTCAGTTTTAATTGGTGAAAATTCTCAGCTGATAACTTTTCTTAGAATTCTGAAGCTATTATTCTACTGCTTTGGGGTAAACTGTAACTGCTGGAAAGTCAGCTAAGTATTTGACTATCCTCCCTTCACAGATGATCTTTTTCTCCCTCGGATTGCTTTAAAAAAAAAATTGTTTGGTATCCTATAATTTACCAGATTGGGTCTTGGCACAGATTTTATTTAGATATGTATTGGGGATATGCTGTGCATCCTGAATTTATAAATCCATGTCTCTAACAAATGTGGAAAGTTCTATTATCTTTTCTAATATTGCCTCTCCTCCACTTTATTCTCTGCTCCTAGTACTCTTGGTCTTTATATACTAGTTTTCTCCAATCTCTCTCAAGTTGCTACCTCATTTCTAACTTGTAGTTCACTTGTCTCTTTAGCTGAATCTAATATGACTGGTATTCAACATGTCTGAGGATTTCTCATTTCTAGGAGTCCTACCGAATTCAATGTTATTTTTTTTCTATAAGTTCTTTGCCATGCTAGCTACTTTCAACTTGTTTCTAGTAATCTCACATCATGAAATAGTATTACTTGATCTTAATCTACAAGAATCTTGGGCTTTAATTAGCAATGTTCTTCCTTTGCTTCTGCCAGAAGCTGTAGAGTGCTACAAAGTAAGGTCCACTTAATAGTCTTCCACTGTCCTGGCTAAGGCAGCATCTCAGATTCAGGTCTTTCTCCTTGTTTTTAGTCCAGCATGAACTGTATATGACAATGCTGTGATTTGTGTTTGCTATCAGTGCAATAATGTTCACTCTATACCTGTTATAATATTCATGATTCCCACGTTAGTTAACATGGATTCCTTTTTTTAATGGGGAAGAAAGAGAGAGGTGTAATTCTTGGAGATTCTTCCCATTTCCTATGAGCCTATTCAAAAACAGATTTTATATAGGATATAGTTGTTTTATATTAACTAGTTAATTATACTGCTGACAGTAAAAGTCGTAATATATTAAAATATTTAAGATACACTACCCTGAGAAAACACATGTTGTGTGCCATTTCTTACTGATCTAAACCACTTTGGAAAGATTTCCTGTCGGTTGGTGAGAATGAAACAGGCAGTACTTTGGAACTAAGCATATATCAGACGGGTCCTGCAGAATGAACTTATCCTGCAAGTTGTTGCACAACTTGGGAAAAATCTCTCCTGCTTTTCTATTACTGAAACATCGAGTCAACACTGTTCACATTTTCAATGTCGTGATTAACATGTGAGCCAGATCAGTTGGTAAGTCTACGATAATATCTCATCATTTTGAATCTTTAAACAATAGGTGATAGTAACTTTTTACATGCAGCTTCCATCCAGATGTGAAACTTTATTTTTGAAGCCCTGGGTGACCTATAATATAAGCAGGGCTAAACAAAGCAGCTAGCAGTTTCATTTTAGTCAGACACACACCTAATAACAGCAAACCTGGCTGCTACTGTCTTAAATGCAGATAGATTGTTTATGTCTTTATTATTCATAATTGTTGATCAATGTTCTCTGGATGATCAGGAAACTCTTTGTGCCTCATACTAATCACTGAAGTAATGAAAGGAGGTACCAGCAGCAAGGACTGCAAATGCAAATGTTGTAATCACACCTATGTTTTGCCGAACTTTCAATATCACTGTAGCTTTAATTGATTGTTTTGGTTGTTCATCATCTGTGTTGTCCAGTGAAGCTTCATTGTTCAGAGAGGAACTCATGCAAGCTGTGTTTATTTCTTCTAAAATTTCCAGATTTTCCATTTGAATCACATGATCTAACATCTCTGTAAATGATCTCTAATTTCTTCAGCCGACTCATTGCCAGATTTGTAATCCCAGCACATTATGGTGGATCCTGGAATGGGGACAAAAACTCAGTGTGGGAGGATGTGGAACTCTCTTTTAGAATCTTTTTCTTTTTCCTGAAATTTCATTCAAAAGCAAATCCTCAAATAGTAGCTCACAATGATCAGCAACTGTGTGCAATATAGCTCTTCATGGCCTGCACAGCACCTTTAACCTTGGATCTACTGCTGTGAAGGTAAGCTCTGCACTTCACAGTACCCTTAGGCTTTACAGAGCCCCTGCAGATCTAAACCGTGGCCATGGATCTGTGGTCTGAATTCAGGAGCAAGTGTGTTAGTACTTTGACATCAAAAGAATGACCAGTATCTGAGTATTTCTTCAAAATGATTTTTGTATCCTTCCAATAGGTCACAATCATCATCTTTAATGTGATCATTAATCAGATACACACCATTTTCTATGTGTATCAAGGATGTCATATGTTTGATGACATATTTATTTATTTATTTATTTTTGTAAAAGAGCTAATATGAAATATCACTCATTCTGAGACCTTCTCCTCTGTGAAATTCCACGATCTCTTTCTATTCATAGATTTTTTTTCCACAGCAAGTATTAGTCTGTGCAGTGCATTTTGAAAATTATTTGACAATTCTAAATTTGTAATAATAAACACTCCGAGAATTAAAAGTCCCCTGGCAGCATTCTGGACACCTAGTTGGCATGTTCTGTGGCCTATTCTTCATCCAAGTTATCCAATTTGGCTTTGGGATGTTTGAGATTCTCATTTTGCTCTTCTTTGGGTGATAATTTGGTGGCAAGAATTGCATAATCCTTTTGTGAAGAACACTTCAAAAACAAACAAATTAGGGACCAGCATTTAGCATAATGGCTATGTCATTGGACTCCCACATAGTCGACCACAGTTCGAGTCCCGGACCCGGTGACTTAAACTCATGCCGGGTGCATGTGCGTGTGTGCCCAAGATCCCGAGAACAGAATGGAGGAGAAGGGATTGTGGCATGGCCATCCCCCCTGGGGGGTGATTTCTCGCTTTCTGTCTCTCTCTGTCTGTCAGGCGAACGCACACGCCCTATAGCAAAAGCACAGAACACGACACCAAAAAAAAAAACCACAAAAAAAAAAAAAAAAAAAAAAAAAAAAAAGAGAAATAAATAAATAAATTACAAAAGCTGTCCTATTAAAAGACCAGAGATGAGGGAACCAGCAGTTAACATAATGGCTGTGTCGCTGGCCTCCCATATAGTCGACTGTGGTTCGCATCCCAGACCCGGTGGCTTAAAACTCACAGCGGGTGCATGTGCGTGCATGCCCAAGATCCCAGGAGGAGAATGGAGGAGAAGGGATTGCAGCATGACCATCCCCCCTGGGGGGTGAATTCTCGCTTTCTGTCTCTCTGTCTCTCTCTGTCTGTCTGGCAAGCGCACGCGCCCTATAGTGAAAACTTCTCAAAAAAAAAAAAGACCAGAGATGAAAGGCTTTCCTTGGAGACTGATGTTTGAAAGAAACTGGCCAACAGTCTCTTCAACTATGTAGGTTCTTCCCATAATTGAGAGCAATTCAATCTCCTGTTCTCAGAACCCGCATGTGTGGCAGGCAGCTCCACTGATCTGTCAGTCCTCCAGAGAATAGGTCGAGAGGACAAGGACCAGCTTCTTGGAGCCAGGTTCCCCTCTGGTCCCACTTCCACAGCCCATGAATTAATCAGAAAGCATCCAACTTCCCACACCTCACTTCCTACCACAAACCCAGGGTTTCTGGACCAGCCAACTGATTTTTGACAAAGGCCTCCAATCAATCCTGTGGGAAAAAGAAAACCTCTTTAGAAATGGTGCTGGAAAACCTGGGTATCCACCTGCAGAAAGATGAGTTTGAACCTCTATCTCTCACCATTCACAAAAATAAACTCAAAGTGCATCAAAGATCTAAACTTAAGACCTCAAACTATACTACTACTGGGGAAAACACTGGGTAAATCTGGGAGATATCACAGTAACCAGACTTTTTAAATAAGAACCCTACAGCACAGGCAGTGATTCCAAAAATAGATCAGTGGGTTTATATCAGATTAAGAAGGTTCTGTACAGCAAGAGACACAATATTTAGTGTGAATCAACAACCCTAAGAATGAGAGAAGACTTTTTTAAACTATGCCTCAGGTAAGGTTCTAAGTATCAGAATACACAGGGAATTCAAGCAGTTTACCTGAAAAAAAAAAGATCATCCCAATTAAAAGATGGGAAAATGAGCTGAACAAACAGCTCTCTAAGGAAGACATATCAGTATCCAAAAAGCATGTAAAAGAATGCTCAATGTTTTTTATCATAAGGGAGATGCAGATTAAAACTACAAGATACCACCTAACCCCATTCAGATTGGCTAAGATTAAGAGAACAAACAAACAAAAAATTGATAAGTTCTGGTGAGGCTGTGTTGAAAGGGTAACTCTCTTAAACTCTTGTTGGGAATGTAAATTGGTTCTGCCACTGTGGAGAACAATATGGAGGTTCCTCAAAAATCTACATATAGAATTACCATACGATCCAGCAATTCCACTCCTGGAAATTGACCCAAATGATAGAACACTCAGTCAGAAAAGTGCTTTCACATCTATGTTTATTGCAGCATTCTTCAGAATTGCTAAGATATGGAACCAACCCAAATGTACATGAACAGATGAATGGTTTGCAAGAGTGTGGCACATATACTCTATGGATTACCACTCAGCCATAAAAAAACAAGACTGGCATTTGATAGAAAGTGGATGGATACAGAAAATTTTCTCTTTATTGAAAGCAAGACAGGCTATGATAGAGACACATTGTATGTCTCCACTTAATATATATTTACTGTCTGCACTCTATGGTAGAAATGGAAAGATTAGAGTATTAGACGCATGGAAAATGGTTACAGATACTGGATATAATGTGGGAAGAAGGTGGGAGAAGGTGGAGAGTGAGAATAAAGTAATCAAGCAGAAAATAGAGAGGCAAGACCTTTATGGGACACAGCAGTGGATGACTATATGTTGATGATAACATGTATGGTATCTTCAACTGGACTGGGGTGAAGTGTATTCATGTTGAGTAAATTCACTTTACAAGCTGTAGTGATGTTCAGTGATTAAATGTATAAAATAAATAAATAAAACAAAAACAAATTTGATTTAAATAGGGTCTTTTCATAGAGTCGTGAAGGATTATTTTATGTTAAATGAAAATGAAGGGAAGTAATTATTTTAAATGTTGATAATCATACATGTTGCAATTTCCAGAGACCCAATTCTTTGACATACTATGGTGATTTAGAGAAAATGAAACAATTATGTCTTAGATTCCTATTATTCTAGTTCAAAGTTATTATGTCATAGAGACATTTGATCCAAAATGAATCAGAAAAAGGAGAACCCATTATAGGTTTAAATTTTTGGCAAATAATTACAATTCCAAGTATGTGAATTCATGTTCTTATTTTTAAAAACTACTAGTTTTATTATATGATGTTGAAAATTTTACTGAACAAAATAATGGGGTGTATATTTTATATTGTCATGTTATTGACACAAACACTTATTCAGAGATGGTAGTTTTATAAAGCTTAAATGAAGTTTGGGGGAATAAAAGGAAAGATAAATATAGAAACAGATTACTTTAAGTTTTTTCCTATATGTATTTTGGGACCATATTTAAAAATAACTCCTGGAATGAATAATACTTAATAAATTTACCTAAATAGAATCAGAACAAAGAACTTACTCCTAATTTAGAATCTCTGTTCATTTCTCTACCTTATATTTTCAAAGTTTTCTACTTTTAAAAGACCCCATAAAACTAATCCATTTCCTACAGCACCATTCATGAAAATTTTTTGATAAGGTAAGTAAAAATAGGTGATTGTAATTGATGAAAGTTAAATTTTACATGTACCAAGAGAGATTTTAATATAAATTTATATATTTGCTGAAACTTTTCAAAGAATATGAACTTTTATTTTAAAAAGCATACAGGGGCCAGCAGTTGGTGTAATGGCTATGTTGCTGGACTCCCATGTAGCCAGCAATGGTTCGAGTCCCGGACCCTCTGGCTTAAACTTACACCAGATGCGTGTGCGTGCGTACCCAAGATCCCAAGAGGAGAATGGAGGTGAAGGGATTGGGGCATAGCTATAGGCCTTGGGGGATGATTTCTCGCTTTCTGTCTCTCTGTCTCTGTCTTTCTGGCGAGTGCACACACCCTATAGCAAAAACCTCTCCAAAAAAAAAAAAAAAAAAGAGGGCGTATATAATTGTTCAATATTTTGACATTTTAAAAAAGATTTTTGCCATAGGGTGCATGTGCTCACCAGAGACAGAGACAATGAGAAGGAGAATGAAAAAAATCAACCCCCAAGAGAATGGCCATGCCACAATCCCTTCTAATCAATTCTCCTCTTGGAATTTTGGGCACACATGCACATTCACCCAGTGTGATTTTCAGTCACTAGGTCTGGGACTCAAAGTGTGGTCATCTTGTGGAAATCCAGCATAGTTACCACTATGGCAACTTATAGCCCCAATATTTTTAAATGTTAAAGCTAATAATTTTATTAGTGACAAAATATTTATTATGTTTTACTTAATATATCAACATTAATCTTTTTATTTTAAATAATTATTTTATTTAGCTTTATTTATTTATTTTAATTTTATCAGCGAGAAGAGAGAAGAAAAGTGAGAAAGCAAGCCACCAGGTCTGGAACTTGAACCATTGTCAGCCATGTGGGAGTCCAGCGCCCTTAACCTCCACACCACCTGCTGGCCCTGATATTAACATTAATCTTATTTCTTGCAAACATTAAGTACATCTTTCATGCACTCTGCACTGCTCGATGTAGGATCAGTATTATATAAATATCAAAAATCATATATATGCACATATATGATATTTTCATAATACGTAAGACTCATATTTTATGTAAAAGATACTATGTTTTGAAAGTGCACAACAAAACTTATGTTGAATTTCAATTGCCTGGGGCTACCTTTATGGTCTGGTGTTTACTGAATCCCACTTGGCCAACCACATAGTTCAAACCCAGTCCCGGCTGCTTGAAAAAGGCTAAGGGTGTGTGTGTGTGTGTGTGTGTGTGTGTGTGTGTGTGTATGCCCTGAATCCTAACAGGGTGAAGACATGAAGGAGAAGGGATTGCAGTGTGACCATGCTTCCTTGAGAAATAATCTCCCTCTCACTCTCTCTCAGAGGGACAGTGGGGCAGTGGGGCAGTAGAACCTGTGTGAGGGTGGTAAAAGAGTTTGCCACCCAGGAACATTGTGAACAGAAGCAGAAAGTAAGTTTATTAGAGCTCAGGCAAGAGTGCCTAGGAGAAACCAGAAGAGATTACCTCGGGCAAGACCTGAATAAGTTGTAGTGTTTTTGCCTTTTGGTGAGTGGTCTCCTTTTTTTGGCCTCAGTTGCAGGAGGAGGGTAAGGATAAGTTCTGCAAGCTCCTTCCCGGTCCACATTGGGAGTGTCGGTCACTTCTCAGGATTGCAGAGCATCTGTCAGCTTCACGCGACTGGTTGTAGAAGCGGAGCTGGTACATCTCTTTTCCCTGTTGTAAAAGCTTGTCCCCAGGCTTTTATCTTGGATCCTTACTCTGAGCAAGTTTAGGTCCCATGTAAGGCTCATTTTAGGCCCTCTTTATTAACCTTTGTTTGCCCATTTTCTTATGAACTCTCCACTTTTCTGTCTTCCCCTAAGGTGAGCACACATGGCATTTAGCAAAATGAAAAAGAAGAATGATAGAAAAAGAAAGGAAGGAAGGGAAGAAGGAAGGAAGGACCAAAGGAAGGAAGGAAAGGAAACAAATCCAATTTCCTGTATAAAACTATTAAGATGTGGGGCCTGAAGTGATTGGGTCATGAGGGATCTGTCCTCATTAATGGATCAATGTCTTTGTTTTGGGAGTGAGTTATTATAGGGCTGATTTCTAATAAAATCCATAAGTTTGATCTAATTTTTTCTCTCTGTCTCATACAGTAATTTCTGCTTCTTGCCCTCCTGAATTACGATGATCCTCACCAGATGCCAGCACCATGCTCTTGGACTTCCTCGCCTCCAGAACTGTGAGTCAGATAAAACTATTTTGCTTGTAAGTCAGCTGGTGTGTGCTATTCAGCTATAACAGCATAAAACAAGATAAGATAGAAAGTTGGTACCTAAAAGAAAGAAGACAGCCATAACAAGTACCTGAAAAATATAAAAGTGGCTTTGAACTGGGTGCTGGGCAGAGCTAGAAGTGTTTGGAGGATCAGGAATAAAAAAGTATATTGTTATGACTAGAGCATCAACGATGATTCTAGTAAGGACTCAGAAGAAAGGAAGAGCTTCAAGGAGAGTCTTTATTTTCTTAGAGATTGCCTAAGTGGTCATGATCAAAATGTTGATAGACATCTGTACAGTATAGACTATTATAGTTGTGACAGAATTTATGGGTGGTTAAGTCTGTGTTCTGTGATTACAAATAACTAGACGCATGGATAACAGAAGTGAATAATAAAGCTTATTGAGAGAAAAAGGACAGGTTCTCAAGCAAGGAGGCATCCCGAATGAGTTGACAAAGGAGTGATGGGCCTGCTCTCTGAGAAAGGGGCTTTAGAAAATGGTTACATAGTAGTCTAGATGATTTATTAGAGGGAAGGGGGTCACCAGATCAGAGTGATCTGTATTTCTTGTTAGAATATAGCTACCAAATAGATACTATTGCCCTTAGCTATAGCTTTTTCAGCCCAAATGTAGCCAAATATTTGCTTGTTAGAATTCAGCTATGGGACTCCTTTAAGGATAAAGTTCACTGTGTCTCTAGCTTGGACTTTGTCCCTATCTAGTGCTATGTCTCATCTATCTTCTGATTCATAATGAGGTCTCAGGTGGAAATGAAAAATAATGTATTGAAAATTGGAGTAAAGCCCATTCTTATATAGTAGTAAAGTCATTGGTATAGTTGTTTCCATGTCCTAGGACTTTATGGAATTTAGAATGTGAGAATAATAAACAAGGCTATCTAGTGAAATAAATATCTGAGCACCAAAACGTTCAGATTGTTGCATGGTTAATTTATCTACACACAGTTAAAGGCAAGAGGAAATGAAGACATAAAGATGTAATTTATAATTAAAAGAAATATGGAAAATGTTGGAAAATTTGCAGAATGGCCATGCGAAGTTAAAACAGCCTCTTTAGGAAAGAATACTAAGAGTGTGATTAAGTACCCATTTCCTAAAAAAGAGTATCATAGACAGAAGGGAGGTAGATGCTGTTCTTCAATACAAGGGGAAAAAGATCTGAAGACATGTCAGAGATTTTGGAGGCTTCCCCTACCATTCCAGGCCCAGAGTTTTAGGAGGACAGAATAGTTTTGGGTGATGAATTTGGACACCCTCCACGGTCTCACTAATTAGGCCTACCGCGCACTCTGCTCCCAACATTCCAGTGCAGTGCCCCTTAGCCACCTGAGCCATAGTCCAAGCCCCCCCAAACATGACTCAGGCCACTCCTCTGGAAACTTCAAGCAGCAAATTACAGTGTCCATATGATGTTAGGCTTGCAGAATGCAAGAGCTGAGGTAGCATGGTTAAGTCCGGTTTTATCTCAATGGATGCTCCAGATATCCTCAGGGAACAGGAAGAAACCTGCTTCCCGGTGAGACCACAGACAGTCCCCAGTAGGCAGTGCTTGTTGGAGCCATGATTCTAGGGCTTTATCTGAGTCCCCAGAACTGGAAGGCTATTACTGTGTAGTTGTAGTCTGGGAAAGCTGAAGGTAGGAAACTACAACCCAGCAGAGCTGCTGCAAATGCAGAAGCCAACAAAACCTTAGGGGCGGGACTACCCAAGGCTTTGAAAGAACCAACTCCAGCCCCAGTGTGTCCAGGTGACAGATGGCATGAAAGATTATTCTGGAGTCTAAGGCTTAATGTCTTTTTTTTTTTTTTTTCCTGTTGCACTTTGGACTTGGTTGGCATGAGCTGCCCTTCTTTTTTTGTCTGTTTCTCCATTTTGAAATTGGAATATCTATCCTATCCCTGCCCCATCACTGTATTTTCCAAGAGTTAATCTGTCTTGATTTCTCAGGCTTCCAGCTAGAGGAATTAGCCTTAGGATGAATCATGTCTTACACCTCACCAATATCTGATTTAGATGAGATTCTGATGTTGGAATGGGTTAAGATTTGGGAGGACATACAGATGGAAATTAGTGGTGTTGTATGTGAGAAAAACACGAGTTTTTAAGGTTTGAATGCTCTTGCTAATATGTTTTAATTGAATTGTCAATGTAATAGTCTCAAAAAGTAGGGTTTTTAAGTGATAATTAGGTATTGAGGGCGCTTCCTTCATAGAGATGGATGCCATTTTCATGAGAGGGAATTAATCATCTTGGGAATCAGCTCCAGATAAAAAGAATAAGTCACACATGTGTACGTGTGCCTTCTGCCCTGCCACCACACAGTGACTGTCACCAGACGCTGGCATCATGCTCATACAGTTCCCAGTCTCCCAAACCGTGAGCCAAATGAACTATTCTTAATAAATCACACAGTGTGTGGTCTTCAATGAAAGCAGAAGAAAGGGTACTGAGACAGTAATAAATTATTAACACCAAGTAGGCTTTGAAAAGGTAACACAAAAAATGTATTGGGGAACAAAACTAAACAAAGAAACACACATGTTTTACTGTTTTTAGATTGGAAAACTGACAGAACAGAAACAAAGGAACTTGCTATCATAAGAAAAATCTTCATATTGATAGAAGTTTAGGTTACATGAATATATTCATCTGTATGAACCCATCAAATTTTACAATTATGACTTGTGATTTCCTCTGTATGATATTTGACATAAAAATTGCAAATAATTATAGAAATAAGCTTCACAGGCCTGCTTTCCATTGTGGTATAAGTTAGCATTTCTAAAATATTTTCTGTGAATTTTATTCAAAAAATTAGAAATTAAAATGATTACCTCTCTCTCTCTCTTTTTTGGACAGATTTATGAGTACGTGTACTCACCAGAGAGACAGAGAGGGACAGAAAGACAGAAAGCTAGAAATCAGCCCCTGGGCAGAAGGCCATGTCACAATCCCTTTCCCTCCATTATCCTCTCAGGAATTTGGGCATGCATGTAATGCACCCAGTGTGAATTTCAAGTGGTCAGGTCCGAGACTCTAACTGTGGTAGACCATGTGGGTGTTCAGTGCAGAGCAGAACTTTTTTTTTTTTTTTTTAGTTTGTCTATAGGCATGCATGTTTTCCAGAGAGAAACAGAGATGGGGTAGTAGGGAGTAAGAAATTATCCCCTAGAGAGGGTGGCCATGACATATCCCTTTTTCTCTATTCTTCTCCAGGGATTTTGAGCACGCATGCACTTGTGCCTGGTGTGCTTTTCAAACTGACTGGTCTGGGACTCAAACTGCAGAGCTGACCATGTAGAATCTAGTTTTTTTAACCTTCATAACAACTGGTGGCCCCAGAGCAGAACTTTTTATTTTTAATTTTTAACATTTGATTATGGGCATGCGTGCTTGCCAGAGAGAGAAAGGAAAAGTGAGAAAGCACTCCTGATGGGATGACTGCACTGGAATCCCTTCTCGTTCTCCTCTCAGTATTTGGAGCATGTATGTACATTCACCCAGTGTAATTTTCAAGTATGAGGTCCAGAACTTGAACTGCTTCACTGACCATGTGGTATCCAGCTGCCTTAGCCATGATACCACAGGCTAACTGAACTTTTAGTGATCATCTTTTTAAATGGATGGTTCCTTTGCCATTATCTAAAAAGTCATTGCCAAATGATCGGTCACTCATATTTTCTTTAATGTCTTCTAGGAGTTCCATAGTTTTTAATTTTCTACTTATATCTACAGCCCATTTGGAGTTGAATTACTGTGAAAAGTGTGATGCGTGTCACACTGTTTTTCTTTTTGCTTGAGGATATCTAGATGTTACAACACAATTTGGTGAAAAAAAAATTATTTCTCCATTGATTACCCTTGCCCCTTCCTCAAAGATCAGTTGGTTGTATTTCTATTTTATTTTTTAAATCTTAGCATCTCTATTCTTTTTGTATAAGTTTATTTTTTTTCCAATGAGAGAGGGAGAGCGACAAAGAGGTAGAAATACAGGTGCCCCAAACAAGGTCCTCCTTCTGCAATCCTAACCCCAGCTTCCGCCTGCTATCATCATGGGCACGGGCACGGGCATGTGCAATACCTCTGTGCACAGAGACACATCATGTCATTATCCTCGGACTTTCTGATATCAGCACTATAGGCATTTCAGTTCTCCTGCACTACTACAGGTGACCATAGGTTTGTCTCTTCTTTTTTATTGATCTACTTATCTGTTCATTCACCAGTACAACGCTGTCTTGATTACTATAGTATTATGTGAGGTACTACATGTTCTATAACTTTATTCTTTAATATTATAGTAGCCCCTCTGTCTTTTTTTTATAAACAATTTGTTGATATTTACAAAATACTAATAAGTTCCCAAGACTTTGATTAGGATTGCATTGAACCTATTGGTCAATTTGAGAAAGGCTGGCCTCTTGACATATGGGATCTTAGTATCCATAAACATGGAAATTTCTTAATTTGTGTTTTTATTTAATTTTATTAGTGATTTATAATTGTTAAGATATAGCCGTATGTATTTTTAGTGCTACTTTAAATAGTATGGTATTTCAATTTTAATTTTCAGTTGTTTGATTCTAGTAATAAGAAATCAAATGACTTTTGTATATTAAATGTGTGTACTGCAGTCTTACTATAATTTCTTACGAATTCCAGGAATTTTTTCCAATGGTTTTGGGATTTTTGACATATACAGTCATGCCATTTAAGAACTATTTTCCTTCCTTCCTACTCTCTATAACTTTTATGCCCTTTTCTTGTACTTAATTTCATTAGCTAGGAGTTCTAGTATGGTGTTTTCTTGGGTAAGAGTGGACATTTTTCCCTGTCATATCTTCCTTTTCAAACGCAATTTTACACTAAAAGGCACTATGAATCTTTGAAGATAATGGTTTTTCCTAGATTCAATCTAAATAAAAGAGTGAGGTGAAACTGGAACTTAGCCTAGTGTTAGAAATGAAGAAAATGGTAAAAAAAAAAAAAAAGTGGTAGAAACATAGAAATAGGACATAAAACCCAACTTGAGGAGACTTTCACTGAACATATCTTAAAAAAAATAATTTAGTCTCAAAGTCAATTATGGTGGAAACTAATTATAATTCACGGAATAAATAAAAATTCATCAGCCATCATGTTATAAGTAAATAAGTAGAAAATAAATAGGGAGAGAAAAGGTGTTTCCTTGTAGTAAAACCTCAACTTATAACTATAAAAGAAACAATGGAATTAGATAAACATTTATTCTTGTTGAAATTATGGATGGGAATTTACCAAAAAAAAAAAAAAAGAAGATATATATATATCATTTTAAAATATCTCTCCACAAATTACTTATTTATGATTGTGAAAAATAAAAGCTTAAGCCAGACTTGTTGTCATGCAACTGTGGTCCCTGGTACTTGGGAGGCTGACAAGAGAGTTGCAACATAGAAAAGCCCTGTTTAGTAATAATAATTATATAATTAAAAATAAAATAAAAACAGAAAAGATATGGTAGAGATGACCTAAACCAAGTGATAAATATTAACATTATTAGTTTTAAGAAAAACAAATATTTATGTGGATCCTGATATGATTCACTGAGATGGACATATCTTACTTGTAGTTCTGTTGCCGTATTACATAATTTGAAATCAATCCTGAAGAAACATTGTATAAATGGAAAGGAATTATACAAAAATAGCTTGCTTTTATTTTACAGAACACTGAAGATCCAAAAAAAAAAACCAAAGAATGCTAAAGATTTTTTTTAGATTAAAATAGAATTAAGTAGGTCTACTGATAAAATTTAAAAATTTAACTGGATTAGATCCTAGCAGGGACAAATTGTGATCAATGATAATACTGAATTATTGAAAAAATTATAATACAGATTTAGATAAGTAAATGGTATGGCATTGTTAAAAAAGTTCCAAATTGTGATAATGATTCTGTTGTTCTGCACCTAATATATTTGGTAGGAGATACACACTGATTATTAAGTAATAATGGGAAAACCTGTATACAACTTGAAAGAAATTGTGTCTGGATGAAGGATATGTGGTGGATTTTTTTTTCACTAGTGTTGCAACATGTCTATAATATTCAGACCGTGCATATACTTGTTTATATATATTTCAAATGTCAATACTCCCCACTAATACAGGTTGAAATTACAATAGATTATGCATAGTGATTTTACCCTAAATCCACTCATGGACTCCCAGATACTATAGTTTTTAACAGACTATGCCTTCTTTTTTCTTTTCTTTATTTTTAAATTTGCTAGAGGATTCATCCACTTGTCCCTGAGAGACGAAGCTGAGAAGAAGTGTGAGAAAGCGTCCCCAGAGGGTTACGGTCACTCTGCAATCCCTTTTCCTTTGTTTGTCCTTTCAGGATTTTGGACACGTGTGCACTTGGTTTAAGACTATCCAACCAGCCATGTGGGATCTTGCTGCCTTAACAACCATGTCATCAGCTGGCTTTTATTTTTTTCCCAACAGACTTTATAAAGAGGATATAATATAAAGCATAGGGCTCATAATAAATATAACAAACAATCATTTAGAAGAACAAAAAGATCTTATACTTAATGTTTTTGGAAATTCTCAAAAATGGTGTAATATAATGAACCATGTAACAAATGGTATGCTTATACAGAGAGAATGTAACATTAAAAAACAATTTCTTATTGCATCTCTAAATAGAAGTCAATGGCAATATGTTTGCTGCTTTCTAAGGGTTATTTTGCCAACAGAAATAGGTTGTAGATTAATGGATAGACTTCATATTTGTTAGAATAGCTTTTTTTAATACTCATATTTTTGGAAGCTTCTGTACATTTGATTACAAAATTGTGATGTGTTCAGAATGTATTATCTCGCATGCACTGTGATAGGGATTAACATGCGATTGGTGTTTTGATGTCTTCAGGAAACTTGCAAAGTTTATAGTTTTCTTTAAAACACACAAGGGAGGATTAGTGTGCAGATTCAAATCCAGACTCTAGCTACATTATTATAATCTCCATGTCATCTAACTCAGTTCCCTGCAATAAGCAGAGAATCATGGTGGTGTATGCAAAATCATGTAAATATACATCTATCAATGAAAGCGCTTTTCATCAGCATAAATTCATTGAAAACATATAAATATATACTGAAAATGCCATTTCACTAGAATTAAGTTTACAGAGAAAAACCATGTGCATAGTAGATGTGACAAAAAGCAAAGAGGCAGGATACTTTTTATAATTCTAACATTAAAAATAACAGGTTTATTATTTTGCTGAAAAGAAATTCGATAACATAAAAAATATGTTCACATCGTACCACAGTAGTAGTCGTTTAGATTATTGATGTTAATTAATGAGGTTTACGAATCCAAATAAACTTGGGAAATATTTGACTTAAACACAGATAAAACTTTGCAGGGAGGCCAGCTGAATAACATGCTGGGTGCATAAGCATGTGTTCCCCAAATCCTAAAAGAGGGAGAAAGAGAAGGGACTATAAGATGATCATGTTCATGGGGGGTAGGAGTGCTTGCTTTCTCTTTCTCTCTCCCTATTTCCCCAGTGAGCCCATGCATCCTCTGGCATATTACAAAACAAGACAAACTAAAACTCTTGCAGAAGTTATCATGTAACTTATTACGTATAATGTAATTGTGTATCACTTCAAATTTAATGAAGTATGCAGTGTACTTCACATTCAAACCGGCAATATCAATCATGAATCCTAATATAAATTATGGACCTTTGATAATAATGATGTGTCAAAATACGTTCACCAATTGTACAAATGTACATGCTGATGGGGGATGTGACAGGAGAGGCTATGCACATGTGGGGGAAGGAGATATTTGGGGAATCTCTCTCTGTACCTTCCTCTCAATTTTTCTGTGAACCTGAAATTGCTCCAAAAAAGGTCTTTCTAAAACTTCAAATTGTTATAGAATTGGTACTTTTTTCTTCATATATTTTTAATCTCCCTAGCAAAATATTGCATGGAGTTCCACAAAGTGCTAGCAATGTACTTCCAATTAGATATGAAAGGTGTGAGAAAGCTTTAAGGTGGCAGTTGGAGAAATTGGGAAAAAATAGTTCAATTTAGTTTGTTGTAGTGGGAAATGCACAAGCATTGCAGGCATTTTGGAAAAAAAAAAAGAAAAGAAAACTTTGAGACAGAAAAAAAATGTGTCTTGATGGCTTCCATGCGTGAATATATTACCCCTATAGCCACTGAGGTGAAGATAAGTGGTGAGTGAATATAAATTAATAGTAATGACAATACAGAGAAAGCAATGAAATTAAATATGTTTGTCAATAAATAGTGAAGAGTAGGGTACACAGACGATGACACATGTAAAGGAAGAAATTATTTCTAGATCAGGCAGTGGGGGTCAAGCACACAGAGAGCTTACCCTTCGCAGGTGCCTGAGATATCTCACTCCCCGAGGTGAAAGAGTCCGTAGATCAGAGGTGCTCAGTGTGTCCCCTTGCTCAGCGGCAGCACTGTCACCTGTGGACCTGTTTTAAATGCAAATTCTTGGACCCCATTCAGGGCTGGCTATATTATTTCCAGGGTTCAGAACCAAAGGGAAGGGTGGAAATCCCTGTTCAAAAACCAGGAAAAAAAGTACCTTGTTTTTGTTTTTGTTATTCTTCAGAACTGTCACAGCAGGATTTCTTTCTGTTTGTGTTTCTTCTACTTAATATCACACTTTGTGTACCGTGTAGATACTCCTTGGCAAATGCAGACTCACAGAGATGCCAAGTGGGGCCACCATAACGGGGCACTTAGATGTCCCAATGGCTCCTGGCTTCCTCTCCTACCAGCTAACAGTACATCATATTCCAGAAAGGAACCGGGAAGTAAGGTACCACTTTCCACAGTCCTTCATCCCAATCCATGTCAGAAGGACAACCCTCATGAAACTGCAAACTCTGAACACACATGTGCCCGACACCTGGACTAGGGAGGAACCAGAGCCTAAGAGTCCAACGCACTCACAGCAGTGCTGCCTACTGGTGTGAGCTATCCGCCACTGTGCCCTCACTGTGCAGAGCCTCCTTTTGAAGGGATATGGCACGGGGAGTTGGACGGGATGGAAGAAGTAGGCCCAGAGTGACTGAAGGAGGGACCGGGACAACTGTCCATGAGAACATATCCAGGTTGCCAGCAGGGCAGAGTGTGCCTGAGCCAACTTTCCAAGCCCAAGCTCCATTTTTCCCCCCTTTGACTTCGCTTATAAAAACAAATTTAAAATAAAATTATTAAAAATTTCAAAAGATTGAACCAGCAGGTTGCATTGTGCGTAAGGCACTGGATTATTATGTAGCCAACTATAGTTTGAGTCCTGGATCCAGCGGCTTGAAAGTGGGAAAGTGTGTGAGCATGCCCCAAATCCTAGGTGGGGAGAGGGGAAGAGATTCTGATGTGGCCATCTCCCCTGGGGAGTGATTTCTCACTTTCCCTCTCACTGTCTCTCTTTTGTGTCTCCAGGGAGTGTACATGCCCTAAGGGGAAAAATATAAAAAAATAATAATAAAAAGAGGATTCAAGGTAGTGACTATAGAGACCTCAATTATGGGGTCGTTCTGAGTGCAGAAGGTGCTGTGCCACTACATTGGTTACAACCAAAGTCACCTTACCCCACCTCATACCTACTCAATCACCCACTCACTCATAGGTGAGGGGAGGAGAGAATCCTACAATCTACAGCTTACTCAACCCGTTAGGTATTTCTGCTTCATCCCTAACTTTGAGAACCAATGCTTTCCATATCATTTTTAAGGAAACATTGATATTTTTGTGATGATATTGTGTTTTCAAATAATTTGACATGAGAGGATCAGAAAATATAATGAATGCTTTTCATCTTTGCAAGAAAGACTAGATTGGGTCACTGAGGACAGGAAGAGTGAGGGCTTCTGCAGCATTCAATGTGGTTGTTAGAAAAAAAATAAATTAATGGAAAGATGGAAGTTAAACATGAAATGATGAAGAATTTGAGTTACTTATTCTAGTTTCTCCCATAATGTTATAGGGAAAAAAAAAAAGAAAGAAAGCTTAAAAAAATAAAGTAGCCCAATGGGTAACACAGAATTAGGTGTGTTTTTAAGCAGCCATAGTGGGTTTGCAAAGGGCTTTTGATTTTGTTGCGCTGTTTTTAGCAAGAATACTGAGGGTATCACTTAAGAACCCGTGCTAGGTGATAAAGACCTATGTGGTGCTGCAGTACGAGTGATTAATTACACAGAGCTGAGTTGACTATCACTGGAGTCAATCAATTTTAAGAACTATTAGACCAGGGTGAAAAATAGGCCATTCTTGTGGAGTTTGACGTTTTCAGGGATGTTAGTTGGAGGAAAAAAGGAAAATATATTCCTGGAGAAAATGCTAAAGTTATTAAGGAAGTTTAAAGTACAGTGCATGAGAATTTTGAAGGGTCATATAAAATGAAAATTGAAAGGAAGGGATTTGGCGAGAGGTGAAGGGGCAGGTGGTTGAACAAAAGTTTAAAGTAATCTGCTGAATTAAGGAAGAAGCTGATTTCTTTTTTCTGCCCAGAGGATTGAAATTGTAGGGA
>NW_006159715.1:268103-269660 GCF_000334495.1 Tupaia belangeri chinensis | reverse complement strand
ATTATAATGTCCTCGAGGAATGGTTAGAAGCAGTGTCACAGTAAGATAAGAGCTGGATTTTCTTAATACGAGTATATGCAGAAGGTTCTTTTGGAAAAAAAGATGAACAAGAGATTATGTGCCATAATAGAAAAAGACACAACTGAATTGCTCTATCACGAAGAATGAAGAATTTGGCTTCAAATGTCTATTTATTTACAGGAATAGGGTATCTGAGGTTTTTTTGTTGGAGATTTGTTTATCGAATGTTGGAATTACCTTATAATAATATTACAGAGGAGATCAAGAAATAATTAAGCAGTTTGCAGGAGAATCTGTTCCATTGTTAAACATCTGCAATTTTAGAACTATAATCAGTATATGAGATTAGATCACTCTTCTCAACATTTTTATTCATTGATTTTATTACTGTTTTCTAAAACTATATAAAAATCATATTTTGCTTCTCTACATCACTGTCAATTATTGAATTATGGCTATCATGTTTTCCGTAAGTCTTTTCTTCTCTATTCTATCTTCAATTCCTTTATTGATTTAAGCTAAATTTATTCTCATTCTCTGTTTACCAGGTCACTGTGTTTGATCTTATTCAAATTACTTAGATAGCTCTACTTACCTTTGAGGGAATGCACTATTGATTGACACTAATATCTGATACTTATTTCCTCACACTCAAATATTCCATTAGAAGTCAAAAGAAACCAAGCTTCAAAAAGTATATTGGTCTAAGTCAGTATTTTTGAATCTAAAACATCATTGAATTAATTAATCATGGACAATTCTAATAAAAATGAGAACACAATAATAAAAATGATAATAACTATATGTTATGGTAGTTCTTATGGCTAAAACTATAAAAATTATAATACAATGTTGATTTTTAAAGCTTAAATACATATTTTATATCATATGATTAGTTTTGTTTCTACAGCAAAATAGACACACTTTTTAAAAGTCTTGTGCATGAAATTTTCTTTTTTTTCAGGTTTTTTTCCCCCCATAGGGCACATGCCCTCACTAGAGAGAGACAGAGAGAGATATTGAAAGGGAGACTCAGAATCAACCGCTGGGTGGCTGGCTGTGCTGCAGTGCCTTCTCCATTCTCCTCTCAGGATTTTAGGTACATACCACTCATGCCCAGTGTGATTGTCAAGCTCTCAGGTCTGGGGTTTAAAATGATGTCTTAGGTACTATGCTACCTCCTGGCCCCGTTAAGTTTTCTTTATAAAGTATAAACTTTTTAGTTTCTTTATCTTCATAATAGTGCTTAAAAATTTGGTTTAGTGTAATAGTTGAATTCAGGTGAACCACAAAAACAAATGTGTATCCAGAGGTCTATGTCTCCATACTTGAAATGAATTAAGGGTACATTTTTCAAAGGTAAGCTGTTGATATACAATATGAGAAAAAAATTATATGCCATATGTGTATTAATGAACATGTAAAGCAGATGAACACAAAGGAAATGTGTTTGGCAGGAGAATAAATTTTTCCTTATCAACAAAATCTAAAAAACTGAATTTCTAACTTCTACTACTGTTACCTAAGACAGAAAAT
>NW_006159715.1:251471-268072 GCF_000334495.1 Tupaia belangeri chinensis | reverse complement strand
TAAACTCTCCCTTCTTCCTGTCTGATGCTGTAATTATTTTTCATACATCAGCATATCTATGCATATATCTCTTTGCTTCACTATTATTCTGATGGGAACAGTGTTGAAATCTAGTTGCTCTAGATATTTCACTATAGATCTAAATAAATATAAAGAGAGGCATCTTAATAGCTATCACTCTAGCTCTCAATGAGTTTTCTGTTTACTCCTTCTGATACATGATTGATGCTTTCATTCAGATTTCCAGTTCTGTTCCCCCCTCTTTCTCAATAGAGATACTTAAATCTAAACCAATCTGAAGCCAGTAGGTGCTGTGTTGGTGGTTAAGGTGCTAGACTCCCACATGGTTGACTGAGGTTCAAGGTCCAGAACTGGCAGCTTGAAAATCATGCTGGAGGTATGCACCTGCATGACCAAAATCCCAGGAGGAAGAGTGGAGGAGATGAGATTAAAGTGTGGTTATCTCCCTTGGAGAATGATTTCCCACTTTCCTCCTCTTTGTGTCTCTGATAAGCACATGTAACCTATGGCAAAACCTAAAAAAACAAAAAAGCTAAATCAATCTTATTAGATATAAAACTATTAGTTTGGGTCATTGGAAAAGTCATGATGTATTTTTCTTTATTTTTCTATGCAAAAATGTGTCATGAGTTTTCCAATGACCCAATGTAAAAAGGGCAAACTGAAAACCACCAATTTCCAGAATAATGCAAAATAATATCAGGTAATAACCTCAACCACACTATAGGAAAACATTTCCTTTGAAAGTTAAGTCTCTCTGACACAATGAGGACCCTTTCCTGTCTAAGCTCTATTTCTTCATACTTAAAGATAGTTGGGTCTTATTGTTCCTAAGTGAGGAGGGCTAGAATTACCTAGCAAGTGGCACAGTGATCAGGAGCCACCTTTGTCACGTTCATGTTGTCTGCAGACCCTTAGAAGCAGTGGTCTGAGTCTAGGTCCTTTCTGTGTGTACTTAGCCAATCGCTGCTTTGTGTCATCCATTGCATCTGTCTTGGCCATGTGAAGGACACACTATATTGCCAAATTAGCAACACAATATTGTTTAGCCAGGTACAATGTAACAGCCTTCCAATGACAGTCCACTTCATCCTCATTTTATAACTTACTACACAGTGATTGGTAGCTATGAAGTAATAATGCACATTCCATAATCAAAAAGGAAAATTGACTTTACAAATCAATTTTACAGAGAATCATTGCCAAGACCGTATTGTAGTGTTAACAGTTTCCCACTTAGAAATCCCAAATATGAAGTGGAATTTCACGACCCCCTCACCATCATCCTCGTTATCATCAGCACATTAGAGTAACAGTAGCAACGATAATGATGTACTCTTGGGACACTTATCTCCCTGCTTTTGTCAGTTATGAGTTTGAAAAATCGAAAGGGGGCAGCTTTCTGCAGCCTCAACGTTTCTCAGGTTTCCCGTGCGCACAGTGGTCAGTTAACAGGCTACTCTATTTCCAGAGTGTTGCACTGGACTCTGTATAAATTGTCCCACTGTATTTATTTATTTATTCATTTATTGATATCTAATATAAAGAAGAAATAGGCCTACTCTGACTAATCAGACACGACCATGCCAGTGTGTTTCTGGAAGTCATTTCTGGAAGTGCATCTTCCCACAAATTCCAAGAAGGCTGGTATCATTATAATGTTATTTCCTTCACAGTTCTGTGCATGATGAAGGGTCTAGTGCAGATCATGAGCTCATAAAAGAGTTATCGAATGAACTAATGTCAACAGGGGTCTGGCCCACAGGAGGGATGCAGTAAGTGATAGCTAAAAGAAATGTGTGTGGATGAATGAGCAAAAGGTGTCAGTATGGCTTGGTTCACAGTAAATACCTGAATGTCTTAGCTTTCGGACTTAAAATTTTTTGTAAAAGGAATAACAATAAATAATGAATATGTAATCTCTTTTTGCTCATTTCAGAATGGCTTTGCTTTAATTTTTTAATTTATATTATTTTTAATTGGCAAATTATAATTGTATACATTTATTGGAGTACAATGTGATATATCAATATTTGCATACAATTTGGAAAGATGAAATCAACCTAGTTTATATCTATTCACTGACCTAATACTTTTTATTTTGAGACATTTAAAATTTACTCTTAGTTATTACATGGCTAGACTTTGATTTAGCAAACATTTTCCTCTTCCAATGTGTTAATATCAAAACACAGAGATTTACATCAATGACACTACATGAAAATTCTTCACAAGGCCTTCTGTGAAATGAAGATGGTAGGGTGGCACTGTGTGGTACTGGAGCCACGTGTAAGGCTCTTTATTAAGGAACCTATTTTGTTGTTGTTGTTGTTGTTAAAAGCATTACAGTGGCGGGACCAACAGTTGGTGTAATGGCTCTGTTGCTGAACTCCCATGTAGTCGACCATTGTTCAAGTTCCGAACCTGATTGCTAAAATTCAGACCGGGCACGTGTGCGTGCGTGCCCGAGATCCTGAGAAGAGAATGGAGTAGAACAGATTGTGGTGTGGCCATCCCACATGGGGAGTGGTTTCTCGCTTTCTGTCTCTCTCTCTCTCTGTCTTTCTGGCAAGTGCACATACACAACCAGCAGTTGATGTAATGGCTATGTTGCTGGACTCCCATGTAGTCGACCGTGGTTCGAGTCTCAGACCTGGTGGGTTAAACTCATGTCGGGCACATGTGCGTGCATGCCTAGAATCCCAAGAGGAGACAGGATTGCAGCATGGCCATCTTAGGGGGTGATTTCTCACTTTCTGTCTGTCTTTCTGGTGAGCGCACGAGCCCTACAGCAAAAAACCTCTCCAAAAATAAATAAATAAATAACAAAAAAATTATGGTATATCATGGAATTAAAGATTTCTCAAAATCTAAATGAAACTCCTAGCCCAGGAATTGCTCTTCTGTTTTTTTTTTTTTTTTTTTTTTTTTTTTTTCAGTTCGACCATGTCTCCCTGGAAAGTTATCCTCTGTGTTTTGAATTTATCCTCCCCTCTACTTTGTCCATCACTTCTAGAAAAATGATCTTTATTCATTGTTCCTTTGAAAATTCACTGTTTCAGAAAAATTTTTGGATTTTTTTCTTCTATCAAAATTTAACTTGTTTTGGGGCTGGCAGGTGGCGTGGTGGTTAAGGGTGCTTGATTCCCACATGGCTGACCATGGTTTGAGTACCAGACCTGGTGTCTTGCCTTCTCTCTGTCTCTCTCTCACTCTGTCCCTCTCTGGTTAAATTAAATAAATGAATAAATAAATTTCAATAAAATAATTATTTTTTTAAAAGTTAGCTTGTTTCTTTTGTATCTCACAGCATTTTAAACAATCTTTAAGCTTCTTACTACATTCTGACTCCATTGCAGCTCTGTGTGTATGCCTTATCTCTTGTCAAGATAATTTTCTTGACCCAAATTGGTGGTGTATGTGGCTAATATATTGTGCTGTGAAGTCTAGGACCACATGAGAGACCGGAGGTTGATTCCTGGTCCCACCTAAAGGCGCCAGGTGCTTTGGCGTGCATCTATACGATGCAGAAAGAGCTCAGCAACTCTGGAGAAAGAGGAGTGTTGTGAGTTCAAGGCAGTTGAGACAACAAAGCCAGACCCTGTCTGAAAAAAGACCCTGACAAGCACCTGTAGTTCCAGCTGGGAAGCTGAAGTAGGAGGATCACAGCATAGCAAGAACCTACCTGAAAAAAATAATGTAACTTTCTTAAAAGTAGAAATTAATCAATTCCTGGGACCAGCAGTAGCATAATGTCTCTGGACTCTCATGTAGTCGACCGCGGTTCGAGTCCCAGACCCCGTGACTTAAAACTCATGCCGGGCACGTGTGCATGCATGCCCAAGCTCCCAAGAGGACAATAGAAGAGAAGGGATTGTGGCATGCCCATCCCCCCTGGGGGGGGATTTCTCACTTTCTGTCTCTCTGTCTCTCTCTGTCTTTCTGGCGAGCGCACGTGCCCTATATCAAAAATCTCTCTCAAAAAAAAATAATCAATTCCTATTTACATTCATTAAATTATTTACCATAATTCATTACGAGTATTTTAATTCAATAATGTTTGTTAATGGCATGTATTGGATAATATTTCAAAAGGATATCATACTAAATAACAATGTGCATTTTTGAACACTTAGATATGCTGAATGCTAATCTTTCTCACAACCTCATAAATTTTACCACTACATGGAAAAACTAAACCTGATTATAAAGGTAAAATTACTGCTTTCACTTGAGCAATTATACAGTTATAAAGAGATGAATGTAAAATTTGAAATGATGAGCCTAATTTCAAATTTGCAATGTGTGTATTCTGAGGATATCAATATTATAAAATCTTACATGAAAAAGTATGGCAGATTATAGAATAGATTTGACTGCTAATAAAACTAAAGTTTAGAGGAAGGAAGTTATTAAAGTTGATGCAGGACATAACTTCAGGCTTCCTCAGTGGAGTTCATCTCTTACTTTAAATCAATCCAGAAAAGAATTGCATCTTCATGGTGATGTTTTCTAGTCCAGACAATATTATTTTCTAAGACTCCCATTATAGATGAATTGCAGTAATGTAGATTGAGATGCACTGAGGAAGTTTACTAAGTTTGGGAAGTTAAAATGTTTATTGTGTAACATTTAATCTTCATTTGTTGTCAATCAAAAGCAATGTTCGGCAATTGTTTAGTTTTTAAAAGTGTTTTTTTCTGACATTGATAAATGACAGTGTCATTCCGATATTCTTGCACTTTAAACAGAAAGATTTCAGTAACCATTACACATGTCCTTTTCTTGAAAATGGAGATGGATGGATAGCTGAATTAATATATTAGTTAGAAGACATAGACGAATGTTAAATAAAACCACACTAGTAAGGAATTGAAAATTGAAACATACTCAAGACTTAAACACAATGAGTGTTTTGTAACACATGCAAGTAAATTGATGCTGTGCTTCTGAGTGTGTTAATCACGATCAAGGAAACGCTGTACTGCAGGACAGCGTATTGGCATTCATATATCTGGTTCCACTTACTAAGTATAACTGTAATTCGTGCTTATTTTGTAACCAGGCTATATTAACCATTGTTTAGAAGATGAGAGTTCAAATCACTTTTAAGAAATGCTTCAGAAACACAGTTATAATCACAATCACAGATTGTAATTCTTCATATGCTATGAATTCAAAAACACCTTATTATTGCTTACTTTTTCACTAATAGCTTTTTAAAAAATTAAAAATAAGTACAAATATGGGACCAGCAGATGGCATAATGGTTATGTTGCTGGATTTCCATGTGGTTGACTGTGGTTGGAGCCCCAGATCCAGTGGCTTACCACTCACAGCTGGCACAAGTGAGTGAGGCCCAAAATCCGGAGAAGAGAATGGAGGAGAAGGGATTGCTACATGGCCATCCCCTTTGGGGCGGTGGGGGGGGATTGATTTCTCACATTCTATTCTCTGTCTCTCTCTGTGTCTGGTAAGTACATGAACCCTATAGCAAAGAACCTGTAAAAAAAGAAAAAAAAGTACACATATTTTCCTTTTCTACAATATTTTCTTTTTCTACATATACTATACCTAAATTTATGTATTATTTTCTAATGCCCTCACTATTTATTTAATATATATGCAAATATGTTTATTTAATTTCTTCTTTTAAAAAATAATTTAACATTTTAAGTATATAGTGGTGAATTATCCTTTATTAGACTAAAACAGTGTTTACACACTAGATGTTAGTTTGATACCTTTACTAAGCATTGACTTCTGGGTTAGCAATTATTTTTCTTCTAGAAATTTAATAATGATAATTGATTTTATAATTTTTTTTGTCTTGACAAGCATGATTTTTTGAATGAATTATTTTAACTTTATTTATTTATTTATTCATTTTAATTTGACCAGAGAGAGAGAGAGAGAAAGTGAGAAAGCAAGACACCAGGTTGGGGACTCAAAACATGGTCACCCCTGAGTCTGGAGCCCTCAACCACCACGCCACCTGCTGGGCCTGACCTGCATGATTTTAATGAAAAATCTCTCATCATTAGTTTCAGTCTCTATCTGTAATGTGCTCTGTTGGTAATGCTTTTCCAGGGTGCCTTTATGAATCTATCCTTATGACTGCACAACTACCATAATGATATTTGATTGTGATGTATCCTTGAAAAATTTTCTTTATACTTTGTTTGGGCTTCATTGAGTTTCTTAAACTGTGCTTTAAAATGTATTAAATTTGAATTTTTTTCTGCTATGA
Source organism: Tupaia belangeri chinensis (assembly GCF_000334495.1). Taxonomy (NCBI): domain Eukaryota; kingdom Metazoa; phylum Chordata; class Mammalia; order Scandentia; family Tupaiidae; genus Tupaia; species Tupaia belangeri. Next base: position 261,801 of record NW_006159715.1, on the reverse strand, counting down.
AATCTTTCGAATAATCTGCCTCTCCCTTCCTCTCTCCCCTTTTTTAAAACTCAGAGCACTCTAAAATATTTTCAAATCATAGTAATTTGGGTCTTTTTTCAGTAGTCTATTCTGCTTTAATCCAGTCTTTTTTCAGTAGTCTATTTGCTTTAATCCTACTTCTAATCTCATCAGTTTTTGCTTTCTTATTTTTTTATTTTTCAACTTTTAGGTATTGTGTTGGTAGTTACTAGAATTTCCACTTAGCTCATTTTCATATCTGTCATGTCTAGCCTTATTATGTTTATCACTTTCTTTGCATCTTTAAGTACATTTAAAACCACTGTTTTAAAATTTTTCTCTCTCTTGTGCTGGCAGGTGGCCTGGTGGTTAAGGGTGTTGGACTCCCATATGTCCAACTGTGGTTCGAATCCCAGACCTGGCAGTTTACTTTCTCACTTTCCCTCTCTCTGTCTCGCTCTCTCTGTCACTCTCTGGTCAAATTAAAATAAATTAAATAAATTAAGTAAAATAAGTCTTTTCTTTAAAAAAAGTTTCTCTCTCCAGGTCCATGCTGTCCCTCATCTCTTTCATTTTTCGTTGATTATGTTAAACTTCTTGCTTATGAATTTTATTTGCTACTTCTTTACCAACTGAATAAATTTTGACTGACTGCTAGATATTTTAATTTTTTTTCAGGTGCTGGATTATGCTTTATTTTTTCATACCATATATTTTCTCTTTCTGCCTAGAAGTTAATTTTCAAAACTCGTGGCTTGTTTTTAAATGTTATTATGGCAGGTTCAGGCAGTTATTGTTCTTGGGTTAATTTTGCTTTGTATTAATATAAGCCTTTCTGAAGACTTCTTAGGTAGGTAATAACATCTTTTCAGTTAGTTTATTAAAAATACAATTATTCAAAATCTCGTGTTCATACTGATCATTGATTAGCCTACTACTTTCAAGAACTCAGACTGCCACGTTGGCCCTATGCCCTGGTAGTAAAGGGAGCCACATCCCACACAGTCATCTGAGATAAGAACTCAGGCCCCAGTAGCTAAAAAACATCCCAGGAACGTGAGCATGCATGGCCAATATTCCAACAGGATGGAGAACTGGAGAAGAGATTGTTGCATGGCTGTCCCCCTTTGGAGGATGCTTTTTCATTCTCCCTTCCTCATTGTCTTTTTGTCTTGTGAGTGTACATGCCCTCAGTCAACTTGGAAGAAGAGAAAATGAATAATGTTTAATCATTACATGTTGATTAAAATAATAATAATTTATAACAAATGGCGTGGTAGTTAGGGGTGCTGGACTCCCACATGGCCAACCATGGTTCAAGTCCCAGAAGTGGTGGCTTGCTTTCTCACTTTCCTTCTCTCCTTCTCTTCTCTCTTTGTCATTCTCTGATCAAATTAAAATAGAGAAATAAATACATAAATAAGTTAAAAAATAATTCTTAAAAAATAATTTGTAACATAGCATTCTCTTTTTAGGAAAGAGTCTTTGGAAGTTTGTTTTGTTTTCCCAACTCATGTGCAACACGTCTCTGGCTCTGTGCAGCTCAGCTATGATGCCCTTACCTGCCTGCTCTCTAACCTCTTTCCTTGATTCATGAGAATGTTAGGCCGCTTTGGTCTCTCTCTATACCATAGCCTAGAAACAACCTTCAAGCACTAACTACATTGGGGACAATTATTTGATTCACCTCAGTCGTTTTCCTCTCTTGGTTGTCATATTCTTGTGCTGCCTGTTGTCCAAGTACAAAAATTATTATTTAATATGCTTTGTACCTTAAATTGTTTACCACAAGAGGACAATTCCAGTGAAGTTCACATCCTTCCTTTTGAAACATTTCTTTCTCTTGAATTTTAGAGGAATGCCACCACCATTCTCCCAGTTGTTAAGACCTAAGACCTGGAGATACTTTTGAATCCTTTATTTCAACATACCTACGGTTCTACCTTTTGCCAGTGTTTCTCTAACAATTTCCAAATTAGTCTTTGTCTTCCACTTTTATTTTCCTAAGGTCCATTTTTCACTTTTCTCAAAATTTCACAATAGTTCCAGAAGGAAATGTATCTATCTCTATAGATTTTACATGACTTGGCTCCATGCCAGCTTTTCTAACCTATATCTGTTGATTTTTGTGCTTATTCCATAATCTCCATTTGTCCTTGGTGTCCTGCCAGAAATGCTTTTTTCATGAGATAACCTGACATTGGATCCTTGTCATCATTTAACCTTATTACACATATGCCCTCCTCAGAGAGACCTTACGAAACCACTTAGCAAATTTTCTACTCTATCCAATATACTGTCTATCTTATTTTAAAAATTATCCAAATATATTAATTGTATATTTTTCTTCTTATTGTTGCCTGCATTCCTCATTATAAGCAGGTTTCATAGGGAAAGTAACATACCTAACATACCCCCGGCTCATCCAGATTTATGTTCAAATTTTGAACAATAAATTACCCAAATCAAATCAGTGGCAAATTCTCTCTCTCTCTCTCTATATATATATATACACACACACACACACACACGTGTGTATATATAAACACACACACATATTTTTTTTTTCTTTTTTGTTTCATTGAATTGACGTAGATTGCCTGCCAAAGCAACCATGGAACAGCTCGCCACACAAAGAAGTGATGGATTATAGTATTCGGAGTAAGAGTAGTTTTTAGTGAAATTTCATGGAGCAGTGATTTTTATATGGCTCACAGAAAGCTGGGCTGTGTATAATCATGGGATCAACATCAAGTCTCTACTAGAATGTAAACTCAAATCCCATTTCTTTGGAAACTACAGCGATAAGATTGATTTGAGATTCTGAGGCCAGAAAACCCTTACCTACAGCTCTGTTCCTAGATCGTAAATCAAGACAAAGTCTCTTCTTCAATGGGACTTAGCTCCTCTAGTCATGAGTGGAATATTCTTTTCTCACAGGTATAATTTAAAAAGTCAATATTTATGACATTCTATAATTTTAGACAACAAAATTTCTCAGTGAGTTAGAAAACATTTGTATCTCAAAAAAAAAAAAAAAAAAAAAAAGAAGAAGAAGAAGAAGTAAAAAGGTAAAGAAAAAAAGAAAAAGGGGAGATTATTCCAGTACTTTGAGCTGCAGCATCCTGCATCTCTGGGAGAAATGTTTCCCATTAAGGTTGCAGCTGGCTTTATGTGTCAGGTTATCCTGGCCTGATGAATGGCTGGGCAGGTTTTACTTTCTGAGGTCACTACTACTTTCTCAGTATGGATGAGTGAAAGAATAGACATTACAATCCACAAAGGAAATTCTAAAATTTCTGAATTGGTACTGTATCAGTATTGTATAGTATAAAATTAGACTTTAAAACTAAATTTATTTATTTATACATTTAAAAATCTTTCTTTATGAGCAAGCAAGACAAAGAGACAGACAAACCCTCAAGATATTTTTTTTAAAAAAATTGCTGTAAGGAACCTAATCACAGGTATATGAGCCCGGTATGCTTTTTCAGCCATTGGGTGGGGACTTGATTTTTGCAGTTGGTCTTATCAGATCCACCGGGTTTAACCACCATGTCATGGGCTGGCTCAATTTATCTATATGACACACAAATGATATCTGTCAATTGGCATGAAAATGTGTGAAGTACATTGTACCATTATCTATATGCCTGATCTTGGGGCAAAATAGTGCTACTTGACAAATTGTCTTACTTGATAAGGATATAAAATGTTTGTAGAAGTACACAACCAAAAGTTAGAAGAAAATTAAGTATTTATTTAAATCATCTATATTAATTACCTTAAGAATATGAACAAACCAGCAGTTAGTGTAATGGCTGTGTCGCTGGACTCCCACGTAGTCGAACACGGTTTGAGTCCCAGACCCGGTGGCTTAAACTCACACTGGGCGCGTGTGCTTGCGTGCCCAAGATCCTGAGAGGAGAATGGAGGAGAAGGGATTGAGGCGTGGTCATCCCCCCTCAATCAGGGGTGATTTCCTGCTTTCTGTCTCTCTGTCTCTTTCTGTCTGTCTGGTGAGCGCACGTGCCCTTATAGCAAAAACCTCTCCAAAAAAAGAAAAAAAAATTAGTATTCCATTTATGGCAGTTACAAAAGTTTATTTAAAAATTCTAAGAGTTGACAACTAACAAAGGAAAAATACTAAATATTTGTACTTTCTTACTGCATATTTCTTTCATAAAATTGTTATCTTTCTTCTGATTCTAAATTACAAAAGAGTCAGACATGTAAATATAACCATAAGCAGCTTTATCACTGGTAGAGCAGATTCTAGTTTAAAAAAGAATGAAGCAGCCAGCTATTGGTAGAGAGACACTACATAGCATGGTCATTGCCAAGATCTTATTTCCACAGGGTCAAAGGCTAAGTTCTTTCACTGAGATTACGCTCATACAGTCTGAAAATCGATACTGTAAACATTGGTGGTAAGCATCAAAACAAACAATTAGCATCTTCTGCTTTTTGTATGTGTTACCAAAGTCTCAAATCACCTACCTTGTCTGTGCCAGAGATTTGTTCCTTTAATTATATCCATAACATTTTTTTATCAATTAACCTCAAGATTTGCCATCAACTTAAAAATGTGGATGGATATAAAAATATCCCCAATAAATTATAGCTCTCCTCTGAACCCAGTTTAGAATCAACAGCATAACCAGAGGAGTTATTTATTAGGAGACAAAACACTAGTTTTTTAAACAAATTAGTCTTATTGTTATTATTTTAAATTTGCTATAAGGCATGTGCATGAGAGAGAGAGAGAGAGAATGAGAAAATAAGCCACCAGGTCTAGGACTTGAACTGCAATTGACGATGTGGGAGTCCAGTCCCCTAACCACCACATCATCTGCTGGTCCTCAAAATTCTAGTTTTAAGTGTTGTGAGAGAATATGACTTAAGTGTGCAACAGGACAGAGTTCTCAACCCCCACATTATACCCAATGTCAAGTCATACAAGAATATTTCAGGTTTCACTGAATAAAAATATCATGATAACCATCAAGGTTACCACATACCAAGATACTTGTTCTCTGAAATCAGGCCCTATTCAAAAGAAGGAAGAAAAGAGGAAACCCAAAGCTCCTAACCCCAAATTTATTAGAGACAATTCACCCTTCATCAACCAAAGTGAACTGAATAAAGGAGCACTGAGAGACAAAAACACTAGAGGAAAGAGTATTTTTCTTTATTTTTTGCCATGTTATGTGCCTTTGACTTGCCACTTGAAATCACACATCATAAAGTCCATTCTAAGTACGCATTCATTATTGATGAGAAATACATTATGGAAGTAAATATGGCACTCACTAGCAGTTTTGAAAATAGCTCATGAGCCTCTCCAGAAACATATTATATTGAGAAAATAAAACAGTATTTTGTAATATGATGCTTCCTTCAGGGGAAATGAAAAACTATTAGATATGGCAAGGGTCAAAAACACTAAGTCACCAGTTATTAAAAATTATTTACCACTTGAACTTTTAGCAGAAAAAGTCTATTTCCTATATAGACATATAAGAATTTCAATCACCAAACTAATATCCTGAGAATTAATTTGATTTACTGTGAAATCCCAGAATGCTGGGCACATTTTTGCTGTTTTTAAATTAAGATACATTTTATTGGATTGTTTCCTTTAGATAAAATATATAGATATAAGAGTTTTTCAGCCACATGTCAAGATTTACCTAGCAAGTTATAAAGCTGTATGCTTTGCCAAATTATATGTATTATTTTATAAAATGTTAGAAATGGTGATTTACATTGCTTGGTTGTGTATGCTTGTGGAAACTCATGTTTGTTGTTTATTTCCTTTCAAACATTCAGTAAGTAGCTTCTATTTAACAGTATCTTCCTGGTTTCTATATTATTCATTTATATATTCCCTTACCTTCTCTTTTGCATATCATTTTTGTTTATTTATTTGTATTTATCTTAAAGAGTTGATAAGAAATTTCTATAATTGAATGTAACTAGTAAGTTTTACTTAACTTCTATTTTTGCATTAATTTTTTACTACTGAGTAAACGTTATAGCTTAAAGCTATGCAAACCTTATTTTGCAATTATGTATGCCAAACATCCAGGGAGGAATCAGTTGTATTAAAGTCTTTGAATACAATGGGTACAAATTAGAAATCAATAACAAAAGAAAAACTGAAAATATTAAACATTTGAACAATTCACAAATATGTGGAAAATGAACAACACACTCCTACATAAACATATGACAGGTATAAGACCGGAAGTGGCAGATGTAAATCCAACAGATCAATAGTTACAAAAAATGTTAACAGATTAAATTAAGCAAAGGGCAGAATTTGCCATGTGGGATAAAAAGAAAAGATCAAAGTATATATGCTTTTTATACAACAGAGTTCAGATTCAAATATAATAGTGATCGAAAGTTAAAGGATGGTAAGGGAGATATAATCAGATAACAAAGAGAGAAAATTTATAAAGATAACAGATTACAGCAGTCTGGAGTTCCTGACAATTTTAAACATGAATGCCCCAACAGTGGCCTCCTGATATAAGGCAGTACTGCTAGAATTCAAAAGAGAGATAAATATTAGAGCAAACAGCTGGAGACATCAATACCCACCCACCCCCTTTTAAGTATGAGGAGTCTTCACAAGTTTGTAGGAATTTTTGTGGAAGATGTATACTATGAAAAATCAGTTCTTAGAATTAAAATTTAATTTGTAGCAAAACAAACTCTTTCTATTACATTTTTCAATGAACTTTTATAAGTGTCTTTGTAATAGATAAGAAAATGTGGAAAGCCAATAAGGATATAGGATAAACAAGTTTACCAACACATTAATAGAACTAATGGACAACTATAGATCCGTATTCCACCTGATCACTGCATACACGTTCTTCTCAGGTGCTAATGAGATATGCTCCAGCAAAGTGTGTGGAGCCTTAAAGCAAGACTCACTTTATTTAATAGGACTTACTCCATTTACAGTGTGTTATGTAGGGACCAGCAGATGTCTGAACTCCCATGTGGTGGATCACAGTTCAAGTCCCAGATCCAGTGGCTTGAAATTCATACTGGACATGTGTGCATGTGTACCCAAGATCTTGAGAAGAGAATGTAGGAGATGGGATTGCCCATGGCCATCCCTCCTGGGGGGCAGTGTGACTTATTGCTTTCTGTCTCTCTGCTTCTTCGGTGAGTGCACTCATTCTATAGCAAAAATCTTTCTAACCAAAGTAAATAAATAAAATGTGCTACCTTAAAACTATGGGATGCAAGTAGAAATCAATAACAGAAATCTGGGAAATTCTAAACATATATAAAGTAAATGATACATTATTAAACAACCACTTAACAAAGAAGGAAAAAAAGTAAATTAGAAAATAATTTGGGGACCAGCAGATAGCTTAATGGCTACATTGCCGAATTCCCATGTAGTCAGCCGCGGTTTGAGTCCTGGACCCAGGGGCTTGAACTCATGCTGGGCACATGTGCTGAAATTCATACTGGACATGTGTGCATGTGTACCCAAGATCTTGAGAAGAGAATGTAGGAGATGGGATTGCCCATGGCCATCCCTCCTGGGGGGCAGTGTGACTTATTGCTTTCTGTCTCTCTGCTTCTTCGGTGAGTGCACTCATTCTATAGCAAAAATCTTTCTAACCAAAGTAAATAAATAAAATGTGCTACCTTAAAACTATGGGATGCAAGTAGAAATCAATAACAGAAATCTGGGAAATTCTAAACATATATAAAGTAAATGATACATTATTAAACAACCACTTAACAAAGAAGGAAAAAAAGTAAATTAGAAAATAATTTGGGGACCAGCAGATAGCTTAATGGCTACATTGCCGAATTCCCATGTAGTCAGCCGCGGTTTGAGTCCTGGACCCAGGGGCTTGAACTCATGCTGGGCACATGTGCATGCATGCCCAAGATCCCAAAAGGGAGTGGAGAAGTGATTGCAGCATGGCCATCCCCCCTGGGGGGGGATTTCTCGCTTTCTGCCTTTCTGTCTCTCTCTTTCTGGTGAGCACACGCACCCTATAGCAAAAACCTCTCCAAAAGAAGAAAAAAAAAAAAAGCAGAAGAAAAAGAAAATAATTTGAGATGAAACAAAATACAACATATTGACGTTTATAGGGTGCTGCTAAAGCAGTAATTAGAGGGAGATTTATCATTATAAATGCCTATGTTTAAGAAATGAAAATATTCTATATTGATAACCTAATAGAGCACATTTCAAAAGTTCAAGAAAAATAACAGCAAACTAAATTGAAATAAAGCAAGAGAAAGTCATTAGATTACAGAGGAATAAGTTAAATGGAATTTGCTTTTCTTTTCTTTCTCTCTTTTTTTTTCTTTTTTCTACTTTGTTTCTTTCTTTCTGGTTAGAACTTACATGTAGTAGGTAGTACATACGAAGTAAAGAGCCAGTGTGAGTCTGTATATCTTCAGCTCCATATGTCTCTGTTTGTTCATCTGTCCTTTTAACTACCAACCTGTCATTTACATATATATCTAACTTTGTAAACAGAGGTCTTAGAGATTATTTCTATCTTTCTTTTTTAGTAGTTTTTATATTTAAAAAAAATCCACAACTCAAGATTCATTTGCCTTAAGCATTAATTTTTCCTATTTTCCCGATTTTGATTGAAATATAGAGTGAGACTAATATCCCATATTTCTACAGATTTGTACTTAGTATGCTCACATATCCATAACCTAAATGAAGAAACTAAACATTACATAGCACTCACTAGTCTCCTGTGTCATCCAAGATTAAACGCTGTTCTAACTTTAATGTCATAGTTTAGTTTTCATAGTTTATTTCTGGAACCATACAGTATATAATTTTTGTGTGTATACTGCTTCTTTTATTAAATGTATGTTTATGTGAGTTATCCATGTTATTTTGTGAGGTTATGTATTTTTAATTGTCATTGATAATGTATGCTATTGTATGTAGAAGATTAGATTTATTTATCTGTTTTAGTGTTGATGGGCAACTGAGTGGTTTGAGTTTCTGACGATTACAGATAAGGATGCCCTGATTATTTTAGTTCTCATTCTCTGTAGTATGTGTGTGTTTGGGCATATTTATGTGGGATGGGAGTGCGAGGTCACTAGGTATGCATAAATTCAACTTTACTAGAATTTTTTAATATGAGTCAAACCATGGTGTCTCCCCTGAATACATCATAAAAGTTTCCATTCCAGTTTACATGTACTATAATTCACTCTTTTCCAGAATCCTTGCATTTCTGTAAACCTGGACTCTGCTTGTTTTTCCAGGGTCTTGTGCTACACCATCCTTTGACCCAGCCATGTTAGTGTTAGCATTTTTTCAGGGATATTTCTAGATAGAGGGTTTCTGTACATGCCTCTCCCTGAAAGTGGGAGACCCATTGCTCCTCCCTGTGAGCTACAGACTTGCTAGGCCCAACCCTTCCTCATTCAGATATCAGCTAAATGCCACCTCTCTAGAAAGATCACTGACATCTAAATTATTTTATCAGAGACTTGTGACACAGTTGTAAAGAAATATTGCATTGCTTGGGATGTTTTTGTTTTTGTCTGCATTTAGAATACATGAGGGAAGGGGTCAAGCCTGTATTGGTGCCAGACCCTTAGTCAATGTTCATAGAGCTTTTGTCACATCATCTAAGCTTGAAGCTTAGAAAGGTATGCATATTTTTTTCTTTCTATTAATACTATAAAAGCAAACATGTTACAATGAGTTCCTGGATTTGGGATTAGAATTACTTGAGTTCAAGTTCTAGTACTGTAACTTAATAGCTTTCTGACTTGAACAATATTTACTTGCTTTTCACTTACAAAATGTTAATGCATGGTAATGCATCGCTTTCTGTCTCTCTACATTCATTGGAGTCACTAAAAAGCATTTTTAAATGTAGCTCTAGTTTCATGTAACTTCCACAGTCACTGGCTCACACAGTTCTCTATTGCTCTCTTGCTATCTTTCTCTATCCTTTTCTCTTCACCTCCCCCATTCCACACTGTCCTATTCTCGTTAAGTACTTTCACTGCCTTTATGTCCTCCAATTTTTTGCTCTCTACCATAGAGTGCGGATAGTCGGTATATATTGAGTGGATACATACAATATCTTTCTTTCATAGCTTGGTTTACTTCACTCAGCAATAGATCCTCCATATCTGACTATTTTCTATCAAATGCCAGGGTCTTATTATTTTTTATGGCTAAGTAGTATTCCATAGAGTATATATACCACACTTTTCCAATCCATTCATCAGTTTGTGGATATTTAGGTTGGTTCCATGTCTTGGCAATTGTGAATAATGCTGCAATAAACAT
>NW_006159715.1:241808-251255 GCF_000334495.1 Tupaia belangeri chinensis | reverse complement strand
AAAAGGGAATGCCATGCATGTCAGTCAATATAGAGACATTAATCTCCCCACCTCAACATTCAATATCTTTTCTATGTTTTCCCTACTCATTATTATTATTATTCTAATAATTTTTTTTTTAATTACTATTTCTCATTTTGCTTGTAAAAAGACTTTACCCATCATGAAATACTTCTCAGACCAATCCACTTGAGAATACTATACATGTCATCAACAGGTAATAAGCCATATCTGTTTCTCACTAACGTCCAAGCATGTTACAATGAGTTCTTGGATTTGGGATTAGAATTACTTGAGTTCAAGTTCTAGTACTGTAACTTAATAGCTTTCTGACTTGAACAATATTTACTTGCTTTTCACTTACAAAATGTTAATGCATGGTAATGCATCGCTTTCTGTCTCTCTACAGCAAAAACCTCTCCAAAAAAAAAAAAAAAGAAAAGAAAAGAAAGAAAGAAAAGAAAAGAAAAAGAAAAAAACTAAAAAAAAAAAAAATATATTGTGAATATTGTGAAGTGGGTGAGATCCCCTACCTCCACTTTTCACCACACTTAGGTGTTTCAGCAGATGTCCTAATTGTATCCCAGTATTATAAAGAAGTTATGTTAGGTTTAGTTTGCTTTGCTCTCTTGATATTGCATTTTATAATTTTTAACAATTTAATGACTTTTTTTGGGAAAACATAGTTTTCTATTAGCTTGCATTTTGGGAATAGGCAACTTTTAGCTATTAAATAGTATTTATAAATTCAATCTTGTCAATAAGGTAAAAAAAAATTAGAAAATATTAAAAAAGAACAATCCTATAGACTATACACCTACAAAAAGTAGCAAAGAAGAGTGAATATGTGTATACATATGCACATATATTTGTTATATATACCTAATATATATAACATAAGTTATTTGTATATATACATATATTTAATCTTATATACATATATGCATATATGCATATAGGAATGCTTCCATATTTGTATATAATCTATATATATATGCATATATATACATATTTATATATATGCATATGTATATCTTTTTAAAAAAATTTATTATCATCATAATCTTCTTTAAATTACATTGGATCACATATAACTTTACAGTGCATTACATTGCCCCTTTAAAAGGGAATGCCATGCATGTCAGTCAATATAGAGACATTAATCTCCCCACCTCAACATTCAATATCTTTTCTATGTTTTCCCTACTCATTATTATTATTATTCTAATAATTTTTTTTTTAATTACTATTTCTCATTTTGCTTGTAAAAAGACTTTACCCATCATGAAATACTTCTCAGACCAATCCACTTGAGAATACTATACATGTCATCAACAGGTAATAAGCCATATCTGTTTCTCACTAACGTCCAAGCATGTTACAATGAGTTCTTGGATTTGGGATTAGAATTACTTGAGTTCAAGTTCTAGTACTGTAACTTAATAGCTTTATGACTTGAACAATATTTACTTGCTTTTCACTTACAAAATGTTAATGCATGGTATTATATTGAGTGGGTTTACCTAGGCTTCATTGGAGTCACTAAAAAGCATTTTTAAATGTAGCTCTAGTTTCATGTAACTTCCACAGTCACTGGCTCACACAGTTCTCTATTGCTCTCTTGCTATCTTTCTCTATCCTTTTCTCTTCACCTCCCCCATTCCACACTGTCCTATTCTCGTTAAGTACTTTCACTGCCTTTATGTCCTCCAATTTTTTGCTCTCTACCATAGAGTGCGGATAGTCGGTATATATTGAGTGGATACATACAATATCTTTCTTTCATAGCTTGGTTTACTTCACTCAGCAATAGATCCTCCATATCTGACTATTTTCTATCAAATGCCAGGGTCTTATTATTTTTTATGGCTAAGTAGTATTCCATAGAGTATATATACCACACTTTTCCAATCCATTCATCAGTTTGTGGATATTTAGGTTGGTTCCATGTCTTGGCAATTGTGAATAATGCTGCAATAAACATGGATGTGCAAGCACTTTTCTGACTGAGCGTTCTCCTGTCTTTTGGGTAAATACCCAGAAGTGGGATTGCTGGATCAAATGGTAGTTCTATTTGTAGATCTTTGAGGAACCTCCATATTGTTCTCCACAGTGGTTGAACTAGTTTACATTCCCACCAACAGTGGAGGAGGGTTCCCTTTTCACCACATCCCCGCCAACACTTATCACTTTTTATATTCTTAATCTTTGCCATTCTGACAGGGGTTAGGTGGTATCTCATTGTGGTTTTTATCTGCATTTCCCTTATGATGAGGGATGTCGAGCATTTCCTCATATGCTTTTTGGCTGTTCGTATGTCTTCCTTAGAGAGACTTTTGTTCAGCTCACTTTCCCATCTTTTAATCGGGTTAATCATTTTTTTTCGCATAAGGCACTTGAGTTCCCTATGTATTCTCGTTATCAGTCCCTTGTCTGAGGCATATTTAAGAAAAATATTTTCCCATTCTGAGGGTTGTCGGTTCACACTTGTTACTGTGTCCTTTGCTGTGCAGAAACTTCTTAGTCTAATATAGTCCCACTTGTCTATTTTAGGGATTATTGTCTGTGCTTTGGGAGTCCATTGTATTGACTGTGGGTGATGTAGGCTTGATGATTTCCCTTGAGGGAGAGGCCTTTTGTTGGTTGCTCAAATTTCTTTAGCCTCTGCGATTGTTCCTAGTCATCAGGTAATCTATGTTTCTTCCTATCTTATTTAAGGTATCTCTGAGTGTTAAAAGTTGTACAGGATTAGAAAATTGATGATTTCTCTTATGGTTGGCCAACCTATTGCTCACAATTACCATTAACTGTTGCCGCTAGCCCTGGATGGCCCAAAGTCCTCCCTGTTTCTAAAGAGTGGTGAGCCTTCAACTGGCCTAACAAGCAACACCCCAAGAGCAAAGAAAAACAAAACGAAAGAGTTACGCACTATGCGCTATTCAAATCACCAAAATTCAGAGTCCAAAGAATAGTGGGAAAGGGTCAGAGGACGAATGACAGGACCAGGTTGGTTGGGCCTGCAGCCTCAGTCCACCTGGTGTCTGGAACTGCTGGCTGGCCTGATCTGGATTGCAGGTGGGATGTTGTGGGAGTTTGCCTTAAAGTCCCAGACAACCAACCTGGCGTCCAAGGAGGAGGAACGGTGGGGATGCGTGAAGATTCGGAAGGGTCGGGCCTGCAGCCTCAGTCCGCCTGGTGTCTGGAACTGCTGACAATTCAATGGTTTTTAATAAATGTATAGAGTTATATAATTATCAATCTTCATAACAATTCAATTTTAAAATCTTTCATATATTTCCCTGGAGCTTATTTGCAGATCATACATAATGCCCACTCCGTCACCCAGCCCTAGGCAATACTAATCTGCTTTCTGTCTATTTAACTATACATTTTTATACCAATCAAACATTCATGTAAATAGTGTTATAATAATCAATATCTATCTATCTATCTATCTATCATCTTATTTTTTGGCAAATAACTTAGTCTACTTAAGCCTAAGTATTTTTAATATTTTTACATTGTGGCATGCATCAGTTTTTGTTTTTGTTTTTGTTTTTTAGTATAGACATGCATGTTGTTTAGGAATTCACTCATAAGTATAATCTGAAGTTACCAATGTATATTTTGTACTTCTTTTACTAAATTTATTCCCAAGTTTATCTTCTTTAAATTTTATTGGGAATAAAATTGCTTTCTTAATATTAATGTGTAATGGATTTATTTCTAGTACATAAAAATTAAATGTTTTTTTTAATTTTGCAACATTTTGATACACCCTTATTATTAATACTAGCATTTGCGTGTATGTTTTTTTGTTTTGTTTTCGTTTGTTTTTTTTTTTTAGGTTTTTCGCTATAGGGCGTGTGTGCTCGCCAGACAGACAGAGGGAGACAGAGAGACAGAAAGTGAGAAATCACCCCCCAGGGTGGATGGTCATGCCCCAATCCCTTCTCCTCCATTCTCCTCTCGGGACCTTGGGCATGCACGCACACGCACCCTGCGTGAGTTTTAAGCCACCAGGTCTGGGACGCGAACTGCGGTCGACTACGTGGGAGTCCAGTGACATAGCCATTACGCTAACTGCTGGTTCCCTTGCGTGTATGTTTTTGTGTATGTGTACATGTATTCCTATTCTTTTCTACAAATAAATCATGTCTTCTCGTAGTAACAAAATAGTTTCGTTTTTTTCTCATAATGGGGGCCACTTTTTGTTTAATTTTATTTATTATTATTACTTTCATTTGACTTATGACAGTGGCTTAAACGTCTAGTACAATGTTGAATAGAAATGACAGGAAAGAAATTCTTCTTTGTAATTATTGATTTATTTTATTTTATTGATTGATTGATTTATTTTCAATTTGCTAAAGGACACATTTTCTCAGCAGAGACAGACAGAGAGAGAGAGAGAGAGGAAGAGAGAAAGCAAGTTGCCAGGAGGTCTGGGACTCGAACCACAGTCAACTATGTTGGAGTCCAGTACCCTTAATTATCATGCCACCTGCTGGCCCTGGAAGGAAATCCTTGACTTGTTCCAGTTTTAGAGAACAATTTACCTAGTCTTTCACCATTCAGAGTGATAATCAGCTTTTTTGGCAGGAGTTTTTTTTTTTTTTTTTTTTTTTTTTTTTTTTTCTTTCCTAGCCTTCTAAGAATGACTTACTGTAATTTAGCTAGTCTAAAACTGCTCATATTTTGCACGTTTAATTGCATGTATTATAATTACAGCTATTTGGGGAGTGGGGTATGAGTACATCTGCCATCTGCTATGAAGCATTGAACTCACAATCTTTTGCATGTGATATACTATACTATTGCACTATGACATTAGTGGTGGCCTCTGGCTCTATCAATCTCTGATTGCTAAAGAAAATGACAATTGACTTAATTGCTGAGTATTTATGGGGTAAGGGATTTTATCTAACCAGTTCAATTTTTCTACTTTTATTTATTCAAATAGCACTTTAAGTAAATACTCCAACTATTGACTCAAAATACCTCTCTCAAATAAAGCTCTATAATTTGGGTCTCCAAATTAAAAATATGTCTTAAAATGCTTCTTACTTATGTTTTTCTTCTATAAGTATTTTTGTTTCATTAATATTTTTCCACTTGCTTTCTCTGTCTTTATTCTTCTGAATTTCTGATCTGCTGAAGGTGAGATATGTTAAATTGTATTCCCTCAAATAAGACCTTGAGATGACAAAGCATGTGCAAGTAATTTATCAAGAATATCCTTCAGCAGAAGCTGGTAAGTGACAGAGGAAGTCAGAAAGATCAGGAGAAGATATCCAGTAAGTTGGTGATTTCCTGGACAGTATCAACCTTAGCCTGAGCCTGTAGGGGAGCTGTAGAATATAATTGTACCTGAGAGTTAATTCCAAACTAAAGAAAATAATACTGGCTTTAATACTTTATCATTGAGGGGCCAGCAGGTAGCGTAGTGGTTAAGGTTCTGGACTACCACATAGCCAACTGAGGTTTGCGTTTCAGATCCCATGGCTTGAAAAATCACACCTTGTGTGTGTACATGAATGCCCCAAATCCCTAGAAGTTGGACATCATTCTACTCAAGTACAGTTCTCCAAAAACAGAATTGGGCTTAAGACATTTAAAACCAATGTGTCTTTAGGTTATGGTCCTACAGATAACAAAGAGAATCTAAGGGATTTGAGTGGATGTTCTATTCTGTTATGTTGTTAATAGAAAATACCTGAATCAAGGTGACTTATAAAATTAGGGATGGATTTCTTGCAACTTGGAGGTACAAGGTTCAGTATCTACATCTGTTAGAGGTTTTAAAGAGTCCTGAGGTATCATATCACAAGGTGGGAGCAGAATGTTTACCCATCAGTCTCTCTGTTCCAATCCTGTCCTCTGTCTCTGTCTACTAAAACCCACCAGGAGTCATGCCCCATCCCCCATCCCTGAACTTATATTTCTTTCTTAATTCCTTCAAAGCCAAAGCTTAACACATGATGTTTTTGGAGACATAATCTTTAGTAGTGGAGTTACTTAATTGTTTATACTGCCTTAGGTTTTTTTTCTTTTTTATGTTTTCTATATATTATTTTAAATTATTTTATTTAGAGAGGAGCAGAGTGAGAGAGAGAGAGAGAGAGAGAGTGAAAAAGCAAGCTCCCTGATTTGGGACTTGAACCACAGTTGGCCATGTGGGAGTCCAGTACTCTTAAGCACCATGCCACCTGCCAGCCCTTATGTTTTCTATTAATATGAGTCATTCTGTTTTTGATGTTACTAATTTATATAGAAAGCAAGACATACTCTCAATAGGCCCTCATATCATGATTCCCCTCAGTCGTCCAAGTCATCCAGAGTTATGGGCATGCAAACGAGGCACATATAGGTTGACCAAGGCACAGAACCCACAACCTCCTATATGAATGCTGTATTGCTTGAGTAGCATGTGGCCCTTGTACTGCCAGCGGGCCCAATGATGGGTTTTCTTAACTATTTTTGTAAGTATTCCTTATTTAGTCCTCTTAATTTGTGTTGCCTTCAACTATTTTTAAGGACCTGAGCGACATATTTCACATATAGTATTACCATTTTAATGGAAAGTTTTTTGACAATGCATTTATTCAAAAAATAGAAAATATCTATTATGCATAGCAAATTGCTAACTACAAAGAAAGAATTTTGATATAAGAAAATACCAGCAATAGGTGGGAATAATCTATATCATCCCTTTCAATTCTAAAATATAGATTCTCTCTAAAATCATAAAGAATATTGGAGAATTTGGTATGTTTATTTATTGAGTGTAATTCAAAGTAGATAATAAAATATTTATATTCCTATCTTTTCTCCTATGAGAATAACCACATCATTTGTACACATTGAAACAAGAGGTACAGAAGAAGATAAGCTAAAAAAAAAATAAACTCACAAATGAATATAATAGACAACGTACAGAAACATTGCAATGAGTACATGACATAAATGGTCTTTCCTTACTTAAAAGAAATGAGCACTTTAGTTGTTAGTTTTGTAAGCCTTTATACTGTGGAGATACATTTTCTAAGGAAAAGGTCTTGCTCTTCTGAAGGGGTAATACTTATTTTGTCTAATTTATCACTTTTTATAAGAAGCCAACTGGTTGTGATTCTTTTCTTTCATATGTTGAATCCTTTAGATTTTTTAAAAGAAATAATATTATTCAACGCATTTGTCAATGTTGGACAGCTAGAAATGCTCATAATAACATGTTGAACCATGTCATATGCTAAGGATGCCAAATTTACAAGGAAAATTGAAAAATAGTAAATTTTGATACCGTCACTTTTGTAGAGCAGAAATTACTGTTCTTTTGGAATAGATAATATAATGTCAATTCAAAATGTAAGTTAATAAAAAAGAAAGCTGAGAAAAAGCACATTGAATTGAGAGAATGGGAAAAGAGAAAAGAACAACAGTACAATGTGTGTTTGTTAAAAAGCCCATGTGATATTTTTCAAGAAAATAGAACTATGTTAAGTTAATATGAAAATATGCTAACCAAATTGCCAGGAAGAGCTACTTCACTGTGATACCCAAAAAGGAAGTGAGGCCAGGGCCACTGGGAACAGGACTAGGAGTATTGTTTTACTTTTATACACAATGGATTTCAAGTGTTCTTGGAAAATATATGCTATGAAAAAGTTACTCATGGATATCAAGGTTTTTTGCACCAAAATAAAGTAGTTTAATTCCATTTTCCACGAACTTCTTGAAGTCTCTTTCTAATGTCTACCGACCCTTTGTATTGATATGTGGTGAAGAATAAAGCAGCCTATTGCCACTTCCTACCACATACAATGAGAATGAGAAATTGAATGTATAATAAACCTAACTTTTAAAACGTTAATTTTGGGGAGAATATTTTGTGAGTGAGAATATTCGGTTTAATCAGATTTTAGTATTTCTGAGTTTATTCTTTTTCCCACACTCTTTTTTCTTAAATCATATTCTTTTGAGCAAATACCTTAATTTGGGGAAAAAGATGTTGGAAGTAAAGATATAGGGCTCTCTCTGTTCTGAATATATGTGTCCCTCTAAAAAGTCATATGTTTAAATTTAACTCCCAGGGTAATCGAATTAGGAATTTGAGGCTGAGGTGATTAGTTAATAAGGTTGAAACCTTCATTCATAGATTAGTGATCTTATAAATATTATTTCCCTCAAAACTTCCCTTGCATTTACACAGTGTGGGGACACAGTGTGAAGATGTTGCTAGCTGCCACATCTGTTCTGGAGAATTCCCTGTCTCAGAACTATGAGAAATTAATTCCCGTTTTCCATAAGCGAAATGGCTTTGAAATTGTGTTATATTACCCTGAACAAACTAAGATACAGCTTTGAAATTAATGTTGGGCTCACAAGTTTTTAAATGCTCAGTCAAACCTCTGAACTTATAAGATGTATGACTTAAACATACTTTATTTCTGATATTAAGTAAATTAAGATGAAAGTATATATATCATGAAGAAGTCAAGGTTCTATAATTATACAGAATTTTCACCCCAAAACAGAAAACAAACATTGCCTTCTGCTTATCCAGCATTCTCAATGCTTTTGTGTTAGGTCCTTTATTTTCCACATTTGTCGTTTAGGTATCATAAGTAGTTGGGACACAGATAAGAATCCTTTGTAAAAAATTGACTTTACTGAAATTAGCTATTCTGGAATAGAGACCATAAGTCAAAAACACACAAACTTGTTCATGTATGTAAATAAATGTCCCCTGAGATAACTGAACAAGAAAAAACTCTTAGGATTGATACAGTTTGAAATTAATAATTTAGATATATTTTCTAGGATTGAATGGAGGATAAAATTAGTCATTTCTTCTTAAATATAAATTATAGAATCTTTATAAAAACATCAAAATTATTGTACCTTCAATAAATATATAAATTATGAATGCTTGCAAAATTGGCTCAAAATTATTTTAAGTTTATATATAACTTCAGTCTTTAGAATCAAGATACTTGGTTGAAAACAATTAAGGGGTATATTCAGAGAATATTATTACAAAATATTATTGTACCAATGTTTTTTATAAATAACAGGTTATCAAAGAAAAACAAAATGATCTTTGTTTGATAATTTCTTAGATGAAAGTATTGTATTTTATGCCGCACATGATCTTCCACAGATATGCTGTTTATTCTAAGTTTATACATCATAGTTGTCTTGTTATTCTCTCTAAAAGAAAAATAAGAGTGTTCATAGTGTTCCTCAGAATCATAGCTTCCATATTGACTGTACTCTACATAGTCCAGAGCCTTCCTACATGGCCCTGCCTTGCAGAGCATCGTGTTTATTGCTGTGTCACTGACCAGCCCCAGGGCTAGACTGGTGAGAAGAGACTACTGGTAGAAGTACAGATATTTAAAAGTGATTTTGATCAAGGCTCAGAAGGATGACAAGAAGCTGGTAGGG
>NW_006159715.1:239902-241521 GCF_000334495.1 Tupaia belangeri chinensis | reverse complement strand
GATTCTAGTTCTTAGAGTATATACTTTATGAACTGAATATTTCTAGAAATATGAAGCTTAAATATACTTCTGGAAAGAGCTCAGATAGAGACAAAAAATATGTTATCAGAAAATGAAGGAAGAGTTCTTCATTAAAAGTGGCAGCAAAGATGTGCAAATTAGGTTCTGCTGTTGAATGAAAAGTAAAAGTTATATTGAATGAACTTGGAAATTTAGCTGAGAAGTTTTTTTCTAGGAAGGTATAGAAGGCATAGTCTCGTTTCTCTTTGCTACTTTTAGTAAAACATGAGTGGAAACGAGATAAATGGGGAGGAAATCATTAAGAAAGAAACAAAACAAAAACAAAACAAAAAAGTAGAAAAAAGAAAAAAACTAAAACTTGATGATTTACTACAATAGCCAGCCCATAATCCAAAAGGTTATCTGGAGAGAACATCAAATGTATGGTCGAATAATCTTTTCTTGGAGAAATTAGGCTTGCGACTGATGGATCCTATCAACTATTTCAGCTGAATACAAAAATAGGCATGGAATGATCCAGGAAGGATCTTGGAGGACCCTCATGTCTAATGACATGAATTCTCTTGACATTCATGAAAACATAATGAACTTTCTTTTTCTTTTTCTTTTTTTTTTTTTTTTAAGAGGTTTTTGCTACAGGGCATGTATGCTTGCTATTAAGAGAGAAACAGAGAGACAGACAGTGAAGAATCACCCCCCAGGGGGATGGCCACACTGCAATCCCTTCTCCTTCATTTTCTCTCAGGATCTTGGGCACAGACGCACATGCACCCAGCGTGAGTTTAAGCCACCAGGTCTGGGACTTGAACTGTGGTCAACTACATGGGAGTCCAGTGACATAGCCATTACACCAACTGCTGATCCCAGTCTAATAGACTTTTTGAGAATGTTAATTCAGCAGAAACACTGCCAATGTGCACTGAACAGAGATGAACCTGTATTAAAGAGGAATGTTGGATTTTCAAAATTATATGAGCAGAAAATGGGTTGAGGGGGTAGATTTGCCATCATCTCCCAGAATGGTAGGGCTGTTATTTATTCTGTGAACAATCAAGAGCGTAAAGTCACTGTCCAAGTGGGCTGAAAACATAGAGCATTGGGCCAAAGAGGATTATTTTCTAGCCTTGCAATCAAATAAATTTACCCTTTTGAGTTTTTACATGCTAAGAGTACTTGAACCCCAACTTCCTGCCTATGTATCCCTTTTGGAATTGTAATGTTTATACTATACATATCTCATCACTGCATTTTGAAGAAGATAACTTATTCATTATATTGGTAAGTCCATAGTTGAAAACAATTTTTGCCCCACAGTGAATCATACCCATATTTTCACTCATAACTTATCTAGATGTTTTATAAAACATGATTTGAGACTTTTTGAGTTGATTTTACTTAGATAATATTTTTTAACCTAATTTGATGGTGTATTGGGCTAGGACTTTGGGAATGTAGAGGGAAATATATATATATGTGTGTGTGTGTGTGTGTGTGTGTGTGTGTGTGTGTGTGTGTGTGTATTTAATATGGAAAGACTGGAAATTTAGGGAGAGGAAGCCACAAAAATAACGATATTAGATTAGATAATTTGCCCTACA
>NW_006159715.1:206078-239877 GCF_000334495.1 Tupaia belangeri chinensis | reverse complement strand
AAATTCATGATATTCTCAACCTATAATATGACCTTATTTGGAAATAGGGGCTTTGCAGATATAATCAGGTTATGAGGTCATACTGGATAAAAGTGAAAACTAAATTTAATGACTTGTGTCTTTATATAAAAATGAAAAGGAAAATTTGGACTTAAGACTTAAATAGATACAAAGGGAAGATAGCCATATGAAGGTGAAGGCAGAAATTTTATTAATGCTACTAAGAGCCAAAAAATGCCATGGATTGCCAACAAAATTCCAGAAACTAGGAAGAGACAAGGAATAACTCTTCCCTGAAATTTTTAGAAGTATGACCTTGATGATACTTTAATTTTGGACTTCTAGTTTCCAGAAATGTGAAAGGATACATTTCTCTTGTTTTAAGCCACCTTCTTTTTGCTGAGCTATTGTATGTAGCAAAGCCTAGGAAATTAAGTCAGCACACATCCCTCTAGTCTCTTCTAACTTTCAATGTCCTCTTAAAGCCTTTTCCCACAGCCACCAGGCTAAGTGCCTCTTCATTGTCCTCTCATTGTGTCATTTGCATTGTCATTCACATCACTGAGTACATTATATGAAAATTATCTATCAATGAATGTACCTATTATTCTAGCATAGCCTTAAAATGATAAATGTCTTCTTGGCAATACTAGAATCTAGAAAAGTCCTGTCATTGAAAAGAATACTGTTGTAATTCTTAACTACATCATTGTGGTATAATAAAATTAATATGCAACACATTGCACAAATAAAATGTATTCTTTGCTGTTTTTAATTTTTTTTGGAGAGGTTTTTGCTATAGGGTGCGTGTGCTCGTAAGACAGAGAGAGACAAAGAGACAGAAAGCGAGAAATTGCCCTCCCCCCCCAGAATGGATGGCCACACCGCAATCCCTTCTCCTCCATTGTCCTCTCGGTATCTTGGGCATGCACACACATGCTCCTGGCGTGAGTTTTAAGCCACCGGGTCTGGGACACTAACCGCGGTCAACTACATGGGAGTCCAGCGACATAGCCGTTACACTAACTGCTGGTCCCTTGCTGTGTTTTGACATACACATACACCTGTAATATTTTGCCATTATCAATATACTAAACTTTACTGTTGAAAAGTATTATTTAACTGAGTTAAAGTCTACAATAGTTTTGATGAAATGAATTATTATAAATAAACAATGAAAACAGAATGAATTTGCCCACTAGTGTTCTTATTTGTGATAGCAAGAAGGTTGGGAATAATATAAAGTGAAATATAAGTCAAAATAATGTAAAGTATTAAAAGTAAGTTGATTAAAAAATAGAAAATGTTTTTGCTAAATGAACAATTTAGAATGTGTTTATAATACATTTTGACTAATATTAGTAAGGGAGATTTATTTGCAAATGAAATGTGTTCAGTATTTTGCTTATAAATTGCATCTCAGTATTAATTATGATTGTGAAAGATAAATATACAAAATAAAAGAGAGCTCATTAAAGATAGATTCACTCCATTATTTTCTTAATTATTTTAAACCACATTATATTTGTTCGAGAAATAAAACTCCCTTGAAATTTTCAAATATTTAAATTATCATTTTCTTCACAGACACAGTTTATAGAAGAACATCATATAGTGCATTCACATATAAAATTTTTAAAGAGTACAAAAGAACAGTTTAATTACATGGTATCGACTGATATTTCAATATACTGATAAACTTACAAAGCAATTTTAGGACAAATTCAAAACTTCATTAGCACTTTGAAATCAAATGATAGGTGATTTTTATCAAACAGCAAAATAAAAGAAGCTTACTAGACTGGAATTGATGAATATTCACATGCTAAATAATAATATACATAATTATAAAACATGGTAATAAATTTATACAAATAAAATAATTTTACCTATTTATTTTTCTTTAGATAAAACAATTTAGATAATCTTGGCAATAGCAGTTATAGGGTGCGTGTGCTCGTAAGACAGAGAGAGACAAAGAGACAGAAAGCGAGAAATTGCCCTCCCCCCCCAGAATGGATGGCCACACCGCAATCCCTTCTCCTCCATTGTCCTCTCGGTATCTTGGGCATGCACACACATGCTCCTGGCGTGAGTTTTAAGCCACCGGGTCTGGGACACTAACCGCGGTCAACTACATGGGAGTCCAGCGACATAGCCGTTACACTAACTGCTGGTCCCTTGCTGTGTTTTGACATACACATACACCTGTAATATTTTGCCATTATCAATATACTAAACTTTACTGTTGAAAAGTATTATTTAACTGAGTTAAAGTCTACAATAGTTTTGATGAAATGAATTATTATAAATAAACAATGAAAACAGAATGAATTTGCCCACTAGTGTTCTTATTTGTGATAGCAAGAAGGTTGGGAATAATATAAAGTGAAATATAAGTCAAAATAATGTAAAGTATTAAAAGTAAGTTGATTAAAAAATAGAAAATGTTTTTGCTAAATGAACAATTTAGAATGTGTTTATAATACATTTTGACTAATATTAGTAAGGGAGATTTATTTGCAAATGAAATGTGTTCAGTATTTTGCTTATAAATTGCATCTCAGTATTAATTATGATTGTGAAAGATAAATATACAAAATAAAAGAGAGCTCATTAAAGATAGATTCACTCCATTATTTTCTTAATTATTTTAAACCACATTATATTTGTTCGAGAAATAAAACTCCCTTGAAATTTTCAAATATTTAAATTATCATTTTCTTCACAGACACAGTTTATAGAAGAACATCATATAGTGCATTCACATATAAAATTTTTAAAGAGTACAAAAGAACAGTTTAATTACATGGTATCGACTGATATTTCAATATACTGATAAACTTACAAAGCAATTTTAGGACAAATTCAAAACTTCATTAGCACTTTGAAATCAAATGATAGGTGATTTTTATCAAACAGCAAAATAAAAGAAGCTTACTAGACTGGAATTGATGAATATTCACATGCTAAATAATAATATACATAATTATAAAACATGGTAATAAATTTATACAAATAAAATAATTTTACCTATTTATTTTTCTTTAGATAAAACAATTTAGATAATCTTGGCAATAGCAGTTAGTGTAATGGCTATGTCGCTGAACTCCCATGTAGTTGACGGCTGTTCGAGTCCCAGACCTGGTGGCTTAAAAACCCACACCAATGGGAACCAGCAGTTAGCGTAATGGCTATGTCGCTGGACTCCCACGTAGTCGACCGCGGTTTGCATCCTGGACCTGGTGGCTTAAAACTCACACTGGGCACATGTGAATGTGTGCCTAAGATTCCGAGAGGAGAATGGAGGAGAAGGGATTGTGGCGTGGTCAGCACCCTGGGGAGTGATTTCTTGCTTTCTGTCTCTCTGTCTCTCTCTGTCTTTCTGGCAAGCGTATGTGCCCTATAGCAAAAAACCTGTTCAAAAAAAAAAAAATCATTTAGATAATCTATCAAATTGACTTTTCCCCCTGTATTTTGAGAGCTACCACTTTGTTTTCATCATTAAATGCAATTATTTCATCTGTAATTTGAAACATACATCTAGCAAGATACTTGGTTTCATCTCTGACAATAGAGAATGTTGAATTAATTTATCACTCATATTTATACAAAGAAAAACATAAAAGAATTAACTGAAGATTGACTGGTTTTCTTGGAATCAACATAGAATGGCATCTGCAGAGCAAATCACTACCCCAAAGGCTGGAGAGAGTGAGGAAAGTTCAGGGACTCGTATGGTAATATTGGTGAATTGCAGGAGGTTGAGTATAGACTACACTTTGGGTGAGAAACTACTTGGAGCTGCAGTTTTATCTCCAGAAAAATGACTTCTCACAATGAAGAGTCAAAATCTACCTTCATATGCTTTTAGGAGCAGGAGTGGGAAAAGTTCTTGCATTTCTTTTTTATGGTCACTATAACAAACTATCACAAACTCAATGGCTTAAAATAACAAATATTTATCTCATGGTTTTGGAGGCCATAATTAAACATCAGTTAAACTGGGCTGAAATCAGCAGACCATGTTCCCTTCAGAGTATGAGGTCCTTCTGGTACAGTACAAGAGGGATGTGTGCAGGCAAAAGGGTCTGTATCAACTTCTGGGAGCACTCACTGCCATTGGGGGCCAGTGCCCACTGCTAAAGTTGAGCTGGCTCTGTCTCCTCTGTGTGAGTAAAGCATTGTTCATTCAGTGCTTTGACAGCATTGTTTTCCTTGACAACTCTGAATAGCAGTGGGCAGAATTGTGCTCATTCAGACTCCTGCTCTGATACTAGGCAACAGCTGCTCTTGCTCAATGTGTAATTCAGAAGTAAAAAAGAGAGGGGGGGGCAATGATTGGATTATGTCAATAGGACACAGGAGCCAACTGAAAGTTCATAAAAGCCAAAGGGGGGATGATTTGAGCACCGATACAAATCATTGAGTAAATAAATAAAACAGAAAATAGAAAAATCTTCCATGTGGAAGAATTTCAAATAATTTCTTGCTATGGTTTGTCCCCAGTAATTGATGTTTAGAATTTGGATAGCCCCTAAAAACTCACAGGTTGGAGCTTCATTATATTTTAAAAATGTTAAGTAAAAGCTTAATTGCTTCATGGTATTCCAGTGTGGGGCCTTTAGATATAACAATACCATTAGGGTGGGCCATCTGTCAATGACTTATGGTGGATAGATAAACAGAGGGAATGAAACCAGAGCAAGGCACAACAGCTCCGTACTCGCTCCACCATGTTGTATCCTCAGCAGAAATTTAACCCTGGACCCTACATCTCCAAACCATGAGCTGTTTAAACATATTACTTTATTATTTATTTACTTATTTTAGAATCTTTTGCCATAGGGATGTGTCTTTGTTGGAGAGAGAAAGTGAAAAATCACCCTCCTCCCCACCCTCTGGTGAGATGGTCATGTAGCAAATCCTTCTCCTCTATTCTCCACTTAGTACTTTGGGCATGTATGCACACGTACCGACTGGTCCCAAGACTTGAACCACAGTCCTGTGGGAGTACAATGATGTAACAATTACACCATACACTGGTCACAAATTGTTTAATTTTAACTTAATTCAGAAGAATGAGAATTAGTAGCTCAGAAACATAAGCTTTTGGGGGTTGAGGAGAGGACACAATTCAGTCCATAAGATTTAGCTACACACAGAGGAAAGACTATTTGACGATACAGAAGATAGTCATCTGCAAACCAAGGAGGGAGTCATAAAAAAGAAAAGAAAAGTAAACCACACCTTGTTTTGGTGAAATATCAACAAAATGGACAGACATCTCCACCAACCTTACAGAAATAAAAATCTATAAGGAAATAATTTAGGCAACTGTATTTTAATAAATTGATAATTTAGATAAAAAGGACATATTCCTATAAAAATACAAACTACTAAAGCTAACTCAAGAATAAATAAAAATTCTGTGTAGAGTTACTTTTAGTAAAGAGACAAATTAATAATTTTTGAAATTTCCTAACAAAATTTCAAGATAAGATGTTTTTTCATTGGTGGATTCTAACAAATACTTTCTAAAAAAATTAATGTGAAATCTTTACAAACTCTTGGGGACCAGCAGTTAGCGTAATGGCTGTTGCTGGATTCCGACGTAGTCTACTGCGGTTCGCGTCCTGGATCCAGTGCCTTAAAACTCACGCCAGGCGTGTGTGCGTGCATGCCCAAGATCCTGAGGGGAGAATGGAGGAGAAGGGATTGCGGCGTGACCATCCCCCCTGGGGGGTGATTTCTCGCTTTCTGTCTCTATGTCTCTCTCTGTCTGTCTGGTGAGCGCACGCGCCCTATAGCGAAAATCTCTCCAAAACAAAAAAAAGAGGAGAAAAGACTTTCAACATTATTTTCAGAGATTAATATTATTTTGACAACAAATTTGTCAAAGACTCTCAATAAAAGCAAATTAATATCAATACCGTTTGTGAATATTGACAAAAAGAAAATGCTAAACAAAATGTCAGCAAACTAAATATAGTACTATATAAATATAACTAAATCACAGAAGAATTATCCCAGGAATATATGATGAGCCTTAATTGATGTAATACAACTATCTATAATATAATAAGGGCAAAACCCACACATAATAATCTCAATAGGTGATAATAAAATAATTGAAAAAAAATCACCATTCTTTCATGATAAACAGTCAACAAACTTAGGGTGAGAACTTTCCTCCATTCGGTAAAGAGCATTCTGAAACTACAGCTAACATTACACTAATGGTAGAAGACTGAATGCTTCTCCCCTACCCCACCCACAATCAGACAGAATATGAGCCTGCCTATCCTTGCTTCTTGTGTTATGGACTAAACTGGGATTCCAAACACAGAAATTGGGTGAGAAAATAAATAGGAGGCAACCATTTAGAAAAGGATGCTATCACCTTATGTATTGGGAAAAAAGAAATTTACTAAATATGAACTACTAGGTCATCAGGAAAGTCATGACACATTTTCTATGTAAAAATTTCTGTATACTTGTAACAAACAATCTGAACACACACACACACACATACATACTATATATATATAGTATGTATATATATAGTATATATATAGTATGCATATATAGTATGTATATATAGTATATATATAGTATGTACATATAGTATGTATATACTATACTATATATATAGTATTATATAGTATATATATAGTGTGTATATATAGTGTGTATATATATAGTATGGGACATCAAAAAATTTATAACACATTTTCACATAGAAAAACAGAAAATACATCATGACTTTTCTGATCACCCAACATATGCATACACATACACTTGTTGAAATATGTATATTATATAAATATAAAGCTACATGGAAAAGAGTAAAATTGAACTTCTGCTTTAACCATATATAAAACTTAACTTGTTCGACCTCAGACTTAGTTTAACAGTTAAAAGTTATAGATTAATTACTTAAATAAGGAGACTTTTTTTAAAAGGCAGGTTACCTACTGAGGAGGTCGAAAGATGCCTTGAAAAAATATGGAGGACAGCTGATCTCAGATTTTTACGGTGAATAGGAGATGGGGTCAGAGATTATATACTTGTGCACAGTCTGGTTTTGTGTGTGTTGAACTTCCTGCTTGTGTAAATAAGCGAGGAACTGTACTTTCTTAATAGTTTATTTTAGATGGATCAGAGGTGAACAGAAAGATGAAGCACTTAAAAGCTGTAAACAATTACTAAGTCAGCAGTTAGACTCACTTATAGGTAGGTATGGGAGGAGCTCCCCAAAATAGAGTTACTGTGGTTTTGCTGTCTGTGTTCTGGTAAATGTTCACTATCCCCACATTATAAGTCTCAAAGGAGTTTATGACTCCCTGTTGCTGGGCTAAAATCACACAAAACCAGTTACTATCTGGAGCACAAAAACAAAAAAATCAGAGCCATCTGGCCCCCTCCAGGGACTAAGAGTAAGTCAAGACTCCCAGGTGTTTTAAATTCCAGGCCTGGGCTGATAATCCATTATTTCAAGGAGAAACAGGTTTTTCTACCTTGTCAGGACTATATCTAAGGAGGCCATTTTGGCCCACCCATGGCAACATGCTTTGACCTTCTTTCCCTTGCATTAGAAACTTTTCCTCCTTCAATAAAACCCTGCTTGCTATCCTCTCTGTTTGTCCACATTTCTAACTAGGACAAGAACCAGCACAGGTGTCGGGATTGATTACCCCATCACCCTCATGTTATTACCATTAAAATCTGAACCAGACCTTTTATTAAAAAGCAGCCCATAGAATGGGAAAAACTCTGCAAATAATTCATTTTAATGATGGACTTATATCCAATATAAATGAAAGACTCATGACTCGTTAGTAGGCAAATAACATTAAAAAAATACAAGGAAACTATAAGAATAGACACTTCTCAAAATAATTATACAAATGGTCAATAAGTGTATAGAAATATATACATTAATTATGGATAAATAAATAAAAGCAGTGAGTATTGTGGCATTAATAAAAGCAGTGAGTACTGTGGCATTTTAGTTTCCCCTGTTACCATTTCTTCCTTTTGATCTGGAATATAATAGACTGGAAAAATAGCAACCTAAAATCAAAGTGAAAAACAGCAGTTTGAAAGCCATTAGTAGTTGGGAATTTGATAAAACTTCTTTAAAAATCTATTTTCAATTGTCAGTATTTGATGTATCTGGTGATTTCCTGGATGACCCACTGAAAAAACTTGTCCTTATTGGACTGAATCAGAGTTCAACCACTTTGAGATACATTTTCTTGTTGGGCATTTGTTATAAACAGTCAACAATTGCTTAATATTACATATGCCTGAAGCAATGGGTAACAAGTGGAGCAAACATGAGATAAACCAAAAAATTATGTGGAAAACCTGGGGAATGAAATGTCCATAGGTTCTTTGAATAGCTTTGACCTAGTTCTAGCATTTAGAAGGTCATGCATGTTTGAATCTGAGTGCATAGTTGATATTTGTAGGCATACTGACGCACAAACACAAATTCTGAAAAAAAAATTTTTGAGACTAAGCAACTACAAGCTTTTAAGAAATTATGGTGAAATCATTAGCATGCCACTAAGTTAATCAAGCAGAAATTTCAGTGACTGTACAATTACGAAAAGAATATTGGTCTTGAGGTCCTGAATATTCAGTTGTGTTCAGTCATAACAAAATTAAAGTAGTAATAATTGTTATTCTGAAATGTCTGGATGTAAAGTACAATTGGTTTTATATCCTACGGTAAACTGATGAGATTTATAAATAAAGCAAGATGTGGGACCAGCAGATGGCGTAATGGTTACATCACTGGACTCCCATGTAGTTTACCATGGTTCCTGTCCTGAATCCAGTGGTTTAAAACTCACACTGAGTACAAGAGTGTGCGTGTCCAAAATCCCGGGAGGAGACTGTAGGAGACGGAACTGTGCGTGGCCATCTTCCCTGGGGAGTGATTTCTTGCTTTCTGTCTCTCTGCCTCTTTCTGTCTCTCTGGCAAGCAAATGTGCCCTTTAGCAGAAAATATATATATATATTTGTATATATATATATATATATATATACGTATATGGTCTTGAGGTCCTGAATATTCAGTTGTGTTCAGTCATAACAAAATTAAAGTAGTAATAATTGTTATTCTGAAATGTCTGGATGTAAAGTACAATTGGTTTTATATCCTACGGTAAACTGATGAGATTTATAAATAAAGCAAGATGTGGGACCAGCAGATGGCGTAATGGTTACATCACTGGACTCCCATGTAGTTTACCATGGTTCCTGTCCTGAATCCAGTGGTTTAAAACTCACACTGAGTACAAGAGTGTGCGTGTCCAAAATCCCGGGAGGAGACTGTAGGAGACGGAACTGTGCGTGGCCATCTTCCCTGGGGAGTGATTTCTTGCTTTCTGTCTCTCTGCCTCTTTCTGTCTCTCTGGCAAGCAAATGTGCCCTTTAGCAGAAATCCTCTCCAAAAAAAGAAAAGAAAGTAACACATCATGTACTTATGTGATTTCTAGTAAAAGTTCTATCTCAATATCTTTACACTGTTTAGATTTTCTGTTACAAGAATCTGTTTTAAAAATAACACTTAGTAGAAGAATCTGTTTTAAAAATAGCACTCAGTGTTTTAATTCCACTAATTTAATGTTTTAAAGTTGCTCACTTGCATCGATATAAATACCAAATTATTCCATCTTATTGTAATTGCTTCATTAATTTTCTGTAGGTTAAATGTATTTTAGATCATACTTTCAAGTTAGATATTATATCAGCAATTTTCTAGCTCTTATTTAATACAAGCAATTTAATCAAAATGTTACAATTAGAATTCAGTGAAGTGAATATTTGTTATTAAATATATCACACATTCCCCAGGTTATGCCATATGAAATGTTGCATGGCTCCTAAACAATACTATCATGTTTTCACTTCAATGCAGTTAATATTTAGATGCTATGGCAGAGAAAATAAAACAAGTCGTCCTCATTGCCATCAAACAATTAACTCTCCACAATCTAAATCCAATTCTGAATATCTAGTGATTTCAGTTATAGCACCTTTTCTCTCAATTAGAAAATCACAATAAACCACGAAGTTTCCCTGCTTCTCTATTTGTTCTGCAACTGCCTTACTCTACCCAAACACTCTTTTCCATTGAGTATTCTGAGTACTAATTTAAAAATGAAAATAGGATCATGTTTAATACTCAGAATCTACCAGTGTCCTCTTATTTCTGAATCAAAGCCTGAAAGCATTCCATGGCCTGTGAGTATAGACATTCTCTGCACCTCTTCCTGATTGTAATTGTCTTAACTTCCCATTATTGGATAGCCAATAACCTTCACTTTTGCTTGGCCACATTAAGCCCATTCCTGCCTCAGTATCTGCGTATAACTGCTTTCTCTGCCTAGAAATGATTTTCTCTTGGATATACACATGGGAAATTAGAGATATGCTCAAATATTTTGTTAAGAAAGTCCATTACATTTTTAAGTTTTTACAAATATAGCTGGACTTTGTTCATTTTCTTGTTTTGATTTTATCATCAGCTTCCCCACTTAAGTCATAGGTGTCTGCAGTAATGACCAAGTGTGATGTCAGCACAGCTTCTTGCCTAGGAGGGAGAGCTCACCAGTGCCTTGAGTTCCACTTTCTCTTATACTAATGTTATCATGAACTGAGGGTGAGTGGAGGCAGTGAGTTTATTTAAGGAAGCATTGTCCACTTATGAGGTTGAGTCTGGGCTAAGACCCACCAAACCGAGTGAACCGAAAATGAGGGATAGGCAATTCCTTTGTCTTTCATTTTTTTAACTTTTTAAGAGACCTTTTTGCTATAGGGGGCATGAGCTCCCCAGAGCGACAGAGAGACAGAAGCGAGAAATCCCTCCCAGGGTGATGGCCACGTCACAATCCCTTCTCCTCCATTCTCCTCTTGGGATATTAGGCATGTGCACATCCACATCTAGCATGAGTTTTAAGCCGCCTTGTCCAGGGTGCTCACTACGGTGGACTATGTGAGAGTCCAAAGAGGTAACTATTATATCATCTGCTAGTCCCAGCTAGGCAGTTTTGTACAGAAAGAAATACATCCTTTTATCAGGATATAAGTAGATTGAAGAGAGGCAGAAAGAAAATGATTATATTGAATATTCTGGTAACTTAGGAGTGTGTGGATACTCTACTAAAATGACATTATATATATATATATACATGCATTATATATATGCAGATTATATTTTAAATAAACAAAATATTAGTGAATTCTAAATATTTGTAAGCTTATTAGAGAAATGAAAAATTCAGAAAATAAAGTCTAATTTAACAAAAAAATGAAGATACATATTATTAACATTTAAAACTACATGAACAACTGGGGCCGGCAAATAGTGTAGTGATTACATCACTGGACTCCCATATGGCTTACCCAGTGGCTTGAAATTCACACTGGGCACATGTGTATGCTTGTCCAAGATCCCAGGATGAGGATGGAGGAGAAGGGATTGCAGCATGACCATCTCCCTGAGGGGAAGGTGACGTTTCTCATTTTCTCTCTCACTGTTTCTTTCTGGCAATTGCACATGCTCCATGGCAAATACCTCTTTTTTTAAAAAATACACAAGCAACAGTCACGTACACTCTAAAATGAGTCTGTTTTATACAAATAACATAAAATACCTTTAAAATGACATTTATTATACCTTAAATTACTTTTGAGAAGCTATTAAATTTAATTTTACTGATAAACTTTAATTCAGGTGATCTTTTGCTCTGTAATGAACATGTAAATTCTTTCTAAACAAGAGTATATTCAGTTATTCTTGAAGCTATTTAGTGCATTTCCCATGAATATTTTCTTAGAATGTATACCAGTGTTAGAAATTATTGCTACAAGGGCCAGCAGGTGGCGTGCTGGTTAAGACACTGGATCCTGCATGGCCCCAAATCCCAAAATCCCAGGAGAAGGGACTGTGGCATGACTCTCTCCTCTTTGGGAAGGGTGATTTCTCACATTCCCTCTCACTGTCTTTCTCTAGAGATTGTACATACTCTATGGCAAAATATTTTTTTAAAAAATTACAATGTTAAACCATCGAGGAATGTTAGCTTTTTTTTTTTTCTTATGAGAACACTAGGTTGCCACTTTTATACCAGGGAATTAGCTGTTTAGTCTCCACTACAGTTGGCATAAAGAAAAATAAAATAATTTACTAATCTTTTGCATTGCTAGCTTCAATGTTTAATTGGCAGTCTAGGGTGGCATACTTTGGTAAATAAGCGTTTAGAAATTTTATTTTCTTGAAAAATATTATATTATCCTTTCATCAAACTCTTAAAAAGGGAAAATTCTGAACATAAAAAGAACTCATCTTTGCAGTCAAACACACTGCAGCCAAAATAATTGACAGATATTCACTGATGCTGTTTTATCATTAGAAAACACATTAATGTCATTTACTATATTAATAGATTAAAAGAAATCAACAAAAATGGACAGATTTCTTATATCATAAAGTGTCAGTTTAAGAATATAGTAATAAAATGAATCCCACTAACAGTAAAGAAATCTACAGCATTTCTTGATTGGGAATGAATATGACATAACTTGGGAAAACCATTTACAAATAAAATTATAATAAAATTCACATGTTATAAAAATATAACTATTCTATTAACAGACTAAAACAATGCTTACAATACTTTTACATTTAAAATAACTTAAATATTAAAATAAAATTAAAAAAAGGCAAACATAATTTGCAGAGTGCTGCTTATCCTAAGACAATATTTTATATAAGACTAGCAGCAATAGGGGCCAGCAGGTGGTATGATGGTTATTGTGTTGTACTTTCACATGGTCAGCCACAGTTCAAGTCCGCAACCTAGCACCTTTTTTATTTTCCACTATTGTATCTCTCTCTTACTCTCTGTCTCTCTCTAGTGAGCACATGTGCCCTGTAGCAAATTAAAAAATAATAATAATAGTGATAAATAGCATTATGTAGTTTTTAAAAAAAGAATACTGGAAGTTGATTGTGGGGATAGGTTTTAGACTCCATATAAGGTTTGGGAGAGATAAAAATCTCTTTTACCCTCTCCTTGTCTATCTTTCTTTCTCCTATGCACTCATTCATTCCCTTTCTCTTTCATTCTCTCACTTCTTCCTCTTTTTTTGTCTTTGTTATCTTACTAAGAGTATGTGTCATTTATTTAAAAGATAAATTTGTTAGAAAATAGAAGTTGTCTAAAATTCATTGTATTTATCGTCAGTTAATCCTAGCAGCAAAATTTTTTTCACTATTTAATACACACAAAAATCTTTGCATTTGATGTAAGACCAATAAAACTTTTTTTCCTTTTTTCTTTTTAGTCAAATGTAACAAAATTTTCAATAAAACTTAATGAAAATATGTCTATATTACATTTATGCTTATACTTTGGATTCTTTTTAGCATTTCTGTATTAATCAATAGTATTTTTACTTAATTCTGTTTTGCACTTTTTTTAAGACAGATTTTTGTTGTAGGACACATGTGCTCACTAGAGGGACAGGTAAAGAGAGATAGAAAGTGAGAAATCACCCCCCTAGGGAAGATGACTATATCACAATTCCTTCTCATCCATTCTCCTCCCAGGATTTTGGTCATGCACACACACACATGCCCATCATGAGTTTTAACTCTCCAGGTCTGAGACTCAAACCACAGTTTTCTATGTGGAGTCCAGTGATATAAGCATTATACCATCTGCTGGTCCCCTGGGTC
Organism: Tupaia belangeri chinensis; assembly: GCF_000334495.1. Classification (NCBI taxonomy): domain Eukaryota; kingdom Metazoa; phylum Chordata; class Mammalia; order Scandentia; family Tupaiidae; genus Tupaia; species Tupaia belangeri. Next base: position 226,118 of record NW_006159715.1, on the reverse strand, counting down.
ACATTTTTAATTTTTGATATTTTAGAGCAAATAATTTTATTAGCAGTTTTAATAGAGTATGGCTGATATAAAGTGATATGCACATAATTAACATATGTACTCTGAGGAATATATATATATATAAAACCACAAGCAATAGTAAGATCATAAACATATCCACTATCTCAAAAGTAACTAAAAATCTACATTCTGAGTATATACATTGATTTAAATATTTTAGAGGTTCATATGAATGAAACTAATATTTTTCTGGCTTCATTCACATATGATAAATAGTTTTGTACCCAACCATGTTGTAGTAAGTATCACTAACTCATCATTTCTATTACTGAATACTAATATTATTTTGTATTATGGTTTACCAAAATTGGTTTGTCCATTAACATGTTGATAGACATTTGGGTCATTTCTAAGTTTTGACTATTTATATACTCATGGTTGTATAAATAGTCATGTCTATAGTTATCTTTTATGAACCCAACTTGTATTTCCCTTGGATAAATAACTAGAGATGCAATGGCTGCAACCTATAGTAGATATAATTTCAACTTCTGAAATGATTAATAATCAGTTTTTCAAAGTTGTACCTTTTAACATTCTATCAGTAGTTTATGAGATTTCCAGTTATGACACCTCTTTATCAATGCTTCATATGACCAGTTTTTATTTTAGACATTCTAATAGGAGTGTCATAATGTCACATTGTGACTTTTCTCTAGTGACTAATGCTGAGTTTCTTTGCATGTACTTATTTCCATTTATATCTATTTCTTTTAAGCAGTGGGTACTATAGGTTTTGCCCTTTAAAGATAAAGTGTAATCTCAAATAATATGTTAAACTTTGACACTCAATTTGAAAGTTTAAAAAAAAAACAAAACGCTTCACTTTCTCTTTACAAAAATAGTGCTATCTGGTTACCTGCTTTCCTTTGTAACACACTGTGTTTAGCCTACTTTTCTCAAGCGTTTTTTTTCTATTTTGTTTTTGAATATTGAGCCATGAATTTCTATCTACCTTAATTTAATTTGTCAATCCACCAGAGAAATAGGAAGCGAGCCTATCATATAGAAAAGTAGAAATAAACTATGCCAGCCATTATTGGGAAAGATTAGTGTATTTGCCTATCCCGTCTCTCCTTGTGTGACTTGCCTGCACAGTGATTGTGTTAACCACAAGGCCAGCGCGAGGCAGAAATACTGAAATGATAGAGGAAAGGGAAGTAGGTTTGTCAGAGAGACAACACTGACACGGAATCATCTTCTGGTGACAATAGTCCTTCTTGCTGAAATGTGGTTGCTCGCATTTCTGTATTACCTCTATATTATGATTTCTGAACCCACAGTCATCTTGCAAATAATTTCTCATTTAAAAAAAAGTTTTATTACATTTAATGGGCACGTAATAGATGCATTTATAAGGTTAGGTAGTAGTATTTTAATGCATGTATACAGTGCGAAATGATTAAATCAAGCTAATTATCCCAGCTATCACCTCAAATATTTATTTCTGTGTGTGGGGAACACTCAAAATTCCCTCTTCAAGGTTTTTTTTTTTTTTTTTTTGAGGGGAGAGGTTTTTGCTATAGGGCACATGCACTCGCCAAGAAGACAGAGAGAGACAGGAAGCAAGTAATCACACCCCCTAGTGGGAAAGGTCACGCTGCAATCCCTTCTCCCTCGTTCTCTTGGGATCTTGGGCACGCATGCACACATGCCTGGTGTGAGTTTAAGCCACTGGGTTTGGGACTCAAACCATGGTCGACTACATGGGAGTTCAGCAACATAGCCATTACACCAACTGCTGGTCCCTTCTAGCTATTTTACTATAGGGTATGTGCACTCACTGGAGAGACTGAGAGAAACAGAGAGAGAGAAACTGAGAAATTACCCCCCAGGAGGATGGCCAGGACACAATCCATTCTCCTCCATTCCTTTCTTGGGATTTTGGGCACGCATACACAGGCGACCAGTGTCATTTTTAAGCCACTAGGTTCAGGACTCAATCTGCAGCTGACTATGTGGAAGTCCAGCAACATAACCTTACACCATCTGCTGCTCCCACTTCTAGCTATTTTTAAAGATACAATTAATTATGATTAAATATGGTCACCCTACAATGTTGTTGAACTTTAGAAAGTATTACTGTGAAGGTGGTGATTTCATATCTGTCAATTAAACTGTCCCAATTTGCTGTTCCTACCTGAACTTCCCAAATTGTAGTAACCTTTGTTCTGTTGTATCAATTTCCATGAGATCAGCTGTTTCATTTCCACATATAGTAGAAAAAAAGCAGTGTTTATCCCTATGCACATGGCTTATTTCATTCAACTTATTTTTCTCCAAACTAATCTGTTCAACCATACTGCTATGAATACATTTTGTGGCTGATATTGCTGTGTTCTCTTCAGATACAGCACTCAAAGTGGTGCAAGTTTTTGTTTGTTTGTTTGTTTCTTTGTTGTGGAGAAGACAAGTGCTATTCTCCTCTTTCATGAGAGAGAGAGAGAGAGAGAGAGAGAGAGAGAGAAAATGAGAGAAAGAGAAGGAGAAAAACAGTTGCTCCAAACAAAGTCTGTATGATGTAATATGTCCCAGTCCTAGTTAGCTTGGATCACGGGAACATGCATATGCCTAAGGGTGCTCAGGGAAACCCCACGACATAATTCAGGAACTTTTCCAATGAATTCAGCCCTGCCACCACTGCATCACTGCCTATCCCCCTATGTCTTCTTTTTACAATATAATTATTATTGATTTAATAAGAAAATAATTTACCAAGACTTATAGTTGTTTAGAGATTATATAAAGCAAGAATACAAAAAGGAGAGATTAATTTTAATGATATTTTATATGTTTACTAAGTAACGTAGATGCTACAAGGGCAAAGAAAAGGTATACAACTATTTCTTTAAAGAAATCTGTGCATTTAGGATCAGCAGTTAGCATAATGGCTGTGTTGCTGGACTCCCACGTAGTCGACTGTGGTTCGCATCCTGGACCCGGTGGCTTAAACTCAAGCCGGGCACATGTGCGTGCATGCCAAAGATCCCGAGAGGAGAATGGAGGAGAAAGGTCTCTCTGTCTCTGTCTGTCTGGCGAGTGCACACGCCCTATAGCAAAAACCTCTCCAAAAAAAAAAAAAAAGAAAAGAAAAGAAAAGAAATCTGCGCATGTTTTTTTTTTTTACATTTGATAAAGGAATATTACCTTATTGGGGTCAAGTGATCTTGAAATGAACAAGTGAAATATCTTAAATGCACATAGTGGACTTTTTAATCACTTCCAATAAGTAAGGAGATTGTAACTACTGAAATGAAAGATTGCTTATTTTACAGTCATCTCTTATTCATTCCATTATTTTCTTTTACATCCAAGAAAAGATAACATGGTAGTTGCGGGTCATTTAGTCCAATAATTTCCCACTCAAGTGTTGTCAACATTTAGCAAATTTTACCAAGTTTATGTTAAGGTGCAGAATTAGTCAAATAAGATGATGTGTAAAGCTACCTCAGAGAAATCTCTTGGTGTTCCCTTCTGGCTTACTAAATGTACAAATATGTGATGTTTTCTCTTGCCATATTGTTTACCTTTCTTTGAATGAACCTTTATTCACAATTACTCTTTCTTTACTATTTCATAACCAAATTTTGTCTTTGATGCCTCTCTAAAAGAATCATGAATGCTTACTTCTGATTTTAAGGTATAAGTTAAACTGTCTGAAAAATCAGTTATATAAATTCCTTTCTTAATTATTTCAGATATTCAAACTCTATTTTTAAAATCTTATATGTGTGCAAAGTAAATTAAGAAACAGAAACAAAGTTTTAATCTGTGTTTATCAAATTGGGATTTTAATATATTTGAGGGCATTTCATTCTTACCCCTGCTATGCTAAGAGTCCTGGAGTATAAACTAGCCCATGGAGAGAGAAGAAAAAAGTGAAAAATTTGAGTCAATAAATGTTTTGCTTAAATTAATAAAATAAACATCGTATTCTTCCATGCAACTGCTGAATAACATGAAAAACTGACTTAACCAAGATAAATTCAAGGTCATTTTACATGAGTAGTCATTACTTACTAAAATGTTACTTCTGATCTTCTCAATTAATTGATTCTCCAGTTAAACATTCACTGCCAATGCATTTTTAAAAGGTAAAATGACTACAATTAAACCATTCCATTTTGCTCAGTATCTCAGCCATTGCTTTGTAGCATCCATAGAATGAGATTAATAATTTAAATCATTGAATTTAGGAAGAAGTTCATTTAATTAAAACTTTTCTGCCAGTTGTTCTTATTGTTTTGCTGTGTCTTATTGCCAGTACTTAGGTAAGTGTGGAAGTCATTGAGGAAAAATTTGCAATGAATTTCTTTTTTGGTTGAAATTGAGAATCATTTATAAATTTTATTTAGCCATTTATCCAAGATAACAATTCATTACATCAGTATTACACTCCTGTTAGTTTGAAGTCTTCCCATGATTTAATGCTGACTGTTAGGTCCAGCTCCATGGTAACCTGATTGCACCGCCTTGAAGTAGTAAACATGCTGCTTGACATCTAAATACATGCAGAAATTTTGCCAACTGCACAGCATCTACTAATGATTTTCAGCGATGTCAGCCAGGAGAGTGTCAGCGAAGGCCAAGAACAAGGCTTTAACTTGAGAGCCTTGATACTGATTATTGGAAAAACTTGGCTGGAAACCATGTTTTTAAGCAAGAGATTTTGCAGGTGAATTAGTAAGTTAAAGGTGACAACATGAATTTTTACAAACTCTAAATCAATGCAGTCTATAGACAGTAACCCAACCTAGGAATCAGAAGACCCAGACTTAGACGTAGACCTAGTTCTGCCCTATAAAACTTTGGGGAGAAGTACATTTGCCTGTTAGAATTTATTTACAGAGATTTGATTTAAGAGGAAATAAGAGAGAGTGAATAAGACTTCCCATAAAATATGAATATAGTTATATTGTATTCATAGATGTAAAAGAGGCTTAAAGAAATCCGGTATTTTGTACAAATTAGTAATTTGGGGAACTTGGATTTAACACCAGCGTGCTGGGTTGCATTGTCTATGTGCTTAGCCTTACACTACAATTTTTATGTACTTTAAACTGATGATGCAGAGGATAACCAGTGGCAGTAAAAAAAAAAAAAAAAAAAATTAAAGTAAATGAGGAATAACCTCAAATGCACCACTTCTTTTCTTTCCCTGGAGTATCCTAATTAATCCTAATGATCTCTCTTTGTTTTCACCGTCCCTGGCCATCCACTCTGGTAGGCACAGACGGCCTTGGCATTGCTCTCTGATCTTTCCTCCCACACTAGTCAATATTGGCTTACCTTCTTCTTTCCTCACATAAATAAAAATGAATTACAGCGAAACTATCAAATAAATAATTTCTTTCAAACATGAATAAAGACGGTGAGCTCTGTGCTAAATGTTTTGTTACTGTTTTCATTTTAAGAATGTATGACAAATTAAAATTTATCATGAATTTTTAGCCAATGTTCATTTGAAAAGTGTCCTACTCAATATAGGCAGATTCTGTGACAACTTCATCCATAGAATATGGAGTAAACGATACAGAACCATCATCTGGGCCCAGGTGGCTTTTACTTTCTGTCTCTGGGAAAACACATCTTTAGAATTCGATCACTATGCCATGAAAAATCTCAATACATGATGAAGCCATGTTGAAGTAACACGTTCTACTGCTGTAACACACTCCCTGCCAACAGAGGATCAACTCTCAGTAATGTGAGAAGGATATATCCAGTCATTCGGGCCTGCACAAGACTCCAGTCTAGCTTCCTTTCAAGTGAAACTACTATTAGAGACTCTTTTCGAACCTAGCTGATCCCTGGTAATGCACAGAAACAGTAAAAAAATAAAAACAAACACACATTTATTTTTGCTATAGGGAGTGTGCACTCACCGGAGAGACAGAGACAGAGAGACAGAAAGTGAGAAGTAACCTTCCTCCAGTGTTGATGGCCATATTGCATTCCCTTCTCCTCCAGTCTCCTCTTGGGATTTTGAGCACATGCACACACACACATATTACATAGCCACTGGGTCCAGGACTCTAACCATGGTCGACCATGTGGGAGTCTAGCAATGTAATCAACATGCCATTTACTGGTTCCAAAAAAACACATTTAGGGTCCAGCAGTTAGAATAATGGCTATGTCCCTGAACGCCTGTGTAGTTGACCGCGGCTCGAGTCCCAGACCCGGTGGCTTAAACTCAGGTTGGGCATGTGTATGTGCGTGCCCAAAATCCCGAGAGGAGAATGGAGGAGAAGGGATTGTGGCATGGCCATCCCTCCTGGGAAGTGATTTCTCGCTTTCTGTCTCTTTGTCTCTCTCTGTCTCTCTGGCAAGCACACGTGCCCTATAGCAAAAACCTCTCCAGAAAATAAAGCACATTTATTGCTTTCAATTATTTTCTATTATAATATGCTACATGGCAATAGACAACTGAAACAGATTGTTAAACACCCAATTATTTGTCAGAGAAAAATGTGATATACTCATGCTAAAATATACTGAACTGTTAAAATATACCTGTGGATAGCCCATCATTGGAATCTGTTTAATATCTTACCCAAAGGTCTATCCTAACTTGAACTGTAATCATTATCCTAATGTGTCTCAAATATTTTGGATTTCTCTACTTAGAACTTTCATACATGATTCAAACTGAACAGAATTACTGCTTCACTGTGACCTTTATTTCTATATACTTTCTCATGTTAAAAGAGGTAGAATTTTTTAGTTATATATTCTTTGAAGACTTATTAGTTTTTACTTGACTTGTATTGGGCATGTCTTTCTTTGTACTCCCTTACTGCCCTAAGGGACATTTTTCAGTTGAAAATCGCCTTCTATTTTATGTATCTTCAAAAATAAAATGTGTATTACAAAAACACTATCCATAGATTTAAAAGTTTTTACATAAAAATTCACTCATAGTTTAACTCTATTTTTCTATGAACTTTTTAAAGTCCCCTAGTATTAGTTGAAGGTAATTAGCCAGGATTCCTTCTGTCCAATTTACCATTTCCTAAGCTATCTTCTACACTGTTCCTTGAATTGCTTATTCCAAAAGAAAGATTAGTTGACTTATTGCATAATTTTTTCTTCTTAGTCTAAGATTCCAGTTTAAAAATTACAAGTCTCTAAAGGCTCAGAATTTAGGAATTAAGATTCAAAGAGCCAATACATGTCTTTACTGGGATAAAGCCAAACAAACAAACAAAAGTAATGATACTAATAGGAAATAGTTAGTTCTAACAATGACCAAGACACTGTTTTGAAAATCTTACCTTATGTTAATATATATATGTGTGTGTGTGTATATCATATTAAACTAGTAACTCATTCAGTCTTTTTATTTAAATTCAATTATAGTTCAGGTACAAGCAGTTGGCATAATAGCTATGTTGGTGGACTCCCATGTAGTTAATCGTGATTCAAGTCCCCCACCCGGTGGCTTAAACACACGAAGGTACATGTGCATGCGTGTCCAAGATCCAAAGAGGAGAATGGAGGAGAAGGAACTGTTGCATGGTCACCCCCACCCCTGACCGGGGGGTGATTTCTTGCTTTCTGTCTCTTTGTCTTTCTGGTGAGTGCTCACACCCTGTAGCAAAAACCACTCCAATACAAATAAATAAATAAATTCAACTATAGTTCAAAGCTGTAACTTGAACCTAGCACTGTATTAGAAATTTAGCATGCATCTGTTGACATCTTTAGTCTGACAATAATCCTATGAACCATTATTTATCCTCATTTTTCATATAGAGAAACCGAGATTCCTATAGCAAGAAAATTGAGGGACTGAGATTTAAGAGCTGATCTATCCAAATCCAAGGCCTGTACTCCTCACCACAATGCTCTATACTTCTCCACATTTTCTTTCTCTAAAAATTTTTATTTATTACATTAATTCAATGTATATCATTACAGCATAAAAAATAACTTTTTCCATCCTGAATACACTGTATATTGACTCAGTCAAAGATATTACCATATTTGTTATCTTCAACAAATAATTTTCCTTTTGGAATTTCTTAAATGTTATGCTTATTTCTTTTTTCTCTTTAATTCCTCCCTCTTACTCTCTACCGTTTCTCAACCACTTCCCACAGTCTCTGGTATCTACAGTATTCCCCATGCCTTTATACGATTCAGTATTTCAGTTTCTACCATATTAAGTGGGGACATACAATGCCTCTCTCTCTCATAGTCTGGCTTACTTTACTTAGTAAAGTTTCCATATTTGCCCACTTTCTAACAAATGCTAGTGCCTCATTTTTTTTTTTTTTTTATAACTGAGTAGTAGTTCATATTGTATATGTGCCACACTTTTTTTTTTTTTTTTTTGAGAGGTTTTTGCTATAGGGCACGCAAGCTCACCAGAAAGACAGAGAGATAGAAAGTGAAAAATCACGCCCCAGGTGGTATGGCCATGCTGCAATCCCTTCTTCTCCGTTATCCTCTTGGGATCTTGGGCACGCATACACATGCACCCATCATGAATGTAAGCCACTGGGTCTGGGACTTAAACCACAGTCAACTACATGGGAATCTAGCGACATAGCCATTACACCAACTGGTAATTACACTGCTGGTCCCAGTGCCATACTTTTTCAATCTATCCTTCTGGTTCATGGACTTTTGGGTTGGTTCCATGTATACAGACAAGAAAGTAAGGGGTCAGCAAATGGCATAATGGTTACATCACTGGATGTCCACGTAGTTAACCACAGTTCGAATCTCAGACCTGGTGGCTTAAAACTCATGCAGGACAAATGTTCCCAAGATCCCAAGAGGAGAAAGGAGGAGAAGGGAATGAGGCATGTCAATTCTCCTCTGGGGTGTGATTTTTCACTTTCTGTCTTTCTCTGTCTCTCCAGTGAACACTTCTATGCTACAGTAAAAATCTCTCTCAAAAAAAAAAAAAAGAAGAAATTAGAACATAAAAGTTAAATAATTTGGACACTCTTATACATATTCTATTTATTGAAAAAGTATAAAGGTCTTTTATAAATTATGAGCTAAATATCATTGTCATTACTGTTCACTTTTATGTGTTCCACATCACTTGCTTTGTAATTATTTAGAAGCTAAGTATGTACTGTTTAATAAAGGTTAAATTACATTGTGTGTGTATTTTGTCTTTCTAATGATCTATTTACTGTAGTTTACCACTTTCCTTTGAGAATATGAATTCGATAAGCATTAGCGTTCCCTAACACTGTTTTCTTAAAGACTGAGGATTTAGAAAATACATGAAGATGGAATATCTACATTAAGAAACCTAGATCTGCCTCGAAACCATCAGTAGTAAAGAGAAATGAAATTCCTTCCTCAAGGCATAAAAGTGACCTGGTCAGAGCTTCAGAATAGTCAGCAGCACTAGCAAGGAATACTGAAAGTATACTTTTTTTATGGAACAAAAACTATATGGGGGCATCTTCTGTAAGATGTAAAATAAATAGTATGGAAGTCATATTCTTTAATGTAAATTCAGAATACTGGTCAATTTTCATTATTACTTTCCACCTCTTCTACATCAAAAGTACATAGATGAAATGTGAAGACTAAGATCCAAGAAAAATGGATGAAAAATATGTGGTCACATATTTTTATTTGATGCTTTGATATCTATTTTATACATATTACATATGTGCAGTAAAAGTCACGGGAATTTCTTCTCAGGTCTTTTCTCTAATTTTTTAGCCAAGCTCCTAATTTGAGTACAGTTGGAATGGAAACTTAGAAGCTGACGGTGTCTTCTTTCAAGTCATGTTTAGAAATGTTCATTCTAAACATTTGCTATCACTGCTTTCACCCCAACCTATCAGTAGAAAAGAAGAGACTGTGCAAACTGTAATTAGAAGACTGTAACTCGCTTGATGAAGGAAAATCACTGTCATAGAGAGTCTTTTGTCCTTCTCTGGGGCTCAGTTATGATTAAAAATAATATAAATAAGATTTTGGTCATACTTGAAAATTAAGATATTGGGAGTATGAGTTGCTATACTGAGTCATCGGAAAAGTCATGATGTATTTTTCTGTTTTTCCATGCAAAAATGCATCACAACTTTTCCAACAACCCAATATAAATGCTGAAAAAATTATGAAGAGGAATATAAATGAATGATGCAGGAGTGCTAGGTGATTGGACCTAACATCCATGCTAATCTTTTGACTCGTGCTCAGGAAGAATTAGTGACAAGGACACAGAGAGTGGATAGCAAAGCAGAGTTTATTAATAGAGGAAAGGAATGGGGACAACAGGTGAAGTAGTGGTTAAGGTGCTGGACGCCCACATGACTGATCCCAGTTCAAGTCTTGGACTCAGAGGCTTGAAACTGAAGCTAGGTGCCACATGCCCAAAATCCTGAGAGGAAAATGAAAGAGAAGGGATTGTTGAATGGTCATGCCCCCAGGAGTTGACTTCTCATTTTCTGTCTCTCTATATGTCTCTCTCTCTCTCAAAAAAAAAAAAAAAAGCGTAAGAGAGAGAGGGAAGAAAGAACAAGAGTTCCCAGGCATGGAGGGATCCCAAATGTGTTACAGAAGAGGCTCTGGAAGTGAGGAGTTTTTATCTAGTAGTCTAAGCAATGATTTGGCTTTCAGGTAAGGAAATGGGTTTTAGAAAATGGTTACATGATAATCTGAGTGATTTATTACCCTATTCTTTAGCAGACCATAGTGTTCTGTACTTCTTGTTAGGACATAGTTACTAAATAGCAGCTGTTGTCCTTAGCTACAGTTGTTTGAATCCTAATGCAGCCAGCTTTTGACTGTGAAAACTTAGCCATTGGCATTTCAACCTGGCCAGAGAGGTCTTTACCTGCACTGTGAGCTCAGTATCCCTATCTCCTGCTTTATTAGCAAGGAGCCATAAGTGCTTTTACTTTTTTAAAATAATTATTTATTTAATTTTATTTATAATTTATTATTATTATTTCAAATATGGTACAGGGCATGTGTGCTCACAAGAGAGAGACAGAGAGAAAGTGAGAAAGAACATGCCCAGGTCCCAGACTTGAACTGTAGCCAGCCATGTGAGAGTTCAGCACCCGAACCAACATGACACCTGCTGTCCTCCAGTAGTCATAAATTATTTAGAGACATGTAAAAAGCATGTATAATTTACACCAACCAGACCATAGAGGAAAAACACAGAGACTTTATTAAAAAGAAAAACATAGTGACTTCCTTCCAGGGCCTCTATCAACCTGTAAGTGGGGTTTAACTCTTAACTCAAAAATATTTCTTTTTAAAAACTACAAATGGCATAATGGTTACATCACTGGATGTCCACGTAGTTAACCACAGTTCGAGTCTCAGACCTGGTGGCTTAAAACTCATGCAGGACAAATGTTCCCAAGATCCCAAGAGGAGAAAGGAGGAGAAGGGAATGAGGCATGTCAATTCTCCTCTGGGGTGTGATTTTTCACTTTCTGTCTTTCTCTGTCTCTCCAGTGAACACTTCTATGCTACAGTAAAAATCTCTCTCAAAAAAAAAAAAAAGAAGAAATTAGAACATAAAAGTTAAATAATTTGGACACTCTTATACATATTCTATTTATTGAAAAAGTATAAAGGTCTTTTATAAATTATGAGCTAAATATCATTGTCATTACTGTTCACTTTTATGTGTTCCACATCACTTGCTTTGTAATTATTTAGAAGCTAAGTATGTACTGTTTAATAAAGGTTAAATTACATTGTGTGTGTATTTTGTCTTTCTAATGATCTATTTACTGTAGTTTACCACTTTCCTTTGAGAATATGAATTCGATAAGCATTAGCGTTCCCTAACACTGTTTTCTTAAAGACTGAGGATTTAGAAAATACATGAAGATGGAATATCTACATTAAGAAACCTAGATCTGCCTCGAAACCATCAGTAGTAAAGAGAAATGAAATTCCTTCCTCAAGGCATAAAAGTGACCTGGTCAGAGCTTCAGAATAGTCAGCAGCACTAGCAAGGAATACTGAAAGTATACTTTTTTTATGGAACAAAAACTATATGGGGGCATCTTCTGTAAGATGTAAAATAAATAGTATGGAAGTCATATTCTTTAATGTAAATTCAGAATACTGGTCAATTTTCATTATTACTTTCCACCTCTTCTACATCAAAAGTACATAGATGAAATGTGAAGACTAAGATCCAAGAAAAATGGATGAAAAATATGTGGTCACATATTTTTATTTGATGCTTTGATATCTATTTTATACATATTACATATGTGCAGTAAAAGTCACGGGAATTTCTTCTCAGGTCTTTTCTCTAATTTTTTAGCCAAGCTCCTAATTTGAGTACAGTTGGAATGGAAACTTAGAAGCTGACGGTGTCTTCTTTCAAGTCATGTTTAGAAATGTTCATTCTAAACATTTGCTATCACTGCTTTCACCCCAACCTATCAGTAGAAAAGAAGAGACTGTGCAAACTGTAATTAGAAGACTGTAACTCGCTTGATGAAGGAAAATCACTGTCATAGAGAGTCTTTTGTCCTTCTCTGGGGCTCAGTTATGATTAAAAATAATATAAATAAGATTTTGGTCATACTTGAAAATTAAGATATTGGGAGTATGAGTTGCTATACTGAGTCATCGGAAAAGTCATGATGTATTTTTCTGTTTTTCCATGCAAAAATGCATCACAACTTTTCCAACAACCCAATATAAATGCTGAAAAAATTATGAAGAGGAATATAAATGAATGATGCAGGAGTGCTAGGTGATTGGACCTAACATCCATGCTAATCTTTTGACTCGTGCTCAGGAAGAATTAGTGACAAGGACACAGAGAGTGGATAGCAAAGCAGAGTTTATTAATAGAGGAAAGGAATGGGGACAGCAGGTGAAGTAGTGGCTAAGGTGCTGGACGCCCACATGACTGATCCCAGTTCAAGTCTTGGACTCAGAGGCTTGAAACTGAAGCTAGGTGCCACATGCCCAAAATCCTGAGAGGAAAATGAAAGAGAAGGGATTGTTGAATGGTCATGCCCCCAGGAGTTGACTTCTCATTTTCTGTCTCTCTATATGTCTCTCTCTCTCTCAAAAAAAAAAAAAAAAGCGTAAGAGAGAGAGGGAAGAAAGAACAAGAGTTCCCAGGCATGGAGGGATCCCAAATGTGTTACAGAAGAGGCTCTGGAAGTGAGGAGTTTTTATCTAGTAGTCTAAGCAATGATTTGGCTTTCAGGTAAGGAAATGGGTTTTAGAAAATGGTTACATGATAATCTGAGTGATTTATTACCCTATTCTTTAGCAGACCATAGTGTTCTGTACTTCTTGTTAGGACATAGTTACTAAATAGCAGCTGTTGTCCTTAGCTACAGTTGTTTGAATCCTAATGCAGCCAGCTTTTGACTGTGAAAACTTAGCCATTGGCATTTCAACCTGGCCAGAGAGGTCTTTACCTGCACTGTGAGCTCAGTATCCCTATCTCCTGCTTTATTAGCAGGGAGCCATAAGTGCTTTTACTTTTTTAAAATAATTATTTATTTAATTTTATTTATAATTTATTATTATTATTTCAAATTTGGTACAGGGCATGTGTGCTCACAAGAGAGAGACAGAGAGAAAGTGAGAAAGAACATGCCCAGGTCCCAGACTTGAACTGTAGCCAGCCATGTGAGAGTTCAGCACCCGAACCAACATGACACCTGCTGTCCTCCAGTAGTCATAAATTATTTAGAGACATGTAAAAAGCATGTATAATTTACACCAACCAGACCATAGAGGAAAAACACAGAGACTTTATTAAAAAGAAAAACATAGTGACTTCCTTCCAGGGCCTCTATCAACCTGTAAGTGGGGTTTAACTCTTAACTCAAAAATATTTCTTTTTAAAAACTATGTTTTTTAATAACATGCTAGATATCAGATAATACAAAGTAGCTTAGTAATGACAAATGATAGCACACTCTAGGACAGACTGCAGTTTGAGTCCTGGACGTAGTGAAGTGACTTGTTTTCTCTCATTCCCTTTCTCTCTCTCTCTCTCTAGTCAAATACTTACCAAAAAAAAAAAATAAATTCCTTTGGTGAGAAGATGGACAGATTGAATCTGAGGTTAAGCATGAAAACTAGCTTCCCTGGAATAGCAAGCAAATTAGTGGTAGATGCAGTAAGGAATAGTAAGGAAGGAAATGAATAGATTCATCAAAACAGTTGTAGACCACTTAAGAACTTTGGTGTTCGGGGGCTAGCAGGGGACGTGGAGTTTAAGGTGCTGGATACCACATGGATGGCCTCATGTTTGGAGTCCCAAACCCAGCGGCTTAAAAATAATTCCAGCCATGTTGTCGTGTGTGTGTGTGTGTATGCCTAAAATATATATGTGTGTATATATATTTACACTTAATTATAGGGAGAAAAGAGATGATGGCCGGACAGAGCCAGGAGATAGCAGCTGAGATGGTAGGAAGTGGTCAGATCTGGACACATCTGGATCTGAGCATTGGTTGTTAAAAATGAGGAGAAATTCATGCATGACTTCATGATTTTTGCTGAATGCCTAGAAAGGCAGAGTTGTCATCAAATGAGATAGGAATGCCTCAAGAGGAGCCAATCATAGTGAGGAGAACATTAGCACTTAAGCTGAGTACAAAAGCTCGCAAACTGAAGCTGAGGGAATACTAAAGGAAATGAAAACAGAAAACAAGAATGAAAAGATTTGAGGACTAAGTCTAGGATGTCCTTATATAAATAAACTGAGGGAAAGAGGAAAAAATAGAACAAAAACTAACAATGCATTTCAGAGAGTAGGAGTGAGCTGCCATGGAAGTAGGGAGGAGAGGGTATTAAGGAGGGGAGTGATGAACTGTGTCAAATTCTTCTGTAACTTTCCTGAAATATTATGTTGATATTTGCTATGGTTCTATTTTGAATCATTTGTAGGCACTCCGTATTAATATTATCATTTCTTTGGTTCTTGAAACTTCTCCCCATGTTCTCTCTTTCTAGAACTTCTGTAATTTATGTGTAATCTGAAGGATGACAGATGGGTTGTCTCATTTTCTTGCCTTTTTTCTTTCTGCATTCTAAAATTTTTATTTCAAGTTGACTTTATTGCCCTTTATTGAAGATATTTACTTCCATAATTTCATTTCTTTAATGACTGTGAAATACCATTTTGTCCCTTGAACTTTCCTTTTTTTGTAACTTGTACTTGTCAATTATTAATGTTATATCTTCCTTTAATGCTTGAAAACAATCGGTATTAAAGTTATCTTTCTGCATAGCTTCTGTTCTTCTCCTACTGATTTTTTCCCCTCCTACTTCTTATTAGTCTCAATGGAAGAAGTCGAAGTTTGCTTGCCTGGTTTTTGTTTGTTTGTTTGTTTGTTTGTTTTGCAAATTTCTAGAGATTCCTGCTTTTATTCTTATCTTTAAAAGCAGGGAAATAAAACATATACAGTATTTGAAGATATGCCACACATAGATGTGACTTCTTTTCTGTGGTCTTTATAGAAGTACTATATGTCTGAAGCACTTCACTAGAAGACGTTCATATCAAAATCTTCAGTCATTTCTCATGAGCCGGTAAGATTATGTAGAGAAGTCTTCTCAGATATCCAGCATAGGGGAATATATGCCAGGCTAACTGCTCTACAAAATTCTAGAATTCTGATAGGAGAAATGTGGGTCCCAATTTCCTAAGATATGGCATATCAACTTCCCCTTAAACCACATCTATTGTCCCTTATTCCAGGGTTTTATGTGGCCCTCAGAGAATAATGTGTAGCCTTCCACTACATAGACCTGAAATTGTCTCCAGACAACATGATATGGACTTGGGAAAGTGTAGGTGTAAGTTCTATTTATAAAAACTTTCACTTTTCTATTTTTATGTCAAGTTCATCCTCATTTGATATTGGTTACAGCCAACCCCAGAAATTCGTAGGTGGGCAATTCCGAAAATCAGACACTTCTCAGCTTTATACACAACTGACTTACTATTGCTTTTTTTTCAGGCTGTTTGAGGAGTTTCGTGAGTTTGTGGAGATTATAAATGCTGTCTGCCATAATACTCTTATGCTTCTTGTAACATTTCCAAGTACAGTATAAATAATATATTACTCTTGTCTTTTGTTTCAATGTCCATGTTATTCAAATTAGCAACATTCTTAACATTGTACTAAAATTATATCCTATACTTCAAATATAAATTTTTGGCTATTTTTTTAAAGAATCATTTTATTTAACTTTATTTATCTTGTTTTATTTTAACTTGACCAGATAGGTAATTTGACCAGATGGGGAGGAGAGAGAGAGACAGAGAGAGAGATATGAAAAGTGAGAAAGGAAGCTACCAGGTCTGGGACTTGAACCACGGTTGGCCATGTGGGAGTCCGGCATCCTTAACTATCACACCACCTTTCACCACCACCTCATTCTTTTTAAATATAATTAGCTTCAAAGTCTTTTCAAAAATTAAAAAATATATATAGGTTTTTGCCTTAGGGCACATGAGCTTATCAGAGAGAGAGACAGAGAGGGAAAGTGAGATACATGTGGCCAGCATGATCTTGAAGCCCTTAGTTCTGGGACTCGAACTGTTGTTGGCCATGTGAGAGTACAGCGATTTAACCGCATGCCACCTGCTGGTCCCAAGCCTCAAAATGTTAGGTAAACCCCTAAACTTGAATTCTAGTAACCAGATTTAAAGCAAACTTGTTGTGTCCTCTTGTGGGTTTATGTGTGTGTGTGTGTGTGTTTAGTTAATTCTTCTGAGAGAGACAGAGGTGGGGGAGAGGAGAGACAGACACCCCTGACGGTGTCCTCATGCCACAATCCAACACCAACCTCAGCCAGCTGCGATATAGGCAACATGCCTGTCGCTGGTGGGTATAGAGAGACCTGGAGAACTTCCCATGTGGCCTCAGCATCCCAAATGTCGCATTGCCATGTGCCTCTGCGGCTGGTGTCTGTTTTGTGCCTTAGCTCACTCCTAGGTGTCTACCCTAGGAGAATGATTTCAGGATTAACAGTACATAGATTGTTTCTTCTTTTATTGAGTGAATTTCTTATATCCATTCTAAATTACAGCTTGGAGCCTTTATGTTTATTTTTTAAATTTATACTCTTTGATTATTTTGGTTGTTTATGGAGGTTCGTTTTACTTTCAGTTTTATTTTGTAAAGAATTATTTGTTTAACTTTATTTTATTATTATTATTGTTATAAATTTGCTATAGGGCATGTGCACACCCCAGAGACAGAAAGAGATGAGAGAGAGAGAGAGCACAAAAGGCTAGGTCCAGGACTTGAACTGTGGGGTGACCATGTGGGAGTCCAGCACTTTAACTGCCATGCCACCTGCTTGTTCTATATTATTTTCTGCTAACTTAAATATTGCTAGTATGCATTTTATCATATTCTCATGAATATAATAGTTTCAGTCATTAGATTCATTGCATAGAATATGCTTGAGTTGTGTGTGTTTTTTTTTTTTTTTTTTTTTGACACTCACCAGTGAGAGAGAATGGAAAATGAGAAAGCACCCTTGACAGTAAAATTGTCATGCTGCCATCTCTTCTCCTCTATCTCTCTTTCCTTTCAGATGCATACACACCTGCCTGGCAAACTTTTTAAATTGCCAGGTACAGTGCTCAAATCACACAGTTGGCCGCATGGGACCCAGGCCATGAAACCAGCCCTAGCATTCCTTTCATCTCTGGAAACTCACTCAAGGGATGGAGAGAGGGGTCTTGCACTCGTTTTTTCTCATGGGCTGTAATTTCTATCCTTTAACATACTTCCTTGCTTAGCATCAATTTTATTATTATTTATCATTATTATTATTGTTTTTGCTAACCAACTAGTTTTTAATGAATACTTTATTCTTTCATGGTAAGAGTGTTTAGTCAATCAAATTTCTCCTCCATTTAATGTGAATATTTGACTAGTCCCTGTAACAGATTCATCAAAACAAACATTTATTCTACTGCTATTTGAAAAGACACTCTGCCAGCCAAAACCTTAGTACATAGCTAAGGGAAAAGTTTCTGTGAGTCAAAGCAAGAGAATAGTAACAGATTCAACACAATGACACATGTGATAACACAATGACACATGTGATGACACAAAACAGGAAATTCTATTGTGACTGTTTCAGAGGAAAATAGTTTGCATAAAAAAAAAGTCATTAGATGAACTGACTCTAAAGGAGAGTGCTTTGTACATGTGTCGTTTTTATTCACATGTTGCCCTCATCACTTTTGGAGAAATTTCCTTTGTCCATTTCATATAGTCTTGTGGGCTGTTAATTGTGAGTCTTATACAGATCTGATTTCTGACCCAGAATCCATCAGCATTCATCCCTTGGATGAAAAGAATTAGTCCAGATGGACATGTGATTTAACTTGGGCCTATCAGACTCATTCCCTGGATTCTTGAGAAATTTTTTTAAGGAAAGGACACTGAGGACCAGCATATGGCATAATGCTTATGTCCCCGGACTCCCACGTAGTTGACCCCCATTCAAGTCCCAGACCCACTGGCTTAAAACTCATGTCGGGTGTATGTGTGTGTGTGTGCATGCCCAAGATCCCAAGAGAGTGTAGGGGAAGGGATTGCAGTGTGGCCATCCACCCTCAGGGTGATTTCTCGCTTTCTGTCTCTCTGTCTCTTCAGCGAGCACAAACACCCAATAGCAAAAATCTCTCAAAATAAATAAATAAAAATAAAGGACACTAGTAGACACATGTATTTGCTTTTCCCTGTCAAGAAAGTAAACCTAACTACTCAGTTTATTAATAGTATTATTAATGAGGGACCAGCAGATGGTGTAAGAGTTACATTGCTGGACTCCCACTTAGTCCGACCATGGTTTGAGTCCTGGACCTGGCGGCTTGGAACTCAAACTGGGTGTGTGTACATGCATGCCCCAAATCCTGAGAGAACAGAGAAGGGACTGTGGCATGGCCATCCCCCACGGGGGTGATTTCTTGCTTTTTCTCTCTCTGTCTCTCTGTCTCTCTGGCGAGTGCACACGCCCTATTGCAAAAAATCTCTCTCTAAAATAAATAAATAAATAGTACTGTTAATTAAACTCTGAATTGAAAATAGTTTTCTCTCAGAATTTTTAAGACATTGCTTAATTTCTTACTTGGCATCCACAGACTCACTGATTATATCCCAATGAGAGGCTAACACATATTTTCCTACAATTGACCACATTTCTCCTCCCAAAACAGTGAGTTTTAAAATATTTTCTTCATCCTTAATGTAATATGATTTTATCAGAATACCTTCATGATTTTTAGGATTCTATTCCTTTTACTCACCCAACTATGTAGGAATTTGCATTATTGAGTATCATTTCTTTCCTCAGATTTAGGAATTTTTATTTTAATTTCTTAATTTCTTTCATTGCCTTTAATTAAATTGTAGAACTCACACTGACATATTTTTGCATATTCTAAGTCTATTCTTCATGTGTGCTGTATTTTACCTTTCATTTTAGTTTGTCTTTTAGTCTAAATTCAAGGATAAAACTGGAATTAATTAAATTATTAATTAATTAAACCTTTCCAACCCTGAGGTATTTTTCTATTTTTTAAAATAATTATTATATCTTTAAAATAAAGTTTCTTCACTGTACTATTCTTACTTCGTTGTTTGGTTTCCATTTGTTATCAGGTTGTTGCTACTCTTCTAGTTAATTCTCTTGACATGAACAGTGTCAAGTTCCTCATTGGGAATAAAGAACTTCAGGTCCTGCCACGTAGTGTAGAGTTAAAAGAGCTGGATCTCACAGAGTCAACTGCAGTTTTAATTCTAGCCCTGATGGGTTACAAAAACATTCACTGTGTGTCTGTGTATGTGACCCAGATCCCAACAGGATGGAGAAATTAAGGAGAAGAAATTTAAGCATAACACACCCCACTGGGGATGCGATCTTTCTCTCTCTGTGTGTCTGTCTCTCGTCAACACATGTGATTTCTGGCAATTAAAAATAGAAAGAAGAAAAACTCAGTAATTTTTATATATA
>NW_006159715.1:177983-201596 GCF_000334495.1 Tupaia belangeri chinensis | reverse complement strand
ATATATACACATATATGTATATATATATATGCGCCTGTGTATGTGTGTGTATATTATATATATAGATAGATAGATAGACAGATATACACACATACAGATATATACACACCATATATAATTATATCTATATCATTATATATGTACATATATATCATTATATGTCTATATCTATATATATGTGTGTGTGTGTATATATATATTTTTTTCTTTTTTGTTTTTTTTTTCCCAGAGAGAATTTTGCTATAGGTTAAATGTGCTTGCCAGAAAGCCAGAGAAACAGAAAGTGAGAAATCACCTCCCAAGGGTAATGGCCATGCCTCAATTCCTTTTCTTCTATTCTCCTCTTGGGATTTTGGGCACACACTCATAGACATCCAATATGAGCTTTAAGCCAGAAGTCCAGCCATCGAACCACGGTCAACTGTGTGAGAGTCCAGCAGCGTGACCATTATGGCATCTACTGGTTCCAATGTGTACCTTTTCTTTGTTGTTCTTGTATATATCTCTGTCTCTTTGAAGAGTTGTTTCTTTTCTTTCTTTTTTTTTCTTTTTTTGTTTTTGTTTTTGTTTCCTGAATTAGACTTTTACCAAAAGACCCTGAGCATTATTATGTCAATTTGCTTTTAAGACTGGATGAAGAATTTGCTACTACACTGGGGCCTCAAAAAGAAAGAAGAGAGACTGGAGTTTGCATGCTATACCCAAATCACACTAAAAGGCTTAATTGCTGACTTTTTTTTGCCTACAGACATCCTTTACCCCTTCTTCCACCATGCATACACACTCACACAAACATCCCTCCTTCTGCCAAGGAGTAAACACTTGTATTTCTGGGATATATACACAGAATTTCAATTAACTTATTTGATTTCTATGTCTCCAATGTCATTTTTCAGCCATTCTTGAAGGTAATACTTGCTACTGGCTCAGAGCCAGCATTTTCAGCACTTGAATATAGTCTACCTTTTTGCAAAGCCCTGTTGTATACTTCATTTGCAACATAACCTGTTCCTACTGGGCCATTTTAAAAGTCTTTTGTCAAAGGAGAACTATAGGAGCATTTTCTGTTCTGTTGTGAGTTTATTCCTTTTTATACTTTTGCATTTGTATTTCTGTGAAATGAGAAGAAATTTATACAATGTGTATATGCCATGTTGAACCATAATTCTAACCTTTTCCTTATCTTCTTTATAATTATGTGTTTCATCAAGTAGACTTTCGCTAATCTCCCATATTATTATACTTCACATATTTTTGTTCAATTTTTGAAATTTTATATTATGTCTTTTTCTGATTCTATGGTGTTTCTTCCTTAACTATTAATTTAATATTATTGTTCTCTTATTAAATACTGTAGGTAACTGAAACCTAATAGAATTTATTGAACTGTGCTAAGAGGAAAACATGTAGACTTAGCACTTTGAAAAGACAGAAGGGAAGACCTTAGACAATAGTCATTTTCTAGAAATAATTCCATGATCTGACATTTATTGCCAGGACAGCTGGTATTGTCTAGTTCCTTATGTCAGGAATAATTTAGCATTTATGTGGCACTTTACATTTTTAAAGTGCTCTTCAATCATTAATAAAACATTTGCTTCAACATTCCTGTCAGCGGGGTCAGGATAACTACCAGTAACTAGAACTACTTAATGACAAAATGGTGAAAGAGTAACCATAATCCTCTTTGTTTCACAGTGTTAATTCCTAAGCATGTAAAATGTGAGTGTTTATTAAATACATCGATAAAATGCATTAAATTCTATGAATTTACAATAAGGTTGAATTCCTATAAATGATTTGGTGAAAAGCTTATGAAGTTATAACTCTCTTTGAAGAAGCAGGCTGCAGTCAGTGAAGCCTACTAATAAATATAGAGCAAACACCCTCTGGTGAAGGAGTGTTGCATTAATGTAGAGAAAAGAGAATTCTAGTGTTAGTAATGGCTTTCTGAGAATTGTATCATAAAACAAAGACTGATTAAAGGTTAAATCATATTTGAGAGAAATTGTTGGTTCTCAAGTCACTTTAAGGGAAACATAAATGAGCATTTTGCAAATAGGTTATGAAAAATGGAAGGCAGTGTACCTTGATGCTCATGAAGTAAAATGCTTCTGGAGAACATCACGTTCTTGTTTTGTTTCCACACAATGCAATTGCTACCAGTTGGTCTTCTGAAATGTGTGTGTGTGTGTGTGTGTGTGTGTAGTAAATAGATTACAAAGATTTTTGTTTGTTTAACACTGACCTCACTAGAAGACTTTAGAAGTTCAGCTTCTACTCTTAGTCTCTGAAGTTACCTGAGCCTGTTCTTGTGCTTTTGTTTTTATTTAAAGAAGTTTCAATACTATTTATTTCTCTTTTCATAATAGAAATAAAATCTATTCAGAAATGATAGATTTTATTATTTTCTTTGGTACTTCCTTTTTTGAGAAATTTGTCTCTTTCATCTCAGAAATTAATTTTCTTGCCGCATGCCATATTGCTGTTAATATTTTAATTTTTATAGCTAAGTCTACTTTTTCATTATTAATAGTTACCACGTGGTTTCTACCTGTTCAGTTGGAGGTCAGTCTTGCTAGGATATTGTTTCTTTGATGAGTTTCATTCTTTCTTCCATGAGCAGGTGTGATGGAGAGAGAGAGAGAGAGAGAGAGAGAGAAAGAAAGATAGGCATTCATTCCAAAAGTCACCCCTTTATTTTTTTGGAGAAGTTTTTGCTATAAGGCACATGTGCTCACCAGAAAGACAGAGAGAGACAGAAAGACAGCAAGTGTGAAATCACCCCCCCCCCCAGGGGGGATGGCCACATCCCAGTGCCTTCTCATCCATTCTCCTCTCAGGATCCTGGACACGCATGCACATGCGCCCGATGTGAGTTCAAGCCACCAGGGCCAGGATTCGAACCACGGTCGACTAAGTGGGAGATCAGCAACATAGCCATTACACTAACTGCTGCTCCCCATATATAGTTAGACTTCTTATGAATTCTTTCTTGCAATACTAATGCTGTCTTCCCTTTCTCCTTTCCTTCCCTTTTCCTTTCTTCTGTCCTCATGTCCTAGCCACAGGAAATAGTATAAAACAAAAACCATTAATATTTATTTAATTAAATGCAATATGCTATTGATATATCATTGGTGAATGTATGGTCAATAATATTATACATTAATTTAATGGAATGTAAATTACACGTTTTTAAGCATCAACACATAATATGAAACTAGTTTATTGAACAAATCACATTAAGTTAGGTGAAAAGTTCTCAAGAAAAAAATAAACCTTTTTTGTTTCCTGTTCAGCCACAACACCATATTTTTTGACTACTTTGTAACATTTATGTTCTACTTCTACTAGTACCAAATTCCATTTTTAATTTCACACATGATCCTTGGTGAATTTTTAAAAATCTTATCTGCTGAGAATACATCACTCTGTTATCAGTATTGTTATCTTCCATCAGTTTAGCCAAAAGAAAACCTCATATATAACACAATATTAAAAACATGTATTAAAAGTAAAACACAAAAGAAGTTACAAGCCAAATTTTATTCTAGTATGTTAAAAGAAGTTATCAGGCTTAAAATTATTTCTGATATGGGGGACCAGCAGGTGGTATAATGGTTGCATCACTGGACTCCCTTGTAGTTGACGATGGTTCAAGTCCTAGACCCGGCGGCTTGGGGAACTCACACTGACCGTGTATGTGTGTGTGCTCAGGATCTAGAGAGGAGAGTGGATGAGGGGATATTTCAGCGTGGCTCTCTTTCCTGGAGAGTGGTTTCTCATTTAAAAAAAATATTTTTGATATAATGTTGTCAAGAAAGTGTAAGGAAAAAATTGAGAGTTAAGACTAAGGATGTTGTCAGGACTGGCCCTGTAGCCTAGTGTTTAAGGGAGCTGGATTCTGCATGGCTGACCATGAATCAGCTTCCAGTCCTAGCAGTTTGTAAAACATGCCAAGCATGTGTGCATTAATACTCCAAATCTCAACAGGATGGAGAGATGGAGACTGCAGCATGACCACTCACCACGGAGAGTGAGAAAGGTTTGCCTTCTTCCTCTCACACTCTGTCTCTCTCTGTTAAGTACATAAGCCCTCTGGCAAATTAAAAAAGAGAGAGACACATGGGATATTAATTTCTGTATGTGTGTGTGTGTGTGTGTGTGTGTGTGTGTGTGTACTCATGGTGCTTAGCAATAGCGCAGAGGGTTAAAGGTTGAGCATATTTACTGCATGATATCTCCATTAGTGCTAGATGCTATAAATATTAATATAAGAAAAATATGTTATTACATCAATTATAGGAAAATCAAATATACCACTAGATGTCAGAAATATCTTTTAAAAAATGAAACCAAGTTGATAATTACAGGATGAATGACATATTGCCAGGTAAAAGGAGGGATATTATATATTGATAATTAGGGTAAAATACATTCTTGAGAAAATGGCCAAATATGAATGTCCTAGTGCAAAAAAGTTTAGCATGTTGGAACATAGTAGATTCTAAAGTGAGATGCTGTGAATATCAATGTCAACAGTGTCTTTTGGCAATGGTAGAGAAGTCATGATGTCTGTGATGGAATTTTTTTTTCTATTTTCATAAGCAAAAATCAAAATCCACAATAAAAAATAAATTTAAACTAAATCAAATTCTAGCACAAACCCTCATATATGTATATGTGTGAGAAATATAATTATATTGGACACTGAAACACAATTTATCAACACCATAGGTCATACACACAATGTTTCTTTTCATTTTTATTTTACCAGTTGTTTTGATTTTTTAAATACTTTTATTTTTTATGCTGATTCAGAGAAACTAATTTCAATTTTCTTATATTTGGGAAAACATACGGCAAATAGTTTTAAGGATATGGCTTTGTTTGTTTGTTCATTTTTTAGGTTATGTCACTGACTGCATGGTTTGCATTGTTTTAAAGCTGGCATTTGCCTCTTCGTGAATGTCAGAGAACAGGGACCAGCATTGCTTTCCTAGTTGTCAGATTCGAAGTGATGGTAGCTCAAATTAGGTTAACTGTATTCACAATTTGTCTTATAACCTACCTCAATGTTAGTAGGAAAAACTGGTAACACTTTCCATGAAGAATAACTAGATATCTGGCATAAAAAATATCTTCTGGAATCATCCTTGCTTCTCATTTTTAATTTTAATAAAACAAAACAGCTCACCAGGGCCTTTGAAACTAAATGATTTATTTTCTTTGGACCTTCAGATAATCTCCCTCTTTAGTCACTTTCTATCTCCACAACTTGCTTTGTATGCCTTGATATGAAGAAATTTACTTCCTTCTCAAGACCTTTGCTCCTTGTGCTCTTCTCACTCAGTATTTCTTTTCTTACATCTTCACTTACCTGGCAGAGAGTTATGAAATATGGAGTCTGTATGATTTGGCCCCAGATTTTTCTTGTATATATGAATTTGACACCTAGAAAAGGTTACTAACAGTTCCCTTCTGTATTTGGCAATTTTTTTAGTAATAAGTATTAAAAAAAAAAAAAAGGAATAATAGTAGCCAGAAAATAAATACAAGTAATGAACGCTTTCTTAACTAAATTCTTAACTGTAATAAGCAGCTTGATTTTAGGAAATTAGAAATTAAAATATAAAGGTAAAAATAATGATTTTACTATAGAAAAGAAAAATAAGAAATACATAAACAATCTCTTTAATTACAGTAATATAGTTCTTGCAGAAAAAGAAAATATGATATGAAGGTATGTTTCTAAAAAATGAACTGCAATGGTCAGCAGGTGGCATGGTTATTAAGGTGCTATATTCTCACATGGTCAATCACATTTCAAATCCTGAACCTGGTAGTTTGAAACGCATGCCAGGTATATGTATGTGCATGCCCAAAATCCCTAAAGGAAAATGGAGGGAAAAGGATTGCTGCAAGGCCATCTGTCTCCATGTCTCTCTGGTGAGTACATGTGTCCTCTAGCAAAACAAAAATAAAAATAAAAAATAATAATAAAAACTGCCTGCAAAACCTAAGAGTATGATTTGCATATATACTCACTGTTTGGGTGTAAATCAAATTCTGTTTCTTCATCTCTATGAAAACCTAACTCTTACTTTTTATGTTAAAATTACTGTTTAACCACACTAAATTACCATACCTGATGACTTGGGGGCAGGAAGCACAACTGACTAAAACACACAGGGAAAATTCCAAACTGCCTCGGACTTAATTTCAGAGCAAAGACCTGTACTTGAAACTGGTAACTTTGGGGAGAAATTTATAATCGAGTTCTCTCTATTGCAATATTGAATCAAGGAGTAGTAAAATATGTTACATAATTCACATATGTAAAATATTACTAGAACCAACATTAATTTTAATTATTTTGAATTAAGACACCAAAGTTTTTTTTTTGGGAAAGTAGTATTCTATCATGGTTACTAACCTTGGTTAGTAATGCTGATAACCACTAATCACTAATGGTGATAACAGAAAGTAACCCAGGTGGTTTTTGTTTGTTTGTTTGTTTCCTTTTTTGTTTTCTTTTTGTAATTCCCTTTTCTTTTTAAAAATGATTATTTTATTTATACATTTAATCACTATATATCACTTTGCTTGTAAGTTGAATTTACTGAACATGAATATGATTCACACTAGTCCAGTTGAGGATAAAAAAGCACATTATTATCAACTGATAATAACCCGTTGTTGTGTCCCATAAATATCTTCCCTTTCTATTTTCCTCCTTAATTTCTTTCCTTACACTCTCCCACTTCTCCCATCCTCTTCTCGCATTGTCTCTAGAGTCTATAACCATTTTTAATGTATCTATGTCCTCAAATTTCTCAGTTTCCACCATTGAGTGTGGACAATGTCTCTTTTTCATAGCCTAGCTTGCTCTTCACTCAGCAGTAAATATTCTATATCTGAACACTTCCTTTCAAATGCCAGAGTCTTGTTTTTTTTTTTTTTTTATGGCTGAGTAGTTTTCCATAGAATATATGTGCCACACTTTTTCAATCCATTCATCTGTTCATGGACATTTGGGTTGGTTCCAAAGTAGCTCAGTTTTTTGTGAATTTTATTATTGTCTTGAAATTTCTCATACACAGCACATTCCTTTAGTTTCTTTACCCAGAACAGGACAGCTTTCATCATCTGATATTTGTTTCTTACACTGTCTTTGCTACTCTACCGAGTCAGTTGGCTGCTTCAATCCTGGCTTTGTCACCCATATCAAAGTGACTTTAGGAGGAATATTACTTAACTTTCTGTAAATGAAGAAAAAGTTTTTACATGGTTAATGTGAACATTAAATTTAGGTATATACATATACACACATAAATATTTACATATATGTGCTGTATGTATGTGCTACACACACTCACACACACACAGATATTTTGAACTATCTGACCAAACATGTAATCACTCTAATAATGATATCCTGTTTTATTTTTTATTTGGCATTTATCTCTAAGTGAATTTATATCTTTATTATTTTGTTCTATATTGTTATATTAATCATATCAACTACATATGCTTATTTCATAATGTATAATATTATTTTTTTCTTTGCATTTTATGCACACAAATTTGTACCAATCTTAGCTAACATTTTTGTAACATACTTAACAAACAACAGAAAATTTATGTGTGTATATAAAGGGATCTTCAAAAAGTTCATGGAAAATGACTTTTTTGAAAATAATTATATTCATGGACTTTAAAATTTGTTTTGTAACCAGGGCCAGCAGGTGGCATGGTGGTTAAGGGTGCTGGACTCCCACATGGCCAACTGCAGTTCAAGTCCCAGACCTGACAACTTGCTTTCTATTTCTCTCTCTCATTCTTGTTCTCACTCTGTCTCTGTCTGTTCAAGTTAAAATAAATAAATAAATAAATAAATAAAATAAAAGTAAATAAATAAATAAACTTCTTAATTGAAAAAAAATGTTTTGTACCTAAATTAACTCACACTTAAATCCACTTTTAAATATGGATGTATGTTTGGGAGAAGATTTACAATTGAGTTCTCTAAATTAATTTTTATGTGTATTGCAATATTATTAAAGGATAATTAAAATATCTTAATAAAATTCACACACACATGCAAAGAGTGAATACACAATTATATGAATATCTGGGCCAATAGCGGTCCTATTTATTCCTGTTGCAGATATTGGAAGGGGACCAGGTTTCAGGAAATAATGAGAGTTTTGCTTTGGGCCTAGTTTGTCAAATACTGACAATAGAATTAAGAGAACATCAGAGACGAGTTGGTGAAAGTAGGCATAAGATGTTCCACAATATTTAAGAGAAAGAAATGACAAGCAAATAAAACATTAACTGTCTCAAGCTGATGAGCATCTAGCTTGAAAAAGTGCCATTTGTTTTAATGACACAATGGTGTAGGCAACATCAGTGATGAAGGACTTGGGGAGAAACCAGCAGAAAAGGTAAAAGAGTAAACAATAAGTTAGAAAGTAGGAACTATTTGTAGAAAACATTTTCTAGACTCCAAAATCAAGTCAATCAGTAGCTCTGTAGCTGAAGAATCATCTTATTAAATGACGTTTTTAATGAGAGAGGGCAGCCTGGTCAGTAAGGTAGGCGTGTATACACATGTGCCTATTGAACCCTGGAAATTGAGATGTGCTGTAAATGTGAAACGAAAACCATGTTTTGAAGACTTGGGAGAAAATAATGTATATAGCTTTCAATTTTCTCTTTTTTTGAGAGATTTTTGCTATAGGGCACATGCACCTGCTAGAGACACTGAGAGAAACAGAGATAGACAAAGAGACAGAAAGTGAGAAAACACCCCCTTGGGGGGATGGCCACACCACAATACCTTCTCCTCCATTCTCCTCTCAGGATCTTGGGCACGCACGCACACATGCCTGGCATGAGGTTTAAGCCTCCATGTCTGGGGCTCTAACTGCAGTTGACTATGTGGGATCTCAGTGAAATAACCATTACACCATCTGCTGGTTCCTATTCAATTGTTTTTTATATTGGGTACATGATATTTTTGATATGTTGAGTTAAATAAAATATATTATGATAATTTTATTTTTCTTTTTACTGTTGTGATTACATATGCAGCGTGCGTGTGAAGCTTGTCTCTGTTGGATAGAGTTGATCTAGAATATGCTTAGATGCTAATGAGACAGACTCAGTTGAGGTGAGAACAGGAGAGTAGCCCAGAGTCTTTAAAATTCTCAAGATTATGGTTAGATGAGGAACACCAGCAGTTGGTGTCACGGCTACGTCATTGCACTCCCATGTATTCGACCGTGGTTGGAGTCCTAGACCCGGCGGCTTAAACTCACACCAGGTGCATGTGCGTGCGTGCCCAAGATCCCGAGAGAAGAATGGATGAGAAGGGATTGTGGCATGGCTAACTCCCCTGGGGGGTGACTTCTCTCTTTCTGTCTCTCTGTCTCTCTATTTCTGGTGAGTGCACGCACCCTATAGCAAAAACCTCTCCAAAAAAAAAGAAAAGAGAAAAAGAAAAGGTTAGATGAAACTATAAACAAGTTTGATTGAGTTTAGCCTTTGAGAAAAGATGAAAAATGCAACATGATTCAAGTCCTGGATCTGGCAGCTTGAAAATCACACTGGGTGCATGTACATGTGTGTCCAAATTCCAGAGAGGAGATTGCAGTGTGGTCATCCTCCCTGGGGAGTTATTTCTCACTTTTCCTCTCATTGCCTCTCTTTCTGTCTCTCTCTGATGAGCTTGCATGCCATATGGCATTTTTTCTTACAAGAAAATAAATAAGTAAATAAATAAATAAATAAATAAATAAATAAATAAATAAAGTAAAGAGACGGTCAGGACAGCAGGTGGCATGGTGCAGTGGTTAAGGTGCTGGACTCCCACATGGCCAATGGACTACTACATGACCAACTGTGATTTGAGTCTCAGAGCTGGTGACCTGCTTTATTACTTTCTCTCTTTCACTTTTTCTTTCTCTGATGAGTGCACATGCCCTAACAAATTAAATAATAATAATAATAACAACAAAAATAAATAAGTAATTCAACAACAACAATAAAAAAGTGGCAGAGTGGCTTTGAAATTTTGGGAGAAAAGTGAAAATGTATTTATTCTTTCTGAGTGTGATAGTATGCATCAGAGAGTCAATGAATTGCTTTCCTGTGTTTTGAGACCATTGTGAAAAGACAAGCTATAGTGGATATATCCTAGAATTTGAATGTTCCCTGTACTCTTGTGTTCACACATTTTATGGTCACTTTTCAGGCGTATGGACAGGATCTATGATGTGTTTCTAGTTAGTAGAATATGATAAAGGTGATAAGATCTTGCAGATGTAATTAAATTTCCCATTTTGTTTTATTTAAGTTCATCAAAATGGAGATTATTTTCTGTTAGGCTGAAAATAATTAGATGAAAACTCTTAAAAGAGGGACTGAGACCTCCCTAAGGTGAGGTCTTGCCCTCGCTAAATTAATGAAGTAAGCAATCTTGCCTGGGAAGTTCACTTACCAAAGAACTGGGAGTAGCTTCTAGAATCTTCAAGCAGCTTCTAAGACACAAGGGTGTCCCCCAGCAGAAGGCCTTAGAAAAGTATTTTTTGCAACAGTAAAAGAAAGCCAATCAATAATGCCATAGCTGGAACAGTTTTTTTAATGATGTTTTAATAAGAGAGAGCTTATGTTTACAAGGAAAAGATGCTTGTCAACACCTGGATTATCATGGAGCAGATTCTTCCCAAGTAGAGATTCCATATGTGCGTGCTGTCTAGCTGACAGTACATTGCTGCCTTTTGAGATGCTGAGTAGGAGCCAGTTACACTGAACCCAGATGAGACTTCGGACCCACAGGATCTATGAGACAATATATCCAGGCTGATTAAAACCACCCAGCCTGTGAGACCAGACCATATAACACGAAGCTCTGCCAGGCTGACCCATGTGGAAACGTGCCAGGTTTGTATCCAGAGACCTTCCTGAGTAGCCAGACACATAAGTGCCTGTGATAAAGGGCTGGCTGAGGCTGGAGGTGGATCATGGCATTGAAACCCTGCGAGAGGTACTGGCTCTATGTCTCTGTCCTCCTCTCTGACTCTCTAGCTCATGGAAGAGAGGAATAAGCTTAAAAAGAAAGTTTAAAATCATCAAGCTTATGATCATCTATAATGCAACAACAGAAAAATAATACACACCATTTTCAACTTTAACAATTTGGGAGGGCACTGTAAGTCTAAAGAGCAGAGTACTAGCTTGAGTTGTAGCATTCAATTTGTTTTAATTCACTATTTTTTCTGTTATAGATCAATTTCCTCTTCTGCAGAGAAATAGTAAGACACTAAGTATTTATGATTATTTCCTACTGGAAAATTATATAATTATTCAATCATTAAATATTCAGGGTACAGTCCCCAGTGGTCATTTTCTACCATTATGAGAACCATTTAACTCTTGGCATGGGTCACTGTCCTTTTTTAGTATGTACAATCCCTAGACGTTGGCATCAGACCCACAGTGTACGATACACTGTGTACTAAAAGAACGATGAATATATAATTAATATAATAAAAGTCTTCTGAATTGCATTATTCAATTTGTATTTGGAAATTTGTAAATAAGTTTGAAGGTCTTGTGAAAAGAAAAATCTATTGATATTTTATGTTAATCTCAGATTTTAAAATATTTATCAAGCATTTGAATTATTTTTAAATAATACCTAACTATGAAAATGTAGTCCTGATACTCGACATATAACACACACATTTCACACAAAATTCAACTCTTTGGTCTCCATTTAAAAATGCCCAGCTGATCATGTATCCTGTGGCCAAAATAACAGCCTCTATGTCTAGAAGTTAAGATGGATCATGAAGAGAGACACTGACTTTCTTCATTTCTTACATTTATGTTAAATTCTAGATGAGCTTACATTTTTTAGACTTTTTAAATTTTTATTTAATTTTCTTTTATACATTAAATCACATTATTTAGCTTACAAATGAATATTTCAACAGGTGAACATTTCTCCCTACTACAGTTGTTAAAACTATAAAATATCTTCAACAGATAATACTGCATTTCTTTGTCCCATTATGAGGGATTTAGAGAAAAATATGAACATACTTTATAAAAGTGACTGGTAGATTTTACAAATGAGTGATGAAAAATTCTAAACTAATGAGGGTAAATATCTAGTAGGATGGGGTATAGGCCTCTATTTATTACTGTCAGAGTTAATATTTCCATTGCTGATCTAGAAAAAAAAGTAAATAGCCCACCAACCAACTGTATTTTCACTTGAAATGACACTGAAGGAATGTGTGAAGAGAAAAGAGAAACAATATAAAACAAATAGATTGTGATAAGATCACAGAAAAACCCTGTAGTTGTTGACAGTGTAAAACTTCAATCTAAGAGTTCTTCACACAAATCAGAGTGGAGATGAATGCCAATGGGGTCAGTGATGATTTTATTACTTAGAACTGAAATAAGGAAAGGCATGTGAGAAGGAAATATTGGAATGTGTCAAAAATGATTCATTATTGTACAAAATGATAACAGCACACATACATTCAGGAAGAAATAGCAAGAAAACACATCAATATATTTTTGACTTGAAAATGAACTGTGAAATTTGAGACAGTAGATTTGGAAAAATTAAATGGCCTAATGTACGAGTCTGTTTGGATACAAGCAGTAACTATGAGGCTGAGTCAATCACATTGCACATTATACCATATGTTATTTATGAGCCAAAGAAATAACATTTTTATATTATGAATGAGAAATCATTTCTGATAACTGTACAGCACATTTGCACAGAGTAGGTTTCTTCTCAATATTGGGATGAACTTGGGTTTGTTACTTTATTTAAAAGCCTCTATTGTACTGCTTAACTGGAAAGTTAATGTTTATAATATGTATTTTCCTCGATCTTTCACAGGTGCTTATAAAATAAAACTGTACAAAAGGCTTTATCCTCTTCCTAATAATATTTCTTCATTCATTCAGCTTTTCATCTGTCTTTGTCTATCCTTGTGCTGCTAATCAGGAATACCTGAGTCTGGGTGGTTTCTAGGAAACAGAAATTTTTGGCTGAGGATTCTGGTGGCTGGAAAGCCCAAAGCATGGGATGGCATCTGACTGGCCTCTATTTCATTTCAGTATGGCAGAGAACATCTGCTAGGTTAGCCATGATATGCAGAGAGGGGTACAAACTTTGGGAGGACATATTTTATAGCAATCTGCTCTCAGAGGAACAAATCCCTTCTCAGGAGAGTGACAGCTCATTCTTTTTGGAAGATTATGCTAATGCACTAATGAAAATGATAACTCCATGATCCAAACACTGCTCATAAGGCCTCGCCTCTTAAAGGTCTCACCATCTCCCAATGCCATTACATGGAGGACCAACCTTCCAGAACATGAACCTTTGGAGGACATACCATTATCAAAACTAAAGGAGAGTTTTTCCTTCTTTAAAACAGTAACTTTTCTGACACAGAGACACTCCTACATGAATAGTAGAAAAGAATGTAAGATAGTTAGAAACCAGGATTTACAAAGAGATATTTGGAATGAACTAGCTCCTTATTTTCCCAGCTGTGTTTTCTGGATGAGTTGCTAAATTTCTCCTTACATCAGTTTCCACAACTGGAAAATAGAAACATAGATTCGTAAATCAGTGTTATACTACAGCAAGATAATACTATCTGCTAAAGTGCTTAATGCATTTAATGGTTATAGAAAATGTAATGTCAATTATGTTTCATTCTATCCTAGGCAAAATGAAGCAGAAACAAATAATCAGTGGTTGGGCTGGCAATTATTCTTTCTGAGTCCAACAGAATTCAATTTTTTAATAACCTACTTCATCTGCCTTTTATTGCCTACATGAACAAGTTGATTGTTTCCTCATATTATCTCTTGATCTTCTTTGGTGTACCTGAAATTTGTAAAAAAACAAAAAAACTTGACAGTCAAAAAAGCAGCAAGTGAACATTCTCCCTTGGGCAAAGACTTTTTTAATCTAAAAACTTGAAAATACATTAAAATTATAAGAATTAATCCATAAAACCTTCAAGGACTCAAAACATTCTTTCTCTCAAGCTTAACATAAAATCAGATCATCCAAATTTTTTGTTTTGCAATGATCATCAGAAACTTTTTTAAAAAATAATTGTTTTATTTAACTTTATTTATTTACCTTAGTGTAACCAGAGTGGAATGGAGTGAGACAAGAGAGAGACATCAGAAACATTTTTTTTTAAATAATTGTTTTATTTAACTTTACTTATTTACCTTAGTGTAACCAGAGTGGAACGGAGTGAGGAGAAAGAGAGAGAGAGAGACAGGGAAAGTGAGAAAGTAATCCTCCAGGTCGGTCCAGGACTCGATCTCCAGTCGACCAGTGGGAGTATAGTGCCCTTAATCACCACGTCACCTGCTGTACCCCAGAAACTCTTTTTATGGAGTTCAAAATACAGGAATTTGATGCAAGATTTATGGAACTATTATGAGATAGTTGTTTTCACTGCTTATATAGGAATGAGGATATGTAGGGGGGCTACCAGGTAGTGTGGTGGTTGGTACATTCTACTCCCACATGACTGACTATGATTCGAGTCCTGGAACTGGCTTGCTTTCTCTCTCTCTCTGTCTCTCTCTCTCTGTCTCTCTCTCTCTGTCTCTCTCTCTTTTTGCTAATGTGACCTGTAGCAAAATGAAAAATAATAAAAATAACTGGGGACAAAGTGGAAGGAGAGTGGGAGGAGGAAGAGTGTAGGAAGGGAAATTTGGGAAAATATGGAGAAGTAAGACATTTGTGTTACATAGATATGGTTTGTTGCCTGTTGGTGATGTCATGTATAGTAGTCTCAACTCGTCTGCTGTGTGGCATATATCATGACAGATAAAATCTCTTCACAAACTTAGTGATGTGCACTGATTGAATGTATAAATAATAATAAATAATAACAAAAAATAAATGAAATTAAAAAAAGAGAATAATATAGAAAATGGGGCCAGCAGGTGGTACGGTGGTTGGGGCTTTAGATTCCCATAATGTCAACCACAGATTGAGTCCCAGATCTGAATGCTTGCTTTCTCACTTTCCCTCTGTCTCTCTCTCTCTGGTCAAATTAAAAAATAATAATAACAAATTTAAAATTTTAATAAAATAATTCTAAAAAATAATACATATATGGAAAGAAATTGGAGGGAGTTAAATATTTTAATTCTTCTACATTTCAGGATTTCAGTCACTTTTAGGTGAAATGATGACAATTGTCTAAGTTGGTTTATACACAGTAATGAAATCAGATTAATTCTCAGATATTCAAGCCTTTGAATTCTTTGCAGAAGATTCATTAATCTTATAATCATTCCTCTTTCTATCTTACAATAGTTTTTCTCTGTTAGCATCTGTGGACTGATTTACTAGCTGACTCAGAGAATGAAAGCAATGTTACTGATACAAACAATCCTAAATTGGGTTGAAGTTCCAGTGATTTAGTAACCATATAATACTGGGCAGTTACTTAATATTTTTAAACGATTGTTTGTCCATTTAAAAAGTGATGATAATAATAATACCCATTCCAGATAAACCCGTAAGTCAGTTAGTGGTACGCTATCTGACAGGGAGTAGTTAGAAAAAGTTAGCATTAACTGTTGATACTTTAATAGATAGGCTGGCCAAATTATCCTATAAAATCTAACCTAATGTGATGACTTCTATACTAGACAGCAGTAGATAAGGAACAACAACAAAAAAATTACTATGATTTTTTATCTTAATATCTCTTCATTTTGAAATTTCTCTTCAAAAACAATCTCATAACGCTAGACACCTTCCCTTATCAGACATGCATCTAGTAATAGGTCCAATATTTTGGCTACTTTGAAGCTTCTTGTTTTTCACACCTATGTTAGACTCAGGAGTTAAATTTGGTTTCATACCATCACCTAACCGGCAGATCATTCAGACGAACGCTGAGGCCAGGGCTCAGTGTCTCTAGCTAACATAGTCATCGGGAATTTCTTCTTCTCATTGGTCCATATATCTCTTGGTTATGTCTGTAGGCAAGTGAGCTTCTTAAACTTCTTTTCACAAACTTCTAACACGCCCCCCATTAGAAGTGAAGGCTTAATAATCAGCAAAAGTGCTCTTCTTTTCTATTAAAAGTTTCTATCTTCCATGAATAATAGAGACAGAGAGGAGAGAGAGAGAGAGAGAGAGAGAGAGAGAGAGAGAGAAAACAAACACACATAACAGGGATTTGTTTTGTTTTGTTTTGTTTTTGAGAGGTTTTTGCTTTAGGGTGTGCGTGCTCGCCAGAAAGACAGAGACAGAGAGACATAAAGTGAGAAATCACCCTCTAGGGGGCATGGCCACGCGGCAATCCCTTCTCTTCCATTCTCCTCTTGGTATCTTGGGCACACACACACCCAGCGTGAATTTAAGCCACTGGGTCCAGGATTCGAACCGTAGTCGACTATATGGGAGCCCAGCAACACAGCCATTATGCTAACTGCTGGTCCCACAGCAGGGTTTTTATGCTGTGACTCTCCCCCAACTTCAGCCAGCTCTGAAACATGGGCACACATGTGCCTGGTGTGTTCAGGGAGGTTGTCATCCAAACCTGGAACCTCCTCATATGGGTTAGCTTCAGAGGGTGTTGAATCACTGCAGTGTCACTATCTCACCTTGCTTTTCTCATCTTGGCTCTGGAATAAAATACATAGGATTCGAAATTATATTGTGCTGCACAGAACTGTAAAATACAAGAAAAGTCACATAACTACTTCACACTGCTTCGGCTTATCATCTCTAGAAGGTAACCAAATAACCAATATTTAAAGTTTTCTTTCTTTCTGTCTCTTAATTTTCAAAAAAAAAACCAAAAAATACAACAAAGTGAGTTAATGCTTTAAAAATATATGGGCCGGCAGATGGTGTGTTGGTGAGGGGCTGTGGATTCCCACATGGCCAATCATGGTTCGAGTCCCAGACCTGGCGATTTGCTTTCTCACTCTCTCTCTCTCTCTCTCTCACTCTGTCTCTCTCTGGTAAAATTAAAATAAACAAATAACTAAAGATAAATAAAATAATTCTTAAAAAAATGTAGCATAAGAATTGGGACACAGCAAGTAAGCACTTTATAAATATTACTTCATAAATTCATCATTAAGGTTAAAAGTACCATACCATGCTTTATATGCCTTAATTAACTGAATTTTATTTCTGTATCCACATACTTGTGTTCACATCTTATCAACATATAGGAGACCATTGAGCACAGCTTTAACGTACAACTTCTCCAATAAGATACAAGAACAGAATACTTAAGAATAATTACCACAACAGGTACTGGTGCTAAGCGTCATAAAATATTGTGGATGCTAAATATTTAGTGTAGTGATGAGTAGTTGGATGGTGGAAGCCCAGCAAGGTGATAAGATGTCACTAAGATTAAATCATCTTTGGAGTATGAAGAGAACAGAGGGACTATTGTGCTGAAGTTCACATCGTTTTAATGCAGAGGTCATTGTGAGATCAGCCCTCAAACAATAAAATTCAATTACTTTCTCCTTGTATTTTGAACTAGTTGTGGGATGCAAGTTAGACTAAGAAAAAAACAATAGCAGTTCCAAATTGAATGATTTTATTCTATTAGGTCATAGAATAAATTCGACCCAATAAATTCAAATTGTAATAATTATGTTTCAGTCACTATTTTAAATGTGAATCTTTAGCTATCACTAAGAGGTTTTAAAAATATGTCATGGGACCAGCAGTTAGTATAATGGCTATGTCACTGAACTCCCACGTAGTCAACCATGGTACGAGTCCTGGACCTGGTGGCTTAAACTCACGCTGAGCATATGTGTGTGTGTGTGCCCAAAATCCCCAGAGGAGAATGGAGGAGAAGAGACTGCGGTGTGGCCATCCCCCTGGGGGGTGATTCCTCACTTTCTGTCTCTCTGTTTTCTCTGTCTTTCTGGTGAGTGCATGCACCCTATAGCCAAAAACTCTGAAAAAAAAAGACTTCAAGTTATTTATGAAAATGCTTAACAATTTCATATTTGTATATGCTTGGTAAAGTAAGAAAGAATAATTCCCATGCATTTGTACATGTTTATGCGAGACTTGAAACACCTGTTAAGGGGCTAGCAGGTGGTGTGGTAGTTAAAAGCACTGGACTCCCACATGACCAAGTGCGATTCAAGTCCTTGACCTGGAGGCTTTCTCTCTCTCTCTCTCTCCAAAATTGAAAAATAATGATAAAAAATAATTCTTTAAAAAAAACTTATCAAAAGAAATATAAGAGGGCCAACAAGTGACGTGGAAACTAAGGTGCTGGATCCCATCGGCACTACTTCACAGTTCAAGTCCTGAATCTGGTGGCTTGAGAATCATGCCAGGAATATTTGTCTGTGTGCCAAAAAATCCTAGAGGAGAGTGGAGGAGAAGGGATTGTGGTGTGACTATCCCCCCTGGGGGGTGATTTCCCCCCTGGGGGGTGATTTCTCACTTAATTTCTCTCTCTCTCTCTTTTTCTCTCTCTGACTAGTGCACATACTTTATAGAAAAAAAAAGTAAAAAGAAACATGAGAAAAAATTATGAGTATACTTTAATAAGATAACAGCCGTAGGACCAGCAGCATACACTGCTGAGCTGCTCTACTCTTGACTGACTATAATCCTAAGCCCAAGATCCAACATTAGGCTTTCTTTTCAGACCCTTTTAAATTACTTTTGAAAACATACTATACATCCTCAGTGACAAGCCTTGATAATTTCTACCTCTCAAAGACATTTTTCTGTGTCTGAATAAAAAGCGAGCACATGTAGTTAAAGTTTATTTATTTCTTCTGTGTGTGTCTGAGAGAGAGAGAGACAGAGAGACAGAGAGAGTAAAGGAGAGGCCAAAAGACAGACTCCTCCGATAGGGTCTTCACACCAAGGTCCACCCCGAGTCTCAGCCTGCCTGGATCGCAGGTGCTCTCTGGAGGAGCATGAGACCCCAGGACCTTTCCCAGTGTGGGTCCAGTCTTGCTGTTGCAGTGCCCCTCCCTGGCCCCCAGATCGATCATCATGATGAATGATGAGATCCCTAAAAATATGGCTTTACAAGGTGCTCTGGCTAATCAAGTCTCAATTTAAATTTTCCACTGATTTAGAGGTCAAATGATAAGCAGCCTGAATCTATGTGACATGTCGTTTTTTCCCCATTTTGTGGTACTGTATGCATGCTTGTCTGTTCATATTTTTCAACCAAATCAGCCCTTTTATACTGATACTCTACCTCATTATGGGAAATTCTCAATTGTGCAGGAAACTGACATTTTCTATTAATTGTATTTTCTTTTAACACTGTTTTTGTCACTATAAATCAGAGTTTAGGGTCTGTTTTGCTTTTTAAATAGGCTAAGCTTATGATAAAACAGATTTTTAAGACTTTAAAATTTTCCAAGGGAGAATATGAACTCTTGCCTTTTACAGTTAAAATCCTTCCTAACTGTGCTGGCAAATTTGCAAAAAATAAAGTTTTTAAGTTGGAATGACTTGGATGAGATGATTCACATTATATTAAATATTAAAATAAACACTGCTCTAAAAATAATATGTTCTTCCCTGTGAGTCACTCCTTACATAGTGTGATCTTTCTTCCTTCCTGTGAACCTCTTGTTTTCTGCCCACTTACTAGTAGTGAGGCCATATGATTTGTATTAGGCTCCCCTTTCTCTCATGTACCTGTATCTGCAAAGCTCTATGTAGTAAACAGAAGGATTTGCTTTTAAGTTCATGAGGTTTCCTCGAATCAGCTGTTGGAATGCAGTAGTATAGTAAATAATAGTAAATAGAAATAATCCAAACAGCAGAGTGAAGCTGTTTTATTTTACATCCTTGTCACTATATGTAATAAATCTAAATAAAATTTTATTTAAATTTATTTCTTCCATGAGCAAGAACAAAAATGGAGAAAGAAACAGTACACCCAATAGGGTTCTGATGTCTCATTCCACCCCAAGCTTCAGCCAGCTCTGAGTTAAGAGCTCAGGCATGTCCAACATACTCTGAGTGGGGACAGGGGGCAGGGTCTCCCCACACTAATCAAACCAAGTTGGCCAGACTCACAGAGCATTGCATTTTAACTCTGTACCACTGTCCAGTCCTCTTAAATATTATACATTTTATTTTCAGATATTTTCACTTATTTAATATGTACAATGAGCTATGTTTTATTTGATTCTAATCTTCTGTCTTACCAGTTTGTATTTGTTGACACAAATTTATAATTTACTGTGAAAAAAAAATCCAATACAGGCCAAAAGATACAGTGAAATATGAAAACTGATTTTACATGACATGTCCATTATACATTGATAAATGCTATTACAAAGAGGATTCCAAAACCTAAACTCTGCTGAGCAAGATGATGTCTTTCACAGATAAAGAGAAATAATGTGATTTAATTACAGTTTAATGGACAATTCCTAAGCATTTATATAAAAGGCTTTATGTCATGATTATTTTTATCATTTGAAAAAAGTTAACATTTGTTCAACAAATACCATGTTCTAGTCACTGTACTAAACACTTATATTACTTTATATTTTTCTATTTGAGAAACTTCTAAGATACATATTTTAATAATATCTATTTAGAATGTGAAAACAGAGGTTCAAAGTGGTGAATTACCTGCACTTCAAAGTGGATTGTTTTCAGTTGACAATAAATTATTTTATAACACACCTTAGTAGCAATCAATACAGCATCATGTGACATCATCCTAAAATCAGAGATATGTTTCAGTGTATTTATGGGAGTGAACTTTGAAGTTGCAAGCAAATTAAAAAGTAGAAAGCAGGTAGAACTTAAAATACCTTTAAGCTCTTAAATTAGGTCATTAAAATTTAAAAAAGCAAGAATTTTGCAGCATTCTCTAAATTTGTATAAACAAAAAGAACTCATAAAACAAATCAAACTAACTGATGCTTTACCACATAATCAAAATGGTATTCTTAAAAAAAAGGTAAATGGCCTGGTATTTTTAAAAGGGCAGTGAAAATGGATTGCTATGACTTATCATAACTCATTTAACATCATGTGTTTTGAAAACATTAGCTGGTGAGAATAATGTCAACTTAGCATACTGTGTATCTATCTTAGAAATGAAATATTAGAGAAGTAATCAAAGCAATTGATTCATTAATCTATTATGCTAATAATGAAAATAATAGTTGTTTCTAATTAGAGCCATTTGGCTAATTGACTCTAATGTAGACTTTCAAAAACATTATTAATTTCTATGTAACATCTTTTATTCCTAAGTTTTGTTTTAAATAATCAAAGGAATCTTGTCTTTTCCAATACAACTTATTTGCAGAACTAAAACATTTGTATGGTTCAAAATCAAACAAAAATCTTTTAGGAAGGGCCAGTTTCCATAGCATACTGGTTAGCAGAGCCAGGTCCCCCACGACCTGGACTAGAATTCTGAGAAGCACACCAGGTACATGTGTGTGTGTATGCTCCAAATCCTGACAGGATGAAGAAATGGATGAGAAGTGATTGTGGTATGACCATGCTCCATTAGTGAGTGCTTTTTCTTTTTTTTTTCTCTCTCTCTGGTGAGCACACACACCCACTGTCAATTAAAAAAAAATGTTTTAGGAGTCATCCAGGCACACCATCCATCCATTTGGAAAGCCCAGCTATCACAGAAAATTATTAGTGAAGTGGTCTTCATTTTTATTTTACATATTCCTTAAGGCTATAAAATCTAATATATAGCAATTATTATCTTCATTTTATCACAAATGTTAGAATAGCAATATTTTGCCTAACAATGCACAAAGAGTATCTTCACTGATTTTTCTCAGTAGCTTTGTATTCTACCATAAAACTAAACTATGACTTATTTGACTGCTTTTGCATAATAGAAAATAAAAAAAATATTATAAAGCATAGTTTGCAAACTTTTTTTTTTCTTTTAATTTCGTAGAAAGCCCACACTCTGGCCAAAAAAGAGACAGAGAAAGGGAGCAGGAGAAAGTTTCCCCCAGTGAGGTGTGGTCCTTTCTCCTCCATTTCTTTATTCTTTAGGGATTCAGTGCACACATATCCAGTGTGATTTTCTTTTTCTTTTCTACTTTTTGCTAGATTTTTGCCATAGGGGGTATGTACCAAAGAGATAGAGAAAGTTAGAGAGACAGAAAATAAGAAATCAATCCTGCAGGGATGGCCACAGTGCAACCCCCTCTCCTCCAGTCTCCTCTTTGGATTTTGGGTACACATGTACATGTGCCCAGTGAGTTTCAAGCCACAGGGTCCAAGACTTAAAGTGCAGTCCGCCACCTAAGGGGCTAGCATCCCAACCACTACACCACCAGATGGCCCCTCTAGTATGATTTTCAA
This sequence comes from Tupaia belangeri chinensis, assembly GCF_000334495.1. Lineage (NCBI taxonomy): Eukaryota > Metazoa > Chordata > Mammalia > Scandentia > Tupaiidae > Tupaia > Tupaia belangeri. The sequence continues at coordinate 179,176 of NW_006159715.1, read as the reverse complement.
GCCACCAGCACAGGGATTTGAACCATGTCGTCATCCATGTTGGATCTGGGTCCCTCAACAGCAAGACCACAGGGCAGCCCAGCAAACGTTGGGCTACTAAATTTGGCAATGGTAACATGAAATCAGCTGAAGATTATATATAACTCAATGAACATTGCTGTTTTATAATAAATCATAGTTTATAAAGACATTTATTAGCCTGCATTCTGTAGTTTACTGATGTTAACTTGATGCTGCCATGAATTTATATTCTCACCAGCATTGATGAGTGTGCCAATTTCTACAGTCATACCAAAATAATCTGTTATTAGACATTTCAATTTATTTTGTATTTATTTAAATGGTTATGCAAAATACCTACTGGTTAATTTATTTTCACTCATATCAATTCCTTAATTATTAAAAAGTACTTTCATGACCAGCAGATGGTGTAATGGTTACATTGCTGGAATTCCATGTAATTGATCGTGGTTCGAGACTCGCACATGGCAGCTTAAAATACATGCTGGGAACACGTGTGTACAAGCCCAGGACCTGCGAGGAGAATGGAAGAGAACAGATTGTGGTGTGGCCATTTCCCCCAGGGAGTGATTTCTTGCTTTCTGTCACTCTGTCTCACTGGCAAACACACACATCCTGCAGCAAAAATCTCTCTCTTAAAAAACAAAAAAAAGTACGTTCATTATTTCCATGTTATTTTTTCACTATTGGTTTTTATTAAGTATTCTAAGTGCCCTTTGTTTCATTTTCAGCTTTTATTTCCTTTTTATACTTTTACTATTATTATGTTTACTTTGTGGATGTTTTTATTCATCACCTCTTTCCTGTATTCTTTCATCACAGGGTTTATTTCTTACTATCAGATTGTCTTCTCTTCAATGAATTCTCATACTTCTGTTTTGTGATGGTCTACCTTCTCAGATATAATTGTGTGTTTAAGCTTTTGTCAAGGTCAAGTAATTGGTCATATCTTTCTTCTGCTTGCTGGCCAGTGTTCCAATGTGTTTAGTATGGATTCCTGCTACTTTTCTAATATTCAGTTTTTCATACTGTTGGCCTTTATTATCTTCTGGTAGCATCTTGGTGTTTATATTGTGACCGTTTATATTTTGGTACTCATAATTGAATTATTTTGGTGGGCAACAAAATATTTTTCCAGGTAAGTTTTTTGTTTGTTTTCTTCTTCTTCTTCT
>NW_006159715.1:162606-177968 GCF_000334495.1 Tupaia belangeri chinensis | reverse complement strand
TTTTTTTTTTTTTTAATTTAGATGCATCTTCTTTGCTTCCAAAGGTGCTTTATATGTGTTCTTTAAATATGGCTTGTTTGGCTGATTCTTTATCTGTTTCTTCCTTCTCTGTGCCTCTGAAGCAAACCAAATCCAATAGGACTTGTGCTTTCCTATTTGTTCACTCCCATCCCTGTATTTTTTCTTATAAATAAATCAGGAAATATAATTGAATATCTATGTCATGAATATATATATATTGTTCTTCCCATAAACTCTATCTGATCTCAACTAATTAAGGGAAATCTTACATGTTTTTAGAGTATGTGTATAGAAAATCTGTTATTTTCACTGATAAGTGAGTGGCAATAATTTACTGTTTTATTACACATGCAAACACATGCATATGCACATATACATGTTGGAAAAATTAAATTAATATATTAAATTATAAAAATACCTTTTCTTTTGGGTAGTCATTTTTAAATAAAAAGTGTATATTAATAATATAAAATTATTTAACTATTTAAAATATCATAAGTAAATTAATTATGTGATATAACCCAGATTATCCATGCTATTTAAATCAGTTTTCCTTACAAAAGATTAACTCATTTTTGCATTTTTTTTCCTTTTCTGGGATTCCATGTTTTTATGAGAAGCTATTTCACAATAACTTACTTTCATAAGGAAATAAGGATTGAACAGAAAACCTTCCACTAAAAATGACAACAAAAGATTTAGTTGAGCTCAATTATTCATATAATTAGTAGCAATGTGAAAAGTATAGGAGAGTGAAGTAAGAAAGTTTTTATAAGTAGTACAACCTTGAACACTGTTACTTTGACTTGTAATTATTCTCCTAAGGTGACCCACTCAGACCAACCTTAATTAACTACTGCACCCTCATAAAATAGATATTACCTTGATTATTATGCATAGAATGTCAGTACTCATACTCCCACATGCTATCTGTAAGGGAATAATAATCAAAGCATATTTATTCTAAAGCTATAAAAAAGCATAAAGCTAAAAGGCATTGTAAGGTCATTGGGTCTATCTCCCTTTTTGTGTGATTGCAATGAAAATATTTCAAATGATTAAAACCCTCAATTGAACATTTTTAGAGCAAAATTTTTGAAAAATTTTAAGAAATGTCAAATAGTTATTATAGAAAACTTGTGAGTAACTGAACTTTATTTTTAAGTATATGTGTTACAATGTATCTAGTTCTTTTGTTCTTAAAAAATGTTTTGTATAATCTTTAATTTCTGTCTATTTTGAATATTCCAAAATTCTACATATGCCAGAATTACTAAAGTTATCATTTGTTGAAAGTGAAAAAAAAAAAGTGTAATACTATAAATTATTTATGCCATTATTTTAGGATTATAAATTTTTAATATATTCTTAATAAATAGAATGAAGTACTTAAAATTTAACTATGGAATTATAGTTATTAGATTTAGCATCATGATATCAATTTTAATAAAGGATATCGTACACCATGTAATTTTAAATCAATTTAGTAATTGTTCAGAATTTAAAGGTATTATTTCGCCTTGTAGGAAAAATGAAATTTAAGAAACCAAAATTTATTATTTTTCATGCCTTCCCATTCATATATATGTGTGTGTGTGTGTATAATTTTTTATATACTTTTTATACACTTTCTTATGAAACAGTAATACCTATTTATGGAGTAGTGTGCAGTGTTTTGGAGCATGAATATAATGAGATATGATCAATTCATGATAATTTGCATATTCTTGATCTCAAAGATTTGTCATTCCTTTGTATGGAGAGCGTTCAAAATCTTTCCCAGCGACATTGAAATTCCTGGCTACCTTTGAGGACACTGACTTGATCATATATTACATGTTGACTTCTGGATTCTAGTTTGTTCACTTCATACTTCTAACCATTTGCTAGGACCACACCATATTATTTATTGCTATTTTATAGTAAATCTTGCAATCAGAGACTGTAAGTTTTTCTAATAGTATTTTTTTTTTTGGTTAGTCTTTATCATTTACATACATTTTAAATTCAACTTGTATATTAGTACTTTATTGCATTATTAACAAAAATATCAAGACTGGGTGATTTATAAAGAAATGGAGGTTTACTTCTACTCGCAATTCTGGTGGCTGGAAAATTCAAAGATGTAGACTTACAGCATGGCCAAAAGAAGCACAGAGACAGGTGGATATGTGCAGAGAGAGTGAAATGTGAGTTGCATTTATGGCAACCGACTCTTACAAAAACAAACCCCTTCTCCAGAGAGCTAGAACTTATTGGTTCTCTGGAGACATAGCTATTGTAGTTATGAAACTGTTGACTCCCTAATACAATCACCACAATCCTATCACCATCCTCTAGGTCCCAAAACTGAAGTTCAAAACACTAAACTTTGGGGGAAAGACCATTAAGCAAACAATAACAGATTGCAAATTTCATAACAAATTCCTGCTGAATGGTATAAGAAAACTAATTATAATAAATCCTAAAACATACAATTATTCAATAAAATATTATCAAATTAGATTAACAGTGCACAAATGTAATAGAACACTTTCTGCCTAATTAGTGTTTATTCTGGGTGTGCAAAGCTAGTTTCAATGTGAAATACAGAGCCAATTATATATGCTCGTATCATTAAAACAATAAACATCTTATAAACTTCAATTTTCTTATTGGTAACCGTTAGTAAAAGTTTTTATAGATAAGAACTTTCTACTTTACAAAGACAAACAGCATATATAAATATGTATGTAAAATTTTTTAAAAACAGAAACAAAAGAATTTACTCTTCAAGTTATTTATTTATTTATTTTTACTTCAAATTTGTTACGGGGCACACTGGGGGGGGAGAAGAGAGAAGAGGAGAGAAGGGAGAGAGGAGAGAGAGAGAGAGAGAGAAAACACCTGCACCCTTCGGGGGATGGCTATACCATCCGTCATTCTCCTCTTGGGATTTTGAGCATGTGTGCACATAAAAATATACACTCATACCCAGCATATTTTTCAAGCCACTGTGTCTAGGATTCAAACAACACAGTTGACCATCTGGGATTCAGCTGCTTTAACCACCATCTCAGGATCTGCCCCTAAGTCATTCTTTAATATCAGCATTTTTAAAGCTCCAGTAGAACCTTACTTATAAATTGACAAATCAATAATAAAACTCTTGTGAAAATAAATTACCAAGAATAGTTAAAGCAACATAAAGTAATAAGGTTGGGGGTGCAGCAGATAACACGATGGTTCAGGTGCTAGCTCCCACATGCTGACTCTCATATGGAGGATTTAAATCATGGAGCTAGCAGCTTGAAAAACACACCAGGCACTTATGTATATGACTGAAATTCTAAGAGAATGAAGGAGAAGGGACTGTGGTATGGCCACCCCCTTTTGGGGGCTATTTCTCATTTTCCCTCACTCTCTCGCCCCTGGGAACCCACAATGCCCTATGGCAAAAATCTAAAAGAAAAAAAAAAAAAAGAAGAAGAAGAGGAAGAGATTTTAAAGCTAGAATAGTGAAAAAAATGAAATTTAATTCAGCAGCAACCATGAAAAGAAAAATGCAGCTCAAAAACAGATGTACTCTGCAGATGGTGTGTTTGATATTTAACATATTGGGCCATACAAATAAGTGTAGAAAAACAGAATTTTCAATAAACTATGATAGGATAATTGGTTATCCATATGGCAAACAAATATAATTAAATATCTTCACAAAATATATGTGTGTATAATATATATTCATATATGAACAGCAAAATAATTTAGTTAAAATATAAGATAATAGGTTAAGAAAGTTAAGTATTTTTAAACAAACCAATAAAAACAAGGAAAATAAGTTGATATTTTTGTCTTTATAAAAAAAATGACAAAATCTTTGGTGAAGATGAGATCCATCATTTTTTCTGTTAGATGGCAATGAACAAATAAAAATGCAAACAGCTTATTAAATGTGATTGCAGGTTAACATTCAGCATTATCTGGAGAGTTTACAGTGCTCACAGCAAAGACCCAAATCTAACAGAAAATGTAGGTGGAGTATGTTGTGAATGAACATCATAGAATAGGAATAGCTAATGCCTAATAAATAATGAAAACACGAAATTATTAAACGTAAGTTTAAAATACCATATCTATTACTATATGTATAATAGTATAGTCCCAATACCTAATACTATTTATCAGCACAAAGTATTGACCTGAAGACAAATAATCAGAGGCACCCACCGTTTTGGAGAGCAATTTGAAAATTTCTTAACAATTCACAGGCCCTACCACCGAGTTTTTATTAGCATGTAGTAAAATTGGAATATGATCCAAAAGAGCCACATACAATGATTATTAAACCACATTTAAAACCACATTTAAAAGATAATTGCCAAAACTTTTTCTTTTCCTTTTTGTAGAGAAATTTTTGCTCTAAGGTATGTGAACTTGCCAGAGCGACAAACAGGAAAAGTGCAGGCACATGTATCCCAAATGAATTATAAGCCACCAGGTCTGGGATTTGAACTGCAATCAACTATGTAAGAGTCCAAAGACATAACCATTATGTCATCTGCTGGTCCCAATGGCCAAAACTTTGACAGAGTTTTAAAAGAAATAAAAAAGTATATTACAATACAGTCATGTAAAATAACAAGAAGTAGCTGCAGAGATGATTTTTGAAATTGCAGTGCTGAAAGGAAAAACACATTTCACAATAATATCTATAATACTCGTGAAATTTTTAAGCAAATAGAATCTTACTGTATTTTAATATATATTTATTTTATATAATCTTATTAAATTACTATTAATTTATTTATAAACATTTATTTAAATAATAATAGTATATAAATGGCTTTGAAATATCTCAGTAAATATGAGAAAATTTGGATTGAGTTCCTTTGTATAAGAGAACTTGGCATCTCAAATCTATGGGAGTGAAAGAAATAAAGTTCCTAACTCTAATTTTATATCTTTTTACTTACAGGTATTACAAATGCTAATAATTTTTATAACTCCATGTTGGTACATATGTATTTGAAACCTACCAGCTACACCTTTGAATTTTTAAAATATTTTATAAAGTTGAAATCAGCATCCTAGTGGAAAAAGAAATATATAGATAGAGATTTTACAGAGGGAATTCCACAAGGCCCAGTGTAAGGAGGGGAATCACTTTCAAAGAAAATAATTAGAACTTGACTTGCAAGATGTTAGCTGTTGGGGAAGAAAGTTTAGAATAACATAAACTAAGAAATATCATCTTATTTTCTTCTAACCCTTCAAATGTTTTAACTGAATTACTAACCTCTCCTTAGCTCTGAAGAGCAGGTAAGTAATGATATGTATCAAATTTATTAAATGAGTATAATAATTTCCCCACTTGTTAAAAAATGTAGATGATTGGGAGGCAGCAGGTTGTGTGGTGGTTAAGGTGCTGGACCCCCACAGGACTGACTGTGGTTTGAGTTCTGGACCTGGTAGTTTGCTTTCTCATTTTTCCTCTCTCTTATGAATTAAAATTAATAATAATAATAATAATAATAAAGTTAAATAAATAATTCTTTAAAATATAGTAGATGATTCCTAGTTTCTAGTATTCCTCAGAATGAATATTCCTGGAGGTGCACGTCATGTTATGGTTCGAGCAGCTCATAACTTTGCCACTGCCAGTTTCTTATCTTGTGTTACTTCTGATCTCAAAGGCCCAATTTTGTTTCATAGCAATGCCTACTCTACTATGTTTTACTGGTTACAATCTCAGAAATTGATTTCCTTTCCAGCTCTGACTTTGAAGTCTCTGTGCTGTTGTTTTATCTCTGCAAAATGGAGACAACGATAGGAGCAACCTCATGAGTGTACGTTGGAAGGTTGACTGCATGTAAAGGAGTTAAGGAAGACACTTACAGGAGTGTCTGACAAGTTAAACACATTCATGGGATTCTGCTCAGGCCTGAATTGTATACCCACTAAGTCCATCGGCTCAAGCAATAACTCCCAAAGTGACTGTTTTTGGAGACAGGACTTTTGCAGATGTAAATTAGATTAGTTTATAAAGGTCAAGTCCAAAGTCAGAAGTACTGGTGTCCTCATAAGAGAAAGTATCAAAGATGTTGGAGCACAGAGAAAAGGTCTTTTGATAATATAGTGAAAGACATCTATCTGCTAGTCAAGGAGAGCAGGTTCAAGAAAAAACAAACCTGCAGATATCTCTACCTTGAACTTCCACCCTTCAGAAATTTCTCTTATTTAAGCAATCCAGTCAAAAGCATTTTATTATGCTGCCCTAGCTGATTAATACTGATTTGTCTCAGTTATTCCATATTTCTTCTTTGACTCCTTTTTCAATTGACTAGAGCAAGGCCAGATTTTTAGTACAATACCCTCTTTGAGTTTGTCATGTCAGTATTCTAAAAAGAGAGAACCTTTCTTCTCTCTTTGGTTGAAATATGTTAGTGCCTCATGAAAATAAATTTGACTATGATAACATTCATAGTGTATCTCTTGGAATTGATCACTACATCATTGTGCTTTTAAACTTAGATTTACATGAGTTCTTGAATTCTTATTTTTATGACCCATGCTTATCTTCCTCAAAGGGCAATAAAACAACATTAAATGATTTTTGAAATATCTCTGATACAATATTAGTACCTGTTTTTTCTTTCCTCATGGTGAATAAAGTCACCTTAGTAACAGCTGACTGGGCCAGCTAGGTGGCATGGAGGATAAGGCTACTGGATCCTAGATGGCTGACTCTTTTGATAAGTTCTGGACCTGATTGCTTAAAAAACATGTTTTGTGTGTGTGTGTGTGTGTGTGTGTGTGTATGTGTGTGTGCGCACACCTGCGCACGTGTGTGTGTAAGCTCAAAATCCAGAGAGGAGAGTGGAGGAGAAGGAATTTGAAGGAGTCGTGGCATGGCCATCCCCTTTGGAGGGTTCTTTCTCTCTCTCTCCCCCTTTGGGGGGTTCTTTCTCAACACACATGCTCTATAACAAAACAAAACAAAACAAAGGTGACTAAGAAATTTTAAAGCAAATATTTTAGGGAAAAAGATACATAGAAAAAATTTGGAGAAAAAAATGTATTTAGGTGTATTTTTGCTTTCTATAATTCCAAAGTAAGCTAGTCATTGTTTCATCTACCCACTGAATAAGATCTAAAATACTTCATTGAAAAAAATCTAGAAAATTTGGTAAAATACACATACATGAGCATCAGAGAGATACAAAACTAGACTGTATTTAATGGGCTAAGTCCTCGAAGGAGGACTCAATCTCAATGTGAGATTGCCATTCTGCATCATCATATCCCTTAGATAATTTGCCAACTCATAAGTCAGAAAATCAAAACACAACAGGATGGATTCATTTCACCCCCACAATCAATATAAGTGCTGAGCAAAAGAGGTTACACAGAACACTTATGGTATGATCACCTTTTATGGATTAGACATAGGAAACTTTTTTTTTTTATGTTAGAACAGTAATCAGTTTTAGGAGGATGAGGTTTAGACTATGGGAGGGTTTGTTTGAAGGGAATATGATCTGCTCCTTTTGAACTTTTTCCTAATCTGTTGATGACCATATGGGTGTCCTTGTGAACGTTCACAATTTTTGAAAGTCTGTCGGTTTCCATACACAATGCTTCAGAAAACATGTTAGTAATTAAATTTTGCCATATTTCAATGGTTTCAAATCATATTCTTATGTCTCAAATACTGCTTTTAGTTCAGTGTAAGAGCAATATGCATATTCAGTCACAGTGATTGATTTGAAAAAGTCAGGCTTTTTAATAAGAAAATGAACAACACAAATTGATGAAATAATTATGAGAATAACCTCACAGATACTTCCCTCTCTTTGTCCCTTTTTGTCTCCCTTTTTTCTTTTCTACCTTCTTTCATTTTTAAGAGACATTTCTTCACTACACTGTGTCAGATGCTGTATAATTTCAGGATTTCATGTAGTCACTAAAACTGTTTTGATGAGAAAGAGACTGAATTTGCAAGGTTAGGCAGAAAAGAAGCCTACAAGATAAACTTAGAACTCAGATAAAGGACTTGATGGGAAGTAGAAGAGTATGATGCTATACAATCAAGGAAAGAAGGCATTTCAAAAGTCAGCAAAGTAATTTTTAATTTTCTTTAGTGTTTTCTATAGGGCATGTGTGCTTGCTAAAGAGAGTCAAAGACAGAGAAAGAGAAGAGAGAGAGAGAAAAACATAATGAGAAATATCCCCATCCCTGAGGTCAAGGTGGATGGTCATGCCACAATGCCTTCTCCAACACTTGCCTCTTGGGATTTTCAGGCAGGAACACAAATGTGTCTGACATATTTTCCAAGCTTGCAGATCTGGGACTCAAATAACACTCTTGGCCCTGTGGGATCCAGCTGCCTTAACCATGACATCAGCTGGCTGGCCCAAGCAAGTAACTTTATTGAAGGGAAGAATATATTTCAATTAAGTATGGGGAGAAATGGAGGAGGATGCTGGATAGTAAAGGAGAGATGAGGTGGTTGACAGTGGTAACCCTGAATAGAAACAGTGCTTTAAGCAGTTAGATTTGAGCTACAGATGCATATATGCTTCTAGGGTTTAGATTTTGTGTTGGATTGTCAGTAGATCAAAATGAATAAAACACATATACATGCTAATAGAAAAGACAGGCAAGGAAGAGATGACAATACTCCAGGAATGAAAGAGTAAAAGGTGGCATAAGTTTGCTGAGCTGGCAGATAGAAATTGACCCAGAACAAGAGAGACTTGAATAAGATAAACTTTTTTGGTAGGAAGAAGGAAGGGCTAGTCCTTCTGTATAATATGTTGTAAAGCAAAGAAGAAATGGTAAGGTGTTCTGGAGATACTAAGGGAAGAGACAGAGATAGTCATTCCTGTCTATTTGACTTTCTTCTTTGAAAAATTTTTAGCCATAGGGCATGTGTGCTCCCCAGAGAGAGACAGAGAGGGGGAAAGTGAGAAATCATTCCCCAGGTGGGATGCCCACGCTGTAATTCCTTCTCCTTCAGTCTTTTCTCGGGATTCTGGGCATGCACACACATGTTCCCAACATGATTTCCCTTTAACTTTCCATATATATACATATAATTACATTTCAAACCACCAGGTCCATGATTGGAATGACAGTTGGCCATGTGGGAGTCCGGCACCTTAACCACTACACCACATGCAAGTTCTGAGATTTTTTAGAATTTGTGATACATCAGAGAATATTTACTGGTAGGAAAATGTGTAACTACATATTCACAGAAAAGGACAAATTGAAAAGATAAATTTTACTTTAAGTAAATTATGCCTTAATAATGCTAACTGTAAAGTTAAGAAAAAAAAATGCAGTGATATATTTTTGGTTTTCAATTTTTTAGTGAGCTAAAAAGAAATTTTAAAGTCAAAAAGCATTTGTACAAATTTTTAAATATTGTAATTTAGACGGATGAGCAATTTGCCACCATTTTTAAAGATAATTGATATGTTTATATCACACTTCACAATACCTGATTCTATAAAAACCAGTTGGACTGACATAACATTTTCTCTTTCAAAATTATAAGTAAACTTAAATGTTACTAATTAGTATATTTGTTGAATAATAATAGCAATAAATCAAGAGGAGTAGCTTTAGTACATACTCATTAAATTTAGAATATATCTTTTCCTTGCTGCTGATATGACTGTTTAAAAGAAGTCTCCATTAACTATCCTAGTTTTCATAATGAGTTGTAAATTATTTTTACCTTTGCCTTCAAAATCCTTAAAATATTGTTTTCAGAATTATAAAAATGAATGACATTTTAAAAACTATATTGCATATATTTAAAAATTATCTCTATGACTTGCAGATAAAATAATCAAAAACTCGAAAATTAAACATGCATGAATGAGAAAATAATGATATAAATTTACTAAGAAAGTACATTTCTAGTAACATATTGAAAGCTAAATAATAGATCTTTTAACAGCCTATGAGTTTTATAAGTTTTTCTATGAAAATATACTATCAACTTTTTTCTTTCTTATTTTTAGAGAGAGATTTTTGCTATATGGCATGTGTGCTTGCAAAAGAGACAGAGACAGAAAATAAGAAATCACTCTCCAGAGGGGATGGTCCTGCTGCAATCCCTTCTTTACCATTCTTCTCTTGGGATTTTGGATATGCATGTAAACATGCCTGGCATGAATTTAAAGTCACTGCATCTGGGACTGGAACCATGGTCAACTACATGGAATTCCAGCAGGGTAACCATTATGCTATCTGCTGGTTCTGATACTATTATTTTTTTTTTCAGATAAATCTCTAGCAGACTATAATTATCAGTGAGGTTTCATTTCATGTAATATTAGAAATTAACAACGACAACAAAAGAACCCATAAAAATAGTGTTGACTATAACACTTATAAAAATTTGTTGACATACTACTTGGAAGATTTTTAAATCTTTAGACTTTACTTATTTTTGCAATGATTTTAGCACTGCCCTTTATTATGAACTATTCTGTTAAGTCTTCTCTCAGAGAAGCTTAAAAGATTAATGTTCGGGACCAGCAGTTGGCATAATGCCCATGTAGCCAACTGCGGTTTGAGTCCAGGACCCGGTGGCTTAAACTCACGCCAGGCACATGTGCATGCGAGTCCAAGATCCAGAGAGGAGAATGGAGGAGAAGGGAAAAAGATTAAGGTTCTTTTTTTCTGACTTATATCCATAGTGTCAGGCATCCTACTTTTGATGGCATTCAGGAACCACCAAGGTAAAAGCTACCTTTAAAATTTTTAATTAATAACATATGGAAACTACATTGATTTAAAGATGTTAAATAGAAATGAATAACTACTGATGTTTTATTACTTTAGATATTACTTTTCATCATACACCTGATACCATCTGCTATATTTCCTATCAAGGATATTTAAGAACCTTTGAATCCAAATATTTTTCGTACATCTTAATTATGTCCCCTTTACCATATATTTCTTTGTCTCTCTGGAATGTTTAGAGAAATGTCTTGACTATCTTCCAGTTTCTAATTTATTCTCTAGATCATATGTTTTGCTATTTATGCTCATTATAGATTTTTTTTTCTATTTTATGTTTATCATCTGAGAACTCTGATTGCTTTCCCCAAGCAAATGACTTCTTTTTTTGCGTATTTGTAAATAACAAGAATAATCCATTTTTCTCTATAAATACTTATTTTGTGTTTTGTTGCCAGAGAGCATGTACGTTTGCCAGAGAGAGAGAGAGAGACAGACAGACAAAGCAACCCCTCTCCCCTAGTGGGCATGGTCATGTCACAAACTTCCTACACATTTCTCTATTCCCGTAGGATTTGGGGTGCGTGTTTTTCAAGCTGTCATGGTCAGGATAAAACCTCAGTCAGCAATGTGTGGGTATGTCTCCCTATGCACAGAGCTGAACCACTGGGCTTGGGGAGACAGCTCTCTATAAATAACTTTGAGAGTACTGTTTAATGTTTATTTATGAGTTTATTTCATGAACAAAAGAGATAGAGACACCACTTGGAACAGGGTCTCCAGGCTTCAGTCTACCCCCCAGCTTCAGCTAGCCCCAGATCATGGGCACTAACCTGCCTGGAGTACTCAGGGAGCTCTCTGGGCGTGAATTCAGAACCTTCCCAGTGTGTCAATCTCATGGAACATCATGTTTACCATTGTAGCACTGTCCAGCCATACTTTTGAGAGTACAGTTCTTATATTTGATATAAATGGTACTTTCCCTTTCCGATAGTTATATAATCTCAAAACTATTTTATTCATGTTGCAAATCAGAGCTCTGTTTGAGCAATGTTGCCTTTACACTGATTCTTAGTTAAAGAAGGACTATACACTCCTGTGTACAGATACAAATTCTCCTAAGAAACAAAATGTCTTGCCCTTTGGTTCAACATGATAATGCATAGGATGAGCATTTGAACAGGTTTTCCACAGAATACTTCCCTTTATTTAAAGAAATAAAACTTGTTTTTATTAATATTTTAGAATTGGAGAACAAAAATTTTGCCACTCATGTATTGGAAATAATCAGAAAGTTTGTTAAAACTATTTTCTGATGGACTCATTTTCCTATCAGGGCTGAGTGACAGATTGCTTAGACTTTGGATTTGGCCAATTTGTAATCCAATTTGCAATAGGATTTACAGAAATAAAATATGAATAAAAGCAGTAATGACAGGTTTTGATTTTTAATATAGGTTCGTTGTCGTTTTGATATTTTTTCCTTGTTCTGCCATTTGAAATGGATTCCAATGAGAAGAAATAAATTATTGTATATAATAGAATTATTTTACACAAAAACTCACTCATTTGCTTAATAAGAGCATTTTACTCTGCTGCTTCTAACACTGTATCAGTAAAAGTATAATTATGACTTTTGCCAAGATAAAAAGGAAAAACTTGTTTTGTTTTTCATGTGTCTGAAACAATAACCCATTCTCCATTAATGTCATGAGTATGACAATAGTATTCATTATCATAAATAGGATTCTACTCAGCACTAGAGGTAATGAAATGAGAAAAGAAAATCAGTTTAGTGTCAATAATTACACCATAAAACAATAACTGAATAAAATGTGTAATGGAAGTGAAGACCCATTTACAATAGCACCAAAAAGCACATACCTATGTGCTATTATATGGGAAATAAATTGAGGAAAATATGTAACTGTACATATTTGCAAAAGGAAAAACTGGAATGATAATTGTAGTTGTAATCAAAATTGGGTCATTTACAGACTTCACAACAGAGATTGGAGAGAAAAGTATTAAAGACAATTTTTTTAAAATTTACTATTTTATATTTTTTCTTTAGAATGTTTAAAAGGTTTTACATATTTAAAAACAAAGTTAAATTATAAAAGTAATTTGATTCCGTTGAAAACTGAAACAAATGAATACACAAATGAATGTAGTTGTCTACATATAGGGAACTAATTACACAAAACAGAATTGTTTTAAATTATTTAAGAGCATAATATTTTGATTTTATGTTCTTAGTGCATTATACACTAAAATGAAGTAGAGCTAATATTGAAGAATAAACACTAACTTCTATTCTGAAGTCTATACATATGTAGAAACTTATTGCCTTTCTAGAAACTAAGCTTATGATCCGAAGTAGACAATCTTTTCTTAAAACAACTTGCAGCACTAATTTTTACTAGGAGAGATTTAAGACTGAAAATGTTTCACAGAGCATTTGACAATACTCAATTCTGTTCCAAGTTACACAGGTAATGTGAACACAAGCAAGGGTCACTGTTTTACTGATTGAATATCTTTACTTGTATTTCTCCCAGAATTTATCGGAATATATTCATACCCCTCAGCACATGATAAAATTGTATTTTACCTCATAATGTCTTTCAATGTATTTCATAGGCTTTAGGGTACTTTCTCCATAATACAAGTGGACTTCACTTCTTCACGTCACTCCACATGTTTGTGGAGAAATGAAAATAAAATACAAGGTGATTTTTTGTATACATTTAAAAAATATATTCACAGTTTTCACATCATACATATTTTCCATTAACTTTTTGAATACCACATGAACCAGCAAGATTTGGCTTTTCATAACTGAGATGAAGGTAAAAAGGAACTTACGAGTCTTGATCATAAAAAGTCATTAATTTTGAATCCCCTCAGTTTCAGTTAAATGCATTTTTCAATTCCTTAAAACATTGGATCATCAGAAAACTCATGACATAGTTTTCTATGCAAAAATGCGACATGACTTTTCCAACGACCCAGTATTTCCCATATTGTATTTTATTTTCAGATCCTGAGGCATCAAAATTTTCCCTTATTTGAGCAAATTGACTTGTCAAAAGTTATCACAAATAGCAAATAGGTAAATAACTCAAAAATATAATTTTTCAGATTTATTTTAGCTAATTGGAAAATAATATCATTTAATGTTTTTTCTTTGTATCATTCATGGAAGTAATTCCAGATGGAATGAGCAATTTATAAAAAATTAAAATCAATTGGTGTTGGGAAATATGTTTGTTACAGTTGAAATCACATGGAGTAAGAGGTATAAGATTGAAGGGGATGAAACAGAAAGAGATGGACTCCCCTAGACACAGGAAAGCCGGAATAAGACATACTTGGTAGAAACAGTTGGTCATTCGTTCTGTATGCTTTCTTGATGAAAGCAGTTATGTTGAGCTTAATGGAAATATATAACAATCAGGACTTTGCAACTATTTCCTTATATAAAAATGGTCATGTTATTATTTTAAAATCACACTGAATGTTGACATAAGACTGAGATCACTTTGTCAAAATCCATGTGAAAAACATGACTGACCTTGCAGTAGGTCCATAAACAGGGAGAATATTCAATACTTAAGAAGGAAACTCTGTTTCTTTTTATTAAAGATGTTCCCTGAACAGTAGTAAGGGGAGTTTCCTCAGCTGGTTTGACAACCTCTGTTTCCACAGAAGTAGACCCTGTCTTCTAAATAAGTAAGACCAACTGAAAAAAAAAAACATCTAAGAAATAATTTGGTCACATACATAATGAGATTCATGACTTGTTCAAGAAAAGCTCTCCATTAGTTTGCATTGTGTGGCTCTGGATCTGGTCAGCCAAGCCCACACTATAGTGCAATGTTTTTTTTTTTTTTTCAAATATTCTTGATTTTAAATAATTAGATTCACGTCAGTTTGTGCCATGGGCTGGATCCCACATGGCATACTTTCCAATTTGAGTTCTGAATTCAGGAGTTTGAAAAACATGCCAGATGTGTGTGTACTCATGTCCAAAATCCCAAGAGTAGAAAAGATTGGGGTGTGGCCATCTCTCCTGGGGAAGTTAGGAGGCTAGAAAACATTCTCTCTAATAATATTAATTATTACTATTATTTGCTATAGTGCACATACACTCAACAGAGGGGGTGGAAAGAGAGAAAGCAAACCTTTAGATCAAGGACTCAAATTATAGTCACCCAAGTGGGAGTCCAATGCTGTAAACACCAAGCCACCTGCGGGCCCCAAGGTTTATTTTTCCTGTAGATTAAATCACTTGACTAAGTTGTACTATAGAATATGGTCTATATTTTTCCTAATATCAAATAAAACTAAAATTACATGCTATTAAGAAGTTTCTTTTTAACTGTTAAGACTCCATGCCAAAACTCACTAAAATAATAAAACTGATGAAAAGCAGCTAAAACTGGGAACCAGCAGTTAGCGTAATGGCTATGTCGCTGGACTCCCACGTAGTCGACCATGGTTTGTGTCCCGGACCCGGTGGCTTAAAACTCACGCCGGGCGCGTGTGCGTGCGTGCCCAAGATCCCGAGAGGAGAATGGAGGAGAAGGGATTG